>NC_092344.1:35275614-35633114 GCF_963676685.1 Mytilus edulis | reverse complement strand
GCTGAGGGTGAAACAAACAATTTTTTTTTTCTCCAAAAACTGGAAACAAACTTTTTTTCCAAAAAAAACCATAGCCCCCCCCCCCCCCCCCCCCCCCAGAAAATCAAATGGTTGCTGCCTAAACAAAAAAAATCACTAGAAGTGGCTGTGAATAAACTCATCAAAGATACAGAGAAATTTGTACGCCATGAGACGCAAAAGATTCGTCATCGACGCTCGAATATATAAAAAAAAAAAGAAAGTTAAAAAATGCCCCAAAAATACGAAGTTAAATAGCATTGAGAACCCAAAATCCCCAAAAGTTTTGCCAAATACAGGTAAGATATGTATTCCTGAGATGCAAAAGCCTTATTATTTCCAAAATTTAAAGTTTAACTTTTGTATAATAATTATGACCATATTAATGATAAGTCATGTCAATACAGAATTGCTGACTACTGGACTGGTGATCGTGACCCTCATAAAACTATAATATCAATGTTTAGGCGTAAATTTATGATAAACATGCATCATTGCTCAACAATTTGGTAATGTCTCGCCTATTGTTAGACTTTGAAACATTTCTAAAAAGCACTAGCTACGAGATTTGAAAAAAATAGAATATGATTATGTTTGGTTCAATCGTTCATAAAAGTGAAATAATGAAATAATGATTCGTTTTTGGCAGCAAATTTGACGCTACATTTTTGTCAAAATAAACAACGAAATATCGCTGATGAAGATTGGTTACGCATGCATAAGTCGTGTTCAGTCATTTATAAAAGGAAAAGAATGTCAACATTGAAGTGAAACATAGGTTTCTTATTAACTTATTTGTTTAACCTATAACATGAAATTAAATAGACCTATAAAAATCCAATTACCGTGACGAGGTCGCAATCTATTTAGATTTAGGTTTATGTTTATATCGGGTGATGTGAATGTCGGGAGTATTCGAGGGTCATCTCGGCAGTTATTTAGATGGCGTCTAAACTAAAATAGACATGAAATTCTGATATACATTATCGAGTACATGATTTGTCAACTGCTTAATTCAGACTTATTGTAATTTGGATATATACGTTTTAGTATTTTATAAATTAAATTTGAGGAATTGAGTCAAATCGTTGAACATGAATTTGGCAGCTAATGCCCCTTTAAAAACATGAGTCCGCTTTATTTTAACACTTACATTCTGAACTGTTTAACATCGTGTAGACTGCAACGATGAATTTGTATGGTCGTACGTACTTGATAATAAACTCATCATAGATACCAGGACTAAATTTAGTATATACGCCAGACGCGCGTTTCTTAGTGTGTCATTTCAGTTGCCGGCCCGCTAACCGTAAGCAATGTTTCTTTTGCAATTTGTCAGAAATTAAAACTTTTAAAAACTAGTTAAAACTTGCACTGAACGATTAGTTGCAGAACACTTATTAGCGGCCGAGATGAAACGATATTCAGTGGCGGATCCAGGGGGGGGGGGGGGTTCCGGGGGTGCGCACCCCCCCTTTATTTTTGCCGATCAATGCATTTGTATCGGGACATATGTTTTGCACCCCCCTGCACCCCCCTTTGCCCTGGGTTAGCACCCCCCCCCCCTTTTCGAAAATTCCTGCATCCGCCCCTGATCTTTTACTGTTTTTGTGAAAGGTATCACCAGCCTTTTATTCTATGTTTTCGTCACTGACCAGATTTACAACATATATCAGTAAAATAACGGTACTCAATTGTAAAAAACTATCAGATTTTTTGTTTTAAATTCAAAAGAATTTGAAAACTTTAGACAGTACTAAAATATATATGTAGTAAATTTGTGAGTAACTCATTAATTTGTACTGACAATTCAGCAGTATAAACGTAAATATGTATATATACAATACTACTAATGGGAACTATATCTTCAATTATTAATGCTCAAATGATATTTTGGTTAAAAACTATCTTTGTTTGGTTAATAAATTTTGTTTCAGAATATCAACATATGTAAATAACGAAGATCTGCTTTAAGGTTGGTCGTTTTTCAAATATTCCTAGAAATGAGAGAATAAAATTGAGAATGGAAATGGGGAATATGTCAAAGAGACAACAACCCGGCCATAGAGCAGAAAACAGACTACGACAACAATTAAAGGGGACAGTTTTCACACAGCGATAAAATCCCGCACCCAAAAAGGGGCTTTAGTTGTCCCCTAAACAAAACTAGTTCAGTGAAAATTGACGTCATACTAAATTCCAAACTAATATGAAAAAAAATTAGAAATGATACAAGACATACGCTCTTGACTTGAGACAGGCGCAAAGATGCGGCGGGGTTAAACATGTTTAGTGAGATTTCAAGTTTCAACACTCCCCCTATACCCCTAGCAAATGAAGAGAAAACAAACACATAGCAATACACACAGTAAAACTGTCCGAGTCTGATGTCAGAATAAGCTAAGATTTTATAATAGTCTCAGGAATAGGTAACAAAAGAAACTAAGAAAAATGATAATGATAAAAATTAACAAAGGACTATGAACAGTTAATAACATACCAGCTGCAGACCTTAATTAAACTGATTAAAAGATGTTGTCTTCATCCTATTTACATCAAGTACAATACCTCCCGTAAGAGGTTTAGCTACATACGGTCATATATATATTTTGTAAACTTGTTTTAGGTGTTCATAACAAATCCATGAATTTGGAAATTTTATCCGAGCTAGGACGATTCCCACTTTATTATGATATGATTAAATCCATGTTAGATTACTGGTATCGCTTGGAAAATCTTGATTCCCGATTTTCTCTTCTTAAAGATGCTTATGTTACATCACAGAATCTTTCTCATTAAAAAAAACCCATCTTGGTATGGCTCTATGAAATCAATTCTTGAAATGATCCCAGACATAAATTATCTATCTTCACCATTACCAAAAATTAATAGCTTCAAAGCTAATATGAAAAAAAATTAAAATCATATTTTATAGACTTGTGGAACACTGAATTGGTAAAGCATTCAGATGGTAAACTTAGAACTTATGTTACATTTACATCAATTTTTGGAAGAGAACACTATCTTTCCATTATTGGGAATTTTGAACAGAGACGAAGCTTAACAAAGCTCAGAATTTCATCACACCACTTAAGAATTGAGTCCGGAAGGTATCAGGGTACTCTCCAAAATGACAGAACTTGTACTCGTTGTAACTCCGGAGGTGTGGAGGATGAATATCATTTTTTATTCCAATGTGTTAAATTTAATGATGACCGCAATCATCTATTTCAAGAGATAACTAAAAGTTGCCCCAACTTTTCAACTCTTAACGCAAGAGATAAACTGATATGGCTTATGAACACAGAAGATAAGTCTATTTTCACTGCTGCATGTAAATTTATTTCGAAAAATTGTTAATTATGTGGCTTTCTTGTCTGCTTCAGACACCAGGAGGACTGTGTAAATACAACAGCTCATTGAGTACCACCCCTTGGTGTCTGTTGCAGTAGGGAAACCTACACTATTCTCAATACCTGTTTACTGCAGTTTATGTTATTAATTGCTGTGAATATACATGAACTTTTTTCATTTGTGTTTGTTTTTCTGCATCAGATACGAGGAGGATTGTTAGAGCTTTTAAGATCACAATCCTAGAGCATCGTCCCTTGGTGTCTGTTGCAGCTAAACAATCATTTATTTTATATTTATACATTTTCAGCAAAATATTATAAAATAAAGTGAGAGAAAAAAAGTAAATAAATAAATGGGGTTTGCCACATCTCTGGAGTAGCAACTCTCAAATACTTTTTATTTGACAAATAATACCTGTATGACTATTTCAATAGTTTATTTTAAAATGTTATGTAAAATACTGTATATTGTATCAATTATATATGTTATGTGTATATGCCCCCCTGGGGACCTAATTTGGAAAATAAAATTTATCTTATCTGATATGACCGTACTGTAGCTACGTTGTTCGGTGTGAGCCAAGGCTCCGTGTTGAAGGCCGTAAATTGACATATAATGGTTTATTTTTATAAATTGTTATTTGGATGGAGAGTTGTCTCATTGGCACTCACACCACATCTTCCTATATCTATAAAATATACGAGAACTTGTAAAACCCGTATTATGTCAACACTGAACTGGTTTTTGAATAAATGTGTCAGTTATTTCGAATGCAAAGACCCTATGAGTAAATCAATATTAATACCAAAACATGCCATTAATAAACTGACAACAGTTTTGTAACTATATATCTTCTAAATAAATCTGTTTAAAGATTTGGTTAGCTTTTGGGGTGGTTGCCGACATTTTTGTGCTTTATAAAGAATCATATTCCCATAAAGATTAGATGTAAAATACCTAATGTATCATATTCCATTACCATGTGAAAACTATATTGCTTAATCTAATAGGATTGTTCTCTTTGATTTTGTTAGCAAAAAGTATCAATTTTTCGATGTGTTACATTATCATGCATAATCATTTCAATAAGCGTTGAAGACTGCACCGGCAGGCTTCAAAACTGAGCCGAATTGGATAATTTACTAAATATGCTAGTGTTATGATAAGTATTTTTGTTATGTCTGAGTAAAAGTTATTGTAACTATGTATCTATATTGTTTGTTTCTATATTCTGTTCTTCTCATTTTTTGTTCTTATATGCTTCTTGATTGATATTAAAAAGTAAAATGACAAAAATACTGAACTTAGAGGAAAATCAATTCGGAAAGTCTATAATCACATGGCAAAATCAAATAACAAAACGCATCAAAAACGAATGGACAAGAACTGTCATATTCCTGACTTGGTACAGGCATTTTCAAATGTAGAAAATGGTGGATTAAACCTCTTTTTATAGCGCTAACCCTCTCACTTTGATGACAGTCTCATCAAATACCGTAATATTCAGTACATTGATGCGTTAACTAAACAGACACAATAATACATGTAATAGTCACAATAATAAATCACAGTTGAACTGGTGTGTTAATGTTGTCGTTATCATATTCGTATTCAAATTAACTTTGTGATTGACAAAGAATTATATAAAAGTTAAACTGATTTATCAGGTTTATGGTAGAAGAAATGAAAACTATAACGCCTACAGTACGGAGCTGTTCTCAAACATGAATGACAGGTTTTAACCCTTTCTCCAATCAGATTTATTTCCGGTCAACGTGCTGTCATGAAAGTTTATACACGAATTTCACAATAAAACAAATAGAATGGTAAGAATA
Source organism: Mytilus edulis (assembly GCF_963676685.1). Taxonomy (NCBI): domain Eukaryota; kingdom Metazoa; phylum Mollusca; class Bivalvia; order Mytilida; family Mytilidae; genus Mytilus; species Mytilus edulis. Next base: position 35,627,907 of record NC_092344.1, on the reverse strand, counting down.
ATAAGTGAAAAGTATTTTTCACTGTTGTTTATGAAACACATACATATAAAAGTATACCAATAAGCTATGTACCAAGGAATATTTTCAAGTTTATTGGATTTATTCCCAAAAAAACGAGACCAGATGGCAAATTTCTACATTTTTAAACTGTCAACATGCCGGGTACGTTTCTCCAAATAACGTTAGACCCCTTTCACGTTCGCACCCTTTTCACTGTGCTTAAACGGCTGTGGTTAAGTTACCCACAGCCCAAGATGGAGCCGCCTTGCGTCGGTTAGATACTTTTCTTCTATATAATAACAATACCACGAATGCATCAATTAAACAACTGAATTTAAAAGTTGTATTAATCGTTTAGGGAAACCCCTAAACTGGAAAGGTGATTAAATTCACCAAAATAAACGATCACAGCACGATTTTAAAAAACACTTAGGCTGTCCGTAACTTCAAAACAACTTGTCCGTAACTTTTTTCATCATACCAATAGAGATGTCCGTAACTTTCAAAGAATCGACATACGCGGATGTAATGTTTAAACTGATGATAGAGATTCCATCGAATACATATTCACAAAACGAAGTAGATGTCTAGTATGATATAATTCATTGTATCGATGAAAGACAAAATTGGGAAAAATATGAAAAAAATCACGATAAATCCGTAAAACTCGGGTCTCATTTTGTATAACGTCGGGGTACCCGAATCGCCTAGTTCGGAGGGTTGTTTCCGATCATAGCAGATAAACTGTTGAAACATCATTGTTCGTTTTTATTTTTGAACAAGTAGACTACACAAGTATTTTTTACACATACATGTAGCATGTATACACTTACTGATTTTCTGCCAGCAACGACAAGGGTAGCGTGAATCCGGGATTTTGGAGGGGAACCCAAATTGCCCAGGCGTGCAGTGGATAGACTATACGAAACTTAAGTGCACAAACTTTTTCCGTCTTTTTGAAAAAGCCAAAAACACTTTTCTCTCATCCCCACAAAAACAAATCCCATCAGCATTGACAGTAAAATAAAAGGGGTGTCAATCTGGACACACTGGGACGTTGCGCACGGTGATATTGCGGCACCCTGGCCAAGATTTACAGTAAATGGGAAAACTTTAAAAAAGGACATTTTGTATAAATGAATAAACCTAGTTTTACAGCTAGCTGCATATTTCATTTGTATGCAAGTTGCATTAAATCTCATTAAACTGAATAAAACTAAAAGACACAATAGGTAAAAGTCAGTGACAATAAAAGGAAAAGAGCAGTCATCATAGTGTAACAATTCGACATAGTATATAAAAATATAAATAACTACGTAGGAAAACAGGGTAATTTAATAGTCTAACAACCCCTGATGACATACAAAGAGAGAAAAAAAACATACTAGGAAACATATTCAAAAAATCATAACACTATAACTAACTGGTGGGATGTATAAATACCGAGCCGCGTCAAAGAGTATTCATCAAAATACACATAGAAAGAAACAGAGGTGAAGACAAACTGCAAACATATAATTAAACTCAAAACATTAAAGAGTATGGAAAAGCCTTGGTCTGACAAGCGAAAAACGTCGATAAGACGCACATCAGTAAATAAAAGTTCAAACCATAACCAGGATGGAGTACCACAAACCCCACATAAAACGTCTGTGGTGTAAGTATGATGCGTTAATAAAATCACATTTGGTGGTGAATGAGTAGTATAAACGGCCGCGAAGGTTACAAATATGATGTTTATTGTCTTCTAATTGTTGAAATTATAATTCTTAAAATTTTAAATCAAAAGTTACCCACATCTAAAAATAAAGTTACGGACAGTCTGCTTAGTTTCGATCAAAAAGTTACGGACATCTTATGTATTTTTTAAAGTTGACCTTGCGCTTTAGTGAACTCTATATTAACAAATTTATGGTAATTGTTAGTCATTTCTTTATTCAATAATCCTATAAATATTTACATTCTGCATGAAAAACGTCGCAAAAGGTACATTTTGTATGAATTAAATATCAACGAGTTTAGAGTCCGCCATCTTGGGCTGTGGGTAACTTAAGTTACCCACAGCCGTTTAAGCACAGTGCTTTTATTGGTATTTACTATTGTCTTTAACTTAGTCTTAGTCATATATATAGTGGGCAAATAAATGGGGTATGCGATTTAACGCAAAAAAGTGCTACAAGTACATACTAAGCATAAAGAACAAAAGCCAGAGATTCTATACACTCAACGGCCACATACTCCATCAAGTTCAGAGCAACCAAAACCTAGGAGTGCAGATATCAGAAGACGTGAAGTGGAGCACGCACATAACTAACGTTGCTAAAACGGCAAATTCAACCCTAGGCTTCCTCAGAAGAAATTTACACCATACTGTCCACAGGAATGTAAGAAAACTGCTTACATTTCTCTAGTAAGATCAACAATGGAATATGCATCAACAGTATGGGACCCCTACAGTATAGCAGACTCAAACAAGCCAGAACAAATACAAAGACCAGCAGCACGCTTTATCACAGGTGACTATAGAACTAGAGAAGATGGCTGCATAACAAACATGCTTACAAAATTAGAGCTACAGGAATTGCAATTGAGACGCACAAGCTTATATTTTTGTACAAGGTGGTTGAGGGGCTGCTACCTGCTATTGATCCAGACGACTTCCTCAAATCAGCAAGACCAAGACAGCTAAAATGTTTGACAACTGTCAAGCCACAAACAGTTGAAAAACAAGTGAGGAATAATACCAGGTGTTTTGACATTCCTACCAGTAAAACACTGCAACATTCAAATTCATTCTTTGTGTCCACAATAGTAAATTGGAACCATCAAGAAGACACTATTGTTTGCGCAACAAGTGTAGAGAGCTTTAAATCTGCTCTCACGAAAAGTCAGTAAATCGACAGTGCCTTCACTCCCGTTGTATAAAAGCCAGAATTGGTAACTACGACGTACCCATACAGATACAGATAGTTTTTGATTGTTTCAAAATAAAGAGTCATCTAATAAAGTAAAATACTGAATAGGTTAACTTAGTTCAAAGGGTTTTATTAGGCCTAATTGAACTGCAAAAAAGACAGCAAAGGTCATAAAAATAATTCAATTTTGGATGCATCACGTCTTATGTTTGCGAGGACAATGTTGCGTCTATCAGCTAATGGTCATAATTTTGTCAAGTGACCGTGACGTCATGAATGTTTCATGTGTTTGTCATGTTTTACTTTAATAAAATTATAAGGAATGACTGTAATATTTGTTCTGTCTACAAATTCTTGGTCTATTTAGTGTGCACCACATTTTTGATGTTATTTCTACAGAAAAAATATTACAGTTTCTGAAATAAACAAATTTCCCAATTTCAATAAAATTTCAGTAAAAATAATGCATTTTCCACAATAAATATGGTATAGGTAGTTTTGAAAAAAGGCAATAATATCACTATACAAAGCAATCTTAGTCATATAGAAAAGTGTCAGCCTTCAAGCTTCACTTTTGAGTCCACAAACAAGAAACTCAATAGATTACTTTAGCGGTTTTTGGCACAACTTTGTAAATGTACAATGTTACATATCTGGCATGGATAGCATCACTGCATATTTGCTTCAAGTTGAAATTAACATTGTGAAACCCGTAGCTATATACAACATGAGTAACCATGATTTTCCAAAACTCAGAAGTTTAGATGAAGAATTGGCATGAATACATTTGTACAGGTGTAATACCGCTTTTGATTTTCCCCTATTAGTCTTTGTTAAATTTGCACTTTTCAAAAATTTTACAGAATTTATCTTTGTTCTAATAAAGAAATACTTGGCATGAGTAAAGTTTTATCTTGTCCAGTTCTATAGAAAAAAAATCTCGCTATGTTTCTTTTCTTCCTGTGTACAAGCTGTAGTAACCATGTAACCTCAAGTTTCCAAAATATTTTATAGAAACACCAAATAAAAAATGGATAGATAATGGTGCTTTGAAAAACCAAAGATGAATGTCTAGGACACAGATTTTTTTTTTACTGCAATGAAATGTTGTAAAATTTCCTACAACTGTCAAATTCAAGGGAATATTTTTTTTCTATTTACAGAAGCCAATTTTATTACACGGACACGAGAGATCAATCACCTGTATTAAATACAACAGAGAAGGTGACTTGATATTTTCAAGTGCTAAAGATAACCAGCCCAATGTATGGTACTCCCTAAATGGAGAGAGATTAGGATCATTCAGAGGACATAATGGTGCAGTGTGGAGTATTGATGTCAACTGTATCCTCAAATTATACTTCTGTTTACATCAAGAAGAATAGTAAAACACATGAATTATCATTAATCTTTGTAAATTTGGTCCTCATTTTGAGAGTACAGATTGGTAAATTTACATTTCTAACAAACCCAAAGTAATTTTTCTGTAAGGCATTTTACCATAAATTTGTAGTCTGACTGTTTTAACTTATTAATGATAGTAACCTTTTAACATTGAGACATCCCCATGGCCTTAGTTCAGTGTTAAATTGTAATATTACATTGGTTGCAATGAATTATGGTTGAAATGGATTACATTGATTTCCCATAGAAATAAAAACCGATAATTTCACATGTGAAATAAACGTGGTTATTTCACTCCTCCGACATGTCTGACGTGATACAACAAGAGGCGTTGTCAAGACGTTGTCGATTACGTTGGATCAAAACAAATTGTGAAGTCGTAGACAAAGATATAGTTCCTTACATTTTTATACGTATATTGATATCATGTTGGCATCGTCGTCTGCGTCGTCGTCCGAATACTTTTAGTTTTCGCACTCTAACTTTAGTAAAAGTGAATAGAAATCTATGAAAGAAATCTATGAAATTTTAACACAAGGTTTATGTCCACAGAAGGAAGGTTGGGATTGATTTTGGGAGTTTTGGTCCCAACATTTTAGGAATAAGGGGCCAAAAAGGGCCCAAATAAGCATTTTCTTGGTTTTCACACTATACCTTTAGTATAGGTAAATAGAAATCAATGAAATTTAAACACAAGGTTTATGACCACAAAAGGAAGGTTGGGATTGATTTTGGGAGTTGAGGTCCCAACAGTTTAGGAATTAGGGCCCAAAAAGGGGCCCAAATAAGCATTATTCTTGGTTTTTCGCACCATAACTTTAGTATAAGTAAATAGAAATCTATGAAATTTAAACACAAGGTTTATGACCATAAAAGTAAGGTTGGGTTTGATTTTGGGAGTTTTGGTCCCAACAGTTTAGGAATAAGGGGCCCAAAGGGTCCAAAATTAAACTTGGTTTGATTGCATCAAAAGTTGAATAATTGGGGTTCTTTGATATGCCGAATCTAACTGTGTATGTAGATTCTTAATTTTTGGTCCTGTTTTCAAATTGGTCTACATTAAGGTCCAAAGGGTCCAAAATTAAACTTAGTTTGATATTAACAAAAATTGAATCCTTGGGGTTCTTTGATATGTTGAATCTAAAAATATACTTAAATTTTTGATTATTGGCCCAGTTTTCAAGTTGGTCCAAATCTGGGTCCAAAATAAAACTTTGTTTGATTTCATCAAAAATTGAATAATTGGGGTTCTTTGATATGCTGAATCTAACTGTGTATGTAGATTCTTAATTTTTGGTCCTGTTTTCAAATTGGTCTACATTAAGGTCCAAAGGGTCCAAAATTAAACTTAGTTTGATTTTACCAAAAATTGAATCCTTGTTTTTTTTTTGATATACTGAATCTAAAAATGTACTTAGATTTTTGATTATTGGCCCAGTTTTCAAGTTGGTCCAAATCAGGGTCCAAAATTAAACTTTGTTTGGTTTCATCAAAAATTGAATAATTGGGGTTCTTTGATATGCCAAATTTAACTGTGTATGTAGATTCTTAATTTTTGGTCACGTTTTCAAATTGGTCTACATTAAAGTCCAAAGGGTCCAAAATTAAACTAAGTTTGATTTTAACAAAAATTGAATTCTTGGGCTTTTTTGATATGCTGAATCTAAATATATACTTAGATTTTTGATTATGGGCCCAGTTTTCAAGTTGGTTCAAATCAGGATCCAAAATTATTATTTTAAGTATTGTGCAATAGCAAGAAATTTTCATTTGCACAGTATTCAGCAATAGCAAGAAATCTTCAATTGCACAGTATTGTGCAATAGCAAATATTTTCAATTGCACAGCATTGCGCAATAGCAAGAAATATCTGATTGCACAATATTGTGCAATAGCAAGAAATTTTCAATTGGAGTTATCTTTCTTTGTCCAGAATAGTAGTTGAATCAACTTAAATCATTGTTTTATACAATATACAATGTATATTCACTTTTACTACCAACTGATAAATTAAAACAATCTTTACCATTCAGTGATAACAAGCACTCTATTTACATTTTAATATTTTATGATGTATTTAAATGAGTAGTTATTGTTGCAAACTCCATTAGAAATGTGAATTGAGATCAGTTTTGGAAAAAAGGGAAAGGGGGATGTGAACAAAAAAAGGGGGGGGGTTAAATTTTTCTCATTTCAAATTTTATATATAAAAAGAAAATTTCTTCAAACATTTTTTTGAGAGGATTAATATTCAACAACATAGTGAATTGCTCAAAGGCAAAAAAAATATTTTAAGTTCATTAGACCACATTTATTCTGTGTCAGAAACCTATGCTGTGTCAACTATTTAATCACAACCCAAATTAAGAGCTGAATCCAGCTTGAATGTTGTGTCCATACTTGCCCCAACCGTTCAGGGTTCAACCTCTGCGGTCATATAAAGCTGCGCCCTGCGAAGCATCTGGTCTTTTTAATTTCATTAAATAAAAAGGCATTTGCCAATGTAATAAAAAGAATAACTAATAACCAATGTAATAAAAAGAATAACTAATCAAAGAATTTAAATATCGAAAAATATTCGTGACCAAATAACACTGATAATTAACTCATGTGTATGCGCGTACATGAATAAAAATGTTGTTTAATCACTTGTTGAATATTTTTCTCTATTTGAATGCCTTGATTAGTTATTCTATAATCATCAAATTGATTGTTGCCTTAACATAAATCAGGGGATACAACAAAAGTTTTAACAGCATCAGCTGATAACACATGTAGGATATGGGATTGTGAAACAGGTAAGCTTTATCTAATATTACTTAAAAAGGAAGTAAATAAATTGAGTGATCGGTTGGTGCTTCACGCCACATTCAGCACTATTGTGCTATTTCGTGGCTGTCATTTGTCATTATTCATCTAACAGTTTCATAGACATGCACTTATATTATTTGATTACTTTTAAATTAAAGCTGCCATAAAAATTTATTCATTTGACCTTGTAATATTTTGTATTGTCAGTCAGTCCTGGAGAAAAATAAAAATTGAAAAAAATTAAACCTGTACAATAATTGCTGTGATAAGGAATTTCTATAAATATCATCAGTGTTATTCTTAATAAAGTATTTCCATTCTATTATTGCTCCTCAGATTTTTTTAAACACATTTATTCATTGTTTTTTTCCAGGAAAACAGTTAGCTAATATAGAAACCAAAACAGCTGTAAGAGCATGCAACTTTTCATTCAGTGGTCGATATATAATGTTTACAACAGACAAAACTATGGGACATCCATGTGAAATTTACATCTATGATGTGACAGATACTTGTAAGTTTCAGAATTTTAGAACTAAAAAAAACCCAACAAATTTCAAATTTACAAACAATATATTTTGGTCATTTATTTCAGTTGTTGACATTGATTGTTGTTTATACTTGTAATAGTTTATAGAAAGTATAAAAATCACTCAGTGTTGAAACTTTAAACTTAATTAATAAAATAAAAAAATGAAGAATTCAACATGTGACAAGTTCTTAATGGTTTACAAAAAGTGAAGAAAGATAAATAAAGAAATTGAAAATGTTTAATTCCTTTGAAAAAAAACCTTAGAATTTAGACAACAACTGAATATGGAGATCAAAATGTAAGAGTCAAAAGTATGTATATCCTCAAATATTGTCCTTTTCTCAAATCTGTGTCCCATGACTCTAAAATATGAGACCCTTCTTTTGGTAACGTACTTTAGATTTTGAGTTATGAAATATAAACAGGAAGTCTCCAGTTGCTAATAAATTCAAAGAATTAGGATTTACAATATAGGTTTGCTACTGATAACTTAAATTGGGAAATTTAAAAGTGATGTGCTGTAATGATTTACACATGCATTTAGATTCAGCATTTTGTACTTTTGAAAATATAGGGAGGGTATTGTGTTATAAATAATAGAATGTGAATGCCTTGCAGTAAATTTTGTTTTAACAAAATTGAATAAAAAGAATAATTTTTAAATATCAGTTGCTGAAAAATAACTTAATAATGAGGTAAATCTTATGAACTTGATTCAAATATTCTCCTGTCAAAGGAGGGGGTTAAAGTGATCATTATTATAGAATCCCCTGGGTAAAATCAGGATTTAGTAACTGCTTACCAAAAAAATTCTGCCCATAAAAAGGTATTAATATGTCAAATCTTGCAAGCTTGTGCAATATGATATAATCGTCTGAAACAATATTCCTCCATGTTAGTGCAATAGTCATATACATGTAGTACAACACAATGTATGTTAAATAATGTTTATATTGAACACTTTATCATTTATTCCATGATTTTAGCTTCCCCAGTAATGGTTATACCTATGCCTGACAAGAAGATTACATCTGCTATGTGGGGACCTTATGAAGAATATATACTAACAGGACATGAGGATGGAGAAATCTGTCAATATGATTTCAAGGTACTTGTTACTCAAAAAGCACAAAATTTATGAGTTTTGTGGCACATTTGTGGAAAATTTTTGCGCAAACGTAGGACAAATTAGCACAAATGTAGGATGAATAAGCGTAAATGTAGGACTAATTACCATTTACACATCATTTGTGTTATGAAATTATTGTTTGAAACCTTTTATGCAAAGAAAATGGATGTGTGGGTGTAAAAGGCAATATTCCTACATAACAAAATTGTATGAAAGTTAAACATACTTTTCAACTTTATAGCAGTTGTTCCCCTTGACTATTGATACATTTTGCACTTAAGATATTTTGTTTACTATTGATTGATAATGTGTACTTTTGATTCTTACTATAATTATTTTCATTTCACCAAAATTATTTATATACTACATTGTCTATTATCATAATTTCCATCATTTCAGACTGGTGAAAAGAATGACAACTGTAGAATCCATACAAAGGCTATCAATGATATGCAGTATTCTCTTGATATGACAATGTTTATAGCAGCATCTAAAGATCACACAGCCAAGGTATGTTAGGGATCAAAATGTATTCTATAAATAGCACAGCTTAATAAAAATCTGATGTACAGATAAAAAAAAATTAAAGTGGGTATGGATTTGAAAAGATCAGCAGATTGGACAAATACCTTTCATTTTTGAAGATCACAATCAGTGGAGTTGTACAAAACTGTTGAATCCGTTTTCAAAGTTTAATTCTGCTTTCACAATTGTTAAAAAAGAATTTTATTTAGAAATATGGAGAAGAGGTATGATTGCTAAAGAGACAACTATACACCAGAGTTCAAATGAAGTGAATTTAAGCACTTATAGGTCACTGTGCAGTCTTCAACAATGAGAAAACCATATAAAAAGCTCCAACATGAAAAATGTAAAAACAGTTGTTCACCAAAGTGATAATCACACTTAATTTTCTATATTTTATAACATACTTCATGACATGTACTCTTAATACGTTATATTCATGTAAATATCAGAATATGTTTACTAAGGCCACACCAATTTGATTCCTTGTTCGACGGACCCGCCCGCACCTATTTTTTTCAAAACAGAATTTTTTTATTTTTTTTATATTCCCGCTTCCCGCATCCGGAAATGTAATCATGTCTATTTCCCGCACCGTTTTTTTTTTGTAAATGTTATAAAAAGATATCAACATTGGTTTCTTTCCCCCTTACTTATGTTCCCTATCAAAAATGTTCGTTGTTTATAGAATAAAGTATAAAGTACAAAGAACTTCTGAAGGATTTGGCTTCAACTGCAATTATATTGTATGCTGGCAAAACAAAACTATCTATAGCCGCTGCATGTTTATGCACCTGTCCTGATTGATTCAGGGGCCTGTCGTTCAGCAGTTATCGCTTGTTGATGTTGTTCATTGGTATTTTCCCGTTTTGATATATAAATAAGATCGTTGGTTTTCCTGTTCGAATTGTGTACGCTAATAATTTTTGGATCCTTTATAGCTTGCTGTTTGGTCTGTATCAAAGACCTGTGTAAAAGGACGTACTTTGACCTGTGTTTGTTATTGTCAGGTTGAGAACAATCTTCCCTCAGACAAGGGGTCATTTTACTGATGTAGAAAAGAAAATAGAAATACCAAGGATTTGTATAGTTCTTCTATACAAAACCTTTGAAAACTTAAAATTTTGTACTCAAAAAGAGAAGAGTTGCATCATATTTTAAACAACTTTTTCTAAAAGAGGGGTCCACTTATTTTGAATAATATTAAACTGTTAAAGTAAATGTGTTAATTTAACATGGTTAAAGTCCAGGAATATTACAAAATTCTTGGAATGTTTTGACCATTTAATACTAGATAGATATATAGTTCTTTGAGAAAATATGAGCCCTTTTGTACAAACAAATATATAATAACTTATATTGATCCCTCATAAAACATGTAAAAGGGATATTTATAATATTAAGGGTTGCCCCCAAACTGATTATGACTTGGATGGAGAATTGTCTCATTGTCAGTCACACATACATAGACCAGATTTAATTATTTCTTGGTGAACAGGGAAAAAATACTTCAGAAATTAAAAAATGTCAAAGTACAAGTTATAAATCAAGTTTTATTATTGTCAAAACCTATTTTATTTTTACAACAAAAAAAATATAATCGCTCGCCTTTACTTTTCAGGCTTCGCCTCAAAAATTTTCAAATTAAATATTTTTTTATTAAAATTTTCAAATCGCTCGCTCGCCCCAAATTTTGGAGTCCAAAAATCCGTAGAACAAGAAATTAAATTGGTGTGGCCTAAGCCTTTTCTTGCTAGTCAGGGAGTCAAACAAGGAGACAGTTTAAGTCCTACTTTATTTAATATATTTGTCGATGATATAGGAAAATACTTTGATACCAAATCAACTAATGCAGTTAGTTTACATGATCAAAAATTGAACCATTTATTGTATGCTGATGATTTGTTATTGATATCTGAATCTGCAACTGGTCTCCAGAACTGTCTTGATTCTTTGCAAAAATATAGTGCTGAATGGAAACTGGATGTAAACTTCAAGAAAACAAAAATTATAATTTTCTCCTAAAAAAAGTAAATAAAGAAAATTTCTTCTTTTATTACAGTTCTAATGCTATCGATATCGTTGATTAATATAAATATTAAGAAGTTGATTTTTTCATAGCTCTAGAAATTTATACAGGTAGTGTCAAGCCTCTCATATAAAGCTAAAAAAGCATATTTAATGTTAACGTCTAAACTCCCATACATCGAAAACTTGTCTGTTCAAACCTGGCTCCAGCTTTTTAATTCCATGATAATTCCTATTTTAACTTATGGATCAGAAGTATGGATATCAAAATTCAAATCAAATTTTGAAGCATTAGACAAAAGTAAATTTGAAAAAACACAAAACTCCATATTTAAAAACATACTTGGGGTTCATGGAAAGTCTTCCAATCGAGCAGTGCGGTGCGGATTGGGTACATTACCTATTTGCAGTAAATGTTATCAACTTGTATAAATACTATGTGTGTCCCAGTGATATTGGTGAACAGTCTAGTGGTCCACATGAAATTCTCAAGGCTGCTTTTGAAGTGGACAAAACTCTTTTAAAATAAGTAGAGAAAATTCATGGTCTAATAAATTATCTGAATTATCAAAATATATTAGAATACCCTTAAACAATCATTGTAATATAAATTTCAAACAGAAACGAAGATTTCTACAAAAATTATATTTGAACTATCTAAAATGAAAGATGGAAACTGTGGTAAACTTTTAATTTTATGCCCTTGCCGTAGCGGAGGGGGCATTAAGTTTTACCCTTGTCTGTCTGTACGTCCGTATGTCCCAAAATTGGTTTCTGTTCTCTAAATTTAGTTTGACTCAACCAAATGTTATGAAACTTATACACAATGCTTATTACCACAAAACACAGATCAACTTTGAATTTTGGTGACGTCACTTTTACCGTTCTAAAGTTATGCCCCTTTACAAATGGAAAAATTACTAAATTTTTCGTTTCCGTTCTGTACTTCAGTTTGCCTCAACCAAATGTTATGAAACTTATACACAATGCTTATTACCACTTAACACAGTTCAAATTTGAATTTTGGTGGGGTCACTTTTACCGTTCTAAAGTTATACCCCTTTACATTTAAATTTTTCATTTTTTTCTAAAATATTTTTCTTCTTTGAAAATTGGAGTTATCTTTCTTTGTCCAGATGGTAGTTGAATCAACTACAACCAATGCTTCATACAATGCATTATTCAATTTTACTTCCCACTGATAAATAAACGCAATCTTTACCTTTCAGTGCTTACAAGCACTTTGATTACTGTTCTAAGGTTATGCCCCTTTACAAATGAAAAAAAAATGCTGAATTTTTTGTTTCCTTTCTCTAACTTGAGTTTAAGTTGTCTCAACTAAATGTAATGAATATATAATGCTCTTTACCTCAAAACTCAGTTTCAGCTCAATTTTTGAAAATGTCACGTTTATTTAGTAAAATTTATACTAAATTTAAAAAACAAGAATATTTAAACTTTAATGTTCCTATATATCTTAGAAAAAAACTCACCAAATTAAGAATAAGTAGGTATGCAAGACCAATAATACCCTCTAATGAGAGATTTGTAAATTTTGCATAGGACAAATTGAAAATGAGATACATTTCTTGATTGAATGTCCTCAATATAACAAAATTAGATCTAAATATAAAATCAATGAAATAAATTCAAATAATTTGAAATCCCAATTCTGAAAAAGAACTAAAATCAATTTGTATGTACATGAAGAAGCTCTTGATTTTAGAGACCACCATACTGTTTCATCGGATAATAATCCTTTATAGCCGCTTGTGCATATACACATCTTATATAGGTGATTGTTTTTTTTAAGTTAAATTATGAAAACTTGGAATAATCATGCTGTATATATGTATGATATCTATTATGAATTCTGAATGTAATGGTATCCATAGACCATATCTAGAATTTAATTATGACTTGTTGTTACATGGATCTTTATTTCATTTATAATAGATGTTGTTGTTGAATATATTATTGTCTGTATTTGGATCACACCTCTATTGTGCTCTTTCCAATAAAATATTGAATTGAATTAATTGAATTGAATTGAATTGAATAAATGAAAACTAGACACTTTTTAAAATAGTTCCTTTGTAGTTCACATGGATGCTCTCATACCTTCATTTCTTGTCTTATTTTTACGAAACTTGGGTCAAATGTTTATACCAGTCTTAAGGATTTTTATGTGGCATAGGTTTATATTCCCATTCTTTGCTATATATTCCCTTTTTAACCCTTCCCCTGATAAAGGCAAAACAAGGTAGATTCTTACAGTTAATTGTATAATTCAATTCTCAAAATTCTACTTTAAAGATTAGTTCTGAGATTCCATTATATATTACATATGTATCTTTATGTTTTCACAGTAGGAGGAAACATTATGTCAAACTAATAATACAGAAATTGTTTTTTTAACAGTAACATTTCATTAGTTGGCTGGTAGAATTGCATTGAAATATCAGCCTAATCCAGATTGAATCAAATAAGTGGATGTAAACACTAGAATTTAAACCTTTTGAAAATAGTATGAAGCATCTAAGGCCAACTAAATTTAATTAGTAGATTTTCATCCAAATTTTTGAAAAAAATGGGGCGGGTGGGAGGATTTTATTTTTTATTTTTTATTTCATATCAAACCATCTTGTGACGTTTCCTTCATATATGCAAGAGTGATAATAAGCTTATAGCATGTATTTACATGTACAAGGAATCGTACATAATTTTTCAACTTCTTAAAATTAATATCTCTGATTGGCAAACACTGTTCTACATGTACATGATCATGTTGCCACTTTAAAAACCTATTTTTTTAGTAAAAGGCAAACACATGGAAAAATGCTCTCTTCAGTTGGACTAACTACACCAAGTTACTTTTGCTTTCTTAGAATGAAGCAAATATGCATTGGTATGCAACACAAGAATTATGAGTACAGAATAAAATGAAAATTCAAACAGTGTTGAAAATAAAAGGGTTGGTGCTTTTAAGATTCTTATGCATGATGCCAATATAATAACAACGTAAAACATGAATTTAACAATAAGAAGAAGGTGTTTAATGACTCTATTGAGGGTATTGGGGCAGAGGTTGTTTGCTGTTTCTCAACAAAAAAAAACAATAGCCATGGGTAAATCTAAGTGTCTGTTTGCCGACTTTTTGAACTCAATATATCTCAAAAATCTAACAAGTTCGAGCTTGTGTCAATTGTTTTAATCCAGTATCAATAATAATTTCCACGGTTTTCTAATCATAGAAATTTGTGTCATGCCGCAGCGATTTACATTCTTGGAACAGCGTATTAATCGTAACCCGAATATTTTATGCCCTTCCCATAATCAATCTCTATTCTCGGTAGATGATGTTGTCATCATAGATCTGTAGAGTCATTTTAAATTACTCGAAGAAATACGAAAAACGAAAATTGAAACAGGAAGTTTTGAATGAAACGAAATCATTGACGTTTACCGGTAACGGAAATGAACAAAATCCGGAAATCGTAAATTTTTCAAAATAAAAAAATTCGGGGCGGGACGATTTCAGAGGGGCGGGCGGGGATGAAAATCTATCAATTAATTTTAATTGGCCTAAACTGTAGAATACTTTTAATTTCTTCTTTAAATTTTAGGTTACATGATATATAATTAATATGTTTATATATTTCAGTTGTTTGATACAAACAGTTTAGAACTTATAAAGACATATAAAACTGAGAGACCTGTAAATTCAGCATCTATTAGTCCTAACTTAGAACATGTGAGTAATATTTGTACAATTTTGAAATGAGGTTTGATATAAAAAAAAGATTTTAAATTTAATGTGTAATTTAAATTGAGTATAGGTTTATTGGATTCCACTTGCATGCTTCCATGAAAACAGGGAAATGGGCCTGAATTTTATTGTGTGTGTTCTCCTTTGGAAAAAGTTTATTGTATATCCAAAAACAAAACCTAGTTTTCAAAAACTCAAGGATGTTCGCTACTATTGATTGATTATTGGTAGCTTAACGTCCAGTGGCAAATATTTCATCCATATTCAGGACGAGAACAAGTTAACAATAAATACAATAGGTAGGTTGTTATGATAGAGGCCATCTAGGATAATGGTCGGGGAAATTTGGACTGCCACTGGAAAATGAGGGCATATTGGATAGGGACAGAAATTTAGCTTTGCAACAGGCCACCTACAGACCTCTCAAAGATTTGTTGCAAGGGTTCTGAACGTACAAAGATCGTGGCACTCTCTGTACACGAGGCATCGGATTTAACGTCCCCCATCTGACCGGACGTGACTGCGAACTTGATACATCCCGTACAGCCAAACGGACGCCCCACTTCAGCAAGTGTTTTACTGCTGGTCAGGAGAAGACCAAGTGACCAAATTTCTATACCCCAGTCACCCTTGGGGTTATGTTCGCTACTATGTTTCAAAATAACAAGCCTTTTAAAAGACTGTTGATAGTATATAAATAAAGGAACTAAAAAAGCAGAAAAAAAATGAAGGGTCCATGTGCTTGTTTTCGAGATTTATGCCATTGAAAATTTGGCGGGAAATAATTCTCTCTAGACTTTTCATACATATAACATTGGCACCCTTTTTCTTTAAGAAATTGTGAAAAAATATCAAGGATTTTATAGCATTTTCAAATACGGCTTTTTAAACTATATGTTATAAAATTATGAAAAGAAAAGTAGGGGTTAGCGGAATTTTTTTTTTTATGACACTACATGGATAAAACCAGAGGATTCCGAATATCTTGCAAAAATTAAAAAAAAAGAGGAGCGAACATCCTTAATGATAGCCATTCTCGCACCTATACTGACTTGTGACAAGTTTTGTCAGCAAGATATAATATAGCTCCAGTGTTTATCAAGAATTTTTTGTTTTGTTTTTCCTTAATTGTATGTCTGTTGAAACTTTGTAAAACAATATGTATTAGTCATGGTAGCAGATATTTATAACCATGTTAAAAGAAACTCAAAGGCTTCTGGTTTATACTGTTTTCAAGTATGAATTAAAAGAGATGTTTCCAATTTTTGCCTAAAATCATTACCAATAACAGACCTTGAAAAAAATGAAAATTTCCTTGAATAGACCTGGAATTTCAAAAGACAAAAAATATCATTACCCTGTTTGAAGAAAAGGAACTTACAATTTTGACCAAGTATTATTGATATTTTCATCAATGATGTCATTTAAGTAATTGGTACATGTACTCTTTTTAAGGTTGTTGTTGGTGGAGGTCAGGAAGCTTCCATGGTAACCACAACATCAACAAAGATAGGAAAGTTTGATGCAAGATTCTTCAATTTAATATTTGAGGAAGAGTTTGGAAGAGTGAAAGGTCATTTTGGTCCCATTAATTGTGTTAGATATCATCCAGATGGTAAAAGGTATGTTATAACTGATAGTTTTAAATATTACCATACTTCAAGTCAGTTTTAGTTAACTGATAGTATTGAAATATTAGCTCGAGTTACGTTTAGAAATTCTTCTTCATCAAAGTTATATAAAAGTTTGCAATTATTATGTGTAAAAATAATGGATATAAGTTTTTATATACGCCAGACAAATAATATTCAACAATCAACAAATAGTTTCTGGTTTTAATGTGTGAAGAGAATGCAGGCTTTGATATATAAAAAAGTGCTTGTAAGAAAAAGCATCTGTAAGTCTTCAATACTTTTGTATCATTATATAAAAAAGAAGATGTGGTATGATTGCCAATAAGACAACTATCCACAAAAGATCAAAATGACACAGACATTAACAACTATAGGTCACTGTACAGCCTTCAACAATGAGCAAAGCCCATACCGCATAGTCAGCTATAAAAGGCCCCGATAATACAATGTAAAACAATTCAAACGAGAAAACTAATGGCCTTATTTATGTAAAAAAATGAACGAAAAACAAATGTGTAACACATAAACAAACGACAAGCACTGAATTACAGGCTCCTGACTTGGGACAGGCACATACCGGTACATAAATAATGTGGCGGGGTTAAACATGACTGTTAATAGTTGTCAGTTTGTTGGTAAGATTAAAGACATTAAATTAATATAGTTGCATTTCTTCAATGGAGTGTTATTAAGGGGTAAGAGCAGAAAGTTTGATGGCATATCACTGCTAAGAAATTTCTCCTTTGTGCATTATTTACAGTGAATTAAGGGATAAGGGTGAATAAATTGTCGAAAAAAATTGAAAGTTTGCTTTACACTTCAAAACTGTTTGCACAAGAATTTTGACATGAATCTCCTTCTCCAATAAAAATGAAATAAAAAACATAAACCCTAAAAACAGTCATAATTAAAGGGATATATATATTAATCAATATTTTGATAAAACTTTATTTTGTTTCAGTTACAGCAGTGGTGGAGAGGACGGTTATGTGAGGGTTCATTATTTTGACCCTAACTACTTTGATTTCAAATTGGACTACTAAAAGTGTTTAAAATTAGAAGAAATTATTGTGACTAGATACCTTCTGAATGAAAATGTGGACCTATGACAAAAATAAAATCTCAAAACGGACATTGCTTTTGTTTAAAACCTTCTCAAAGGAGAGTTTTGTCATATTGTGTCTACATCAAAGTTTATAGGTGTGCTGTATGATCATTGAAGTTAAATCAGTGTTTGTGGCAGTACTTTTTATATGACCGCAAAAAATATTTGTGGTGGTATATTGGTATGACGTTGGCGTTGTCCTCCGAAGACACATTGGTTTGCGCACAATAACTTTAGGTTAAGTAAATGGATCTTTATAAAATTTTACCAAAAGGTTGGGATTGATTTTGGGGGTTATGGTACCAACAGTTAAGGAATTAGGGGCCAAAAATAAGCATTTTTGTAACTTCCAGACAATAACTTTGTTCAAGTGTATGGATCTCTCTAAAATTGTACTGCAAGGTACCATACCACAAAGGGAAGGCTGGGATTGATTTTGGGGGTAATTGCCTCAAAATTTTAGGAATTAGGGGCCAAAAAGGGGCAAAAAACCAGCATTTTTCTAGTTTCAGGACAAGAATTTGTGTGGAAGTGTATGGATCTTTATGAAATTGTACTACAAGGTTCCATATCACAAAGGGAAAGCTAGGTTTGAGTTTGGGGGTAATTGCCCTAAATGTTTAGGAATTTGGGGCCAAAAAGGGGGAAAAAAACAAGCATTTTTCTAGTTTCCAGTCAATAACTTGTGTTCAAGTGTATGGATCTCTCTGAAATGGGTTCTTTGATATGCTGAATCTAACAGTGTATTAATTTTGGATTTTGGGCCCAGTTATTAAATTGGTCCACATTGAGGTCCAAAGGGTCAAAAATTAAACTTTGTTTGATCAAAAATTGAATTATTGGGGTTCTTTGATATGCCGAATCTTACCTTGTATTTAGATTTTTAATTTTTGGTCCCGTTTTCAAATGGTCTGCATTAAGGTCCAAAGGGTCCAAAATTGAACTTAGTTTGATTTTAACAAAAATTGAATTCTTGGGGTTCTTTGATATGCTGAACTAAACATGTATTTAGATTTTTGATTATGGGCCCAGTTTTCAAGTTGGTCCAAATCAGGATCCAAATTAAACTTTGTTTGATTTCAACAAAAATTGAATATATGGGGTTCTTTGATATGCTTAATCTAACCATGTATTTAGATTTTTGGGCCCTGTTATCAAATTGGTCCACATTGAGGTCAAAAGGGTCCAAAATTAAACTTTTGTTTGATTTCATCAAAAATTGATTTCTTGGGGTTCTTTGATATATATGCTGAATCTAACCATGTATTTAGATTTTGGATATTAGACAAAATAAGTAAATGTCCAATTTAAAATTTTTAAGTTCTTAGACCACATTCATTCTGTTTCAGAACCTATGCTGTGTCAAATATTTAATCACAATCCAAATTCAGAGCTGTATCAAGCTTGAATGTTGTCCATACTTGCCCCAACTGTTCAGGATTCGACCTCTGTGGTCGTATCAAGCTGCACCCTGCAGATCATTTTATTACAACATTCTCAATTCAAGATTAAAGTTGATTCAACTATCTGCAACTGGGGGCATAATAATAATCTTTGTCAAAAAGGTACTGTTATTGTTTGCCAAAAATCTTCCATACTTGGTGGGATTAATTGTCATCATATTCTCTTGACAGTCATTAAGAATTTACAAGTCTTGCTTGAGTTATGGGACTTCAAACTTATTTTATTCCCCTGCAACTAAAAGTTGGGGTTAGGGGGGGCATATTGTTTTACCCCTGTCCATTTACACCTAACAACTTGATGGAGTCAAAAGGCGAGACATAGGTATGCTGTTTCTGGCGATGGCGGCGGCGTCACCAATGTATTAGTTTGTGATTAGGTCTAGTTTAGGGTGAACCACAAATGGAAGGTCAATGATATTTTGTATGTAGTTGTATAAGCATTGGCATATCTCATTTCCATGGAGATTATTTGGCCTTGCCCCCTTAGTTGTGGTCTATTGACCCTTGAAATATTTGCTTAGTTTACATGTATTAGTTTGTGATTAGGTCAGTTTATGGGGAACCACTAGTGGTAGGTCAATGATATCTGGTATGCAGTTGTATATGCATTAGCACATCTCATTTCCATGGAGAATATTTTGCACCGCCCCTCAGTCATGGTCTATTGACTTTGAAACATTTGCTTAGTTTATATGTATTAGTTTGTGATCAGATCAGTTAAAGATGAACTGCTAATGTTAAGTCAATGATATTTGGTATGCAAATTTATTGGCATTTGCAAGTCTAATTTCCATGGAGATTATAAAGCCCCACCCCCTCATCATGGTTCATTGACTTTGAAACTTTTACATAGTTTACAAGTTAATGTATGTGTTTAGGTTTGTTTAAAGGGAACAACTTATTGATAAGTCAATGATATTTGGTATTAAGATTGGCACATCTAATTTCCATTGAAATTGTTCAGCCATGTATCTTCAGTCATGGTTCATTGACTTTTGAATACTTGCATAACTTACATGTTATAGTATTGCTATTTTAATTTCAACATTTGCATTATGAAAATTACAAAAAGCAAAACATATCTCTGTGATAACAGTTTATTATTGATATTTGCTCTTTTTGGAGAAGTTGAACTTTGGGAGTATATACTTGCATAAGAGGTGCATAGTGTTTCCAGATAACTCCTCCTACAGTTTGAATGCTAGGAAGTTTTCACTCTGTTGGCTGTTTGTACATATATAAAAGGTGTGCATGGGGTCAGGGTTTTGATTTTTATTAATATTTGCTCTTTTGGGAGATAGTTGAATTTTGTCATTTTAGAATATATATATTTTATTATGAGTAATAGGATAACAATATTTGGTATGTGTGTACCTTGTGAGGTCCTCGTTCCCATCAGACAGTTTTCACTTGACGACCTCATTTCATGGATCAGTGAACAAGGTTAAGTTTTCGTGGTCAAATCCATATCTCAGATACTATAAGCAATAGGTCTACTGTATTTGGTGTATAGAATGATTGTAAGGTGAACATGTTCAACTTGTAGGTGTTGTGTGTCCTTGGTTCTCATTTTTATGGTTAAGTGGTTCAGATTAGTTTTTGTGTTTGGTCTGTTTTTCTATTACTGTAAGCAAAAGGTCAACTTTTTTTAGTGTATGAAAATATTTTACGATGTACAAGTTAGTCTGGCATGTTTTATTTGACCATGACCTCATTTTTAAGGTTCATTGCTCAATGTTAATTTTGTTTTTATGCCCCACCTACGATAGTAGAGGGGCATTATGTTTTCTGGTCTGTGCGTCTTTCCATCTGTGCGTCCTTCCGTCTGTCTGTCTGTCTGTTCGTCTGTCCGTCCCATTTCAGGTTAAAGTTTTTGGTCAAGGTAGTTTTTGAAGAAGCTAAAGTCCAATCAACTTGAAACTTAGTACACATGTTCCTTATGATATGATCTTTCTTATTTTAAAATAAAATTAATCTTTTGACCCCATTTCCATGGTCAACTGAACATATAAATTAAAAGTGTGAGTTTCAGGTTAAAGTTTTTGGTCAAGGTAGTTTTCAATGAAGTTAAAGTCCAATCAACTTGAAACTTAATACACATGTTCCCTTTTGGTTGATCTTTTTACTTTTAAGGCCAAATTAGATTTTTTACCCGATTTCACGGTCCATTGAACATGGAAAATGATAATGCGAGTGGGGCATCCGTGTACTTTGGACACATTCTTGTTTGGTTTGTTTTTCTAATATTATAAGCAATTGATCAACTATTATATATATAGGTGTATGGAATGATTGTAAGGTGTACATGTATTTCCAGTTTGGTTTATCTGACCTCGAGCTCATTTTAAGTTTATGTGATAAATGTAGCTAAGCTTTATATTTGGGACTATCACTATAAAATCAATGGTCAGTAAGGAAGGCAACATTTCAGAGTGTGCAGTTGTTCACTCTTGTTTTTTATTAGTGACTGTCACATCATTTATTCTTTGCTCCTTTGCGAGGCATTCATAGCTTGTTTATCTTAAGTTCAAATTAAGTGACAGTCATTTAATGACTCATGTTATTAACTTGTCTTGTACTTAAAAAAATCAATATATCTTTGAAGAGTGTATTGGTTCCCAGAACTTCAGATGTACCAAGACAGGTACTTTTATATAAATTAGACCATTTTAAATTTCATACATTTTTATTATTATTCATAAACTGCTTAATTTGATATCAAAATTGTTGTAAATGGGCGAATGGTGAATGTACGAATATGTGTGAATGTGTGAATATATGAGTTACCTTTTAGTCGGGAGTATCCAACCAACTAGGTTATCAATCAAGTCTCTAGTTCTAAGTTATACGTCTAGACACAGAGGTTGTTTGCAAGTAACTGGTTCGAATCGTCAAGTTCCCGCGGTCAGCTGATCTATATTTCCGGTTTCCGGTATGACCAAATACCAACTTTATCAAAACAACATTCCTCCCCGTTTTCAGCAAGAGTGATCATCTCCATATAATTCCACCATAAGACTATATACATATGTCCACAGATTAAAAATATCGCAACACAAAATTGTCCAACAATCAATGGTAAAATCTGTCCTTCTGTACACTAAAACCTATCCTGTACACAAAGTCATATATGTTATCTATAGTTCTTTTATTTTGTATAACTTCTTGGCATTATCTGTTGTTATCCTAGCCACCTCTTCTGTGGAGACGTTGTGGAGGTTGGCTATCTTTTCAGCCAAATCTTTCACCAACAATGGAGAACCAGTACTTCCATCTGCTCCTGGTAGGTATGGTGCGTCTGTTTCCAATAGCAGGTCCCTTAGTTCCATCTTGCATACTAATTCCCTAAATTGGGGGTATTTTATCTCATTGAGTAGGAAAGGAGATATTCCAAATTTTACCTCTGGAAATGCAATTTTCCATTTGATATATTCCGCATACGATCCATTAAAGCAGTGTCTGTGGATATGATGGTCTGCAGGTAAGTTGTCTGTGAGACATCTAAGGCATTCGTTGGATGTGTCATAGTTTCCCCGACAATGTATGACCACAGGTAATCTTTTCTGTTTTGCAATTCTTGCCTGCTTTCTCAGGATATCTTTTTGTTTTTCAAAATCTTTTGACGATGGTCTGTCAGTTATATCTAACCCACATTCTCCTACCGCAACTACTTTCTTGGAGTCCAACAATCCCTCTAAGTCCTCTAGCCATATCTGTAGAGTTCTTGGGCTTTCCTGGTTAACTGTTCTAGGGTGTAAGCCGAAAGTCAATCTTACCCTTTTATCTTCTCTAATTTTTTCGCGTTCAGAACTGCTTGGCCATTTCTTAGGGAAACAGTAATTTGAAATTCCAAATTGAAGACAGTTTTTTATCCGGTCTTTATCAGTGTTGAATTGCGGAAAGTCAGAAGATCCGACTCTCCTTCTTAATTTTTCCAAATGAAAATGTGAATCCACATAGTTGATTTTAACTGGAGGTATGTATAGTTGGAGACGTTGTTCTGTAGATATATCAAGGTAACCCGAGTCCAAAGTAAGTAATGAAAGTAATTTCCAATGGAGAAGAGAAGATAGAGAGAGAATATCTAAATATTTTCAACACTTATTGATAGGAACTATTTTGTTTTAAATATTGTATGACTTTCTGGTATCTTTTTTATGACCATGTTCGAATAGGTGGTGCTACACCTTTATTATTATAATACAATGACCTCTTGTGAAAGCAACTCCTTGCAGACTATTTGCCTGACAGCTAGTCGGTAGAATTAATACAAAAAAATTTAAACTATGATTGTAATGTAATTTGTGTATCTTGTACAGCAGTGTACTCTTCAGACATTTGTATTCATAATGTATTGTGTTAACACATCGCGGGAGAAGCAATACTGTTGAATGATAGATGTTTTATCAAGCTAGAATTCATGGTGTTAGCTCACTTCTTAAAAGCTTTATATTTTAGAAGGTGGAAGACCTGGATGCTTCGTACTTTGTATATAGATGCTTCATGTTACGAAGTTTCCGTCAGTCACATGTCCAATAACCTTGACCTCATTTTCATGGTTCAGTGACTACTTGAAAAAAAAGTTCAAAATTTTTTGTAATGTTGAATTCTCTCTTATTATAAGTAATAGGATAACTATATTTGATATGTGCGTACCTTGCAAGGTCCTCATGTCTGTCAGACAGTTTTCACTTGACCTGGACCTAATTTCATGGATCAGTGAACAAGGTTAAGTTTTGGTGGTCAAGTCCATATCTCAGATACTATAAGCAATAGGGCTAGCATATTCAGTCTATGGAAGGACTGTAAGGTGTACATGTCCAACTGGCAGGTGTCATCTGACCTTGACCTCATTTTCATGGTTCAGTGGTAATAGTTAAATTTTTGAGTTTTGGTCTTTTTATCTAATACTATATACAATAGGTCAACTATATTTGGTGTATGGAAATATTTTATGATCTTTTTGTCAGTCGCGCAGTTTTTATTTGACCGTGACCTCATTTTCACGGTTCATTGCACAGTGTTAAGTTTTTGTGTTTTGGTCTATTTTTCTTAAATTATCAGTAATGGGTCAACTATATATGTTGTATAGAAGCATTGTTAGCTGTACTTGTCTGCCTGGCATGGTTCATCTGACCTTGACCTCATTTTCAAGGTTCATTGGTCTTTATTTAGTTATCTTGGTTAATGTTAAGTTTATGTGACAGTTGTAATAGCTTAGCTTTATACTTAGGACTATCAACATAATATCAATGATTAGTATAGAAGGCGAGACATTTCAGTGTGTGCACTCTTGTTTTTTTAAGATTCAGTTTTTAAAAAAATCTGTTGTATTATGAGATTGATTGGACACTGTTGTTGGCATACTGTATTTTTTATTACCATTGGTTTAACAATTATTTACATTTATACTACCTTAAGGCATTAGTCCCTTAGTTTTGAAAGGTCTTCCATTAGAAAGAACAAGGACAATCTACTACCATCTTTCAACTAAGATATACTGTACTATACAATTGGATACAATATTTTGGTAAGTCAATAAGCTGGCAACCCAAGCAAACAAGACAAAATAAAATATATAAGCAACAGCAAGGTAGCACTTGTCTTTTTTGCCATGGCACAACTGGTACCCAACACCTTGACTAAAATTAATTTGGCTCGTTTAATTTTTCATTAAATATTTACAAAATGTTTACTTTGACCCTATGAAGGAAATATAAAAAATTCAGAAAATTTGAACCAATCAATTTCTCGGAAAAAAATGGTTGGATAGATAGCAGTTTGACAAACACTAATTTTGATCATTGAGAAGCTTAATATTTCCTTAACAACACAACGTGATTAAAACGTTTATCTGATTTTTCAGAGTTATCTCCCTGTAGTGTTAGGTACCACCTTAAGCTCATCAATTTTAGAGATCTTTGACAGAAAGCTTTTATACTTGGTAGGATTCTTTGTTGTCATATTATTGTTTGTTGACATTTCAAAACTGCAAAGCAATTTTGTCAATAAGTTACATGATAATAATGCGTTATGAAATCATGCAATGGACACAGACTTGAAAATGCTAATGGAAGCCAATGGTAAGCAAATAAACTTTTAAGGTATATATAGGTTGCACTTTGTAAATACAACTGTTTCTCAAACCATGCCTCTTTTGGAGAGATATAGAATATTCATAGATAATTAATTTTGTTAACATACTGGTTCCCAGTTCTGATCTGTAGGTTGCATCTCATAGAGACATAACTTGGGAATGTTACTAGTAAACTATACATGTGAATATTGTTTATATTGAAATCTGTGGTAACCCTACAGTTGAGGTATTGGTAGTTCAAAAAATTAAGTGTTAGTTTAAACTCTTAGAAGTTCGGGGCATATAAACGTTGAAAATATGCCGCACAGCCCTATATTTTGACCTTGGAAAAAAATAGTAGTGCATATGAACTTTCCATTCTAGGATATCATAGTAAAAGTGGTACAGTTTTAGCCTTAAAGGGAGTTCCTATGGGAAAATACATTGTCAATATTTACAGAAATGCAACCTATAGCAGTAATTAATGATTTTAAAGAAGAATGCAATGAGATATAACCATTTAGTGTAAATAATTTATTTAAAACAAAAACAACATCATTAAATTTAATTTTTTCAACAAAATGATAGTTAAATGTACAACAATGGAAGGCAGCAATACATATTCACTGACAAAACTAAATGCATTTATCCACAGACAAAAAAACAATCTTTGTACAATCCTGAATATGTATAATGGTTAAAATCACCATGATTATTCAAACAATTGGTTCATCTGAATGTTGGATTCTATTCTTTTTTTAAGAGTTTATACAAGTTATTTTTATACATCTTTTTACTTTTTACGTGATCGTCCAGAACCTGATTTTTTACGGTCTGGAGATGCTGATTTCATGGCCTTTGCTGCTTTTGGAGGTGATCCAGGAGTTTTGGGTTTCAAGGTGTAACGTGGGGGAGCACCTGAAATGAAAAAAAAGATAGAATTCAATTCAATTGGACTTGCTGGTGTTTTAACAATTACAGTTCCAGTTCATATGAAGGTTGGTGCCTTCAGAAATGTTTAACCTCACAATAATCTGTATGTACATGTCCCAAGTCAGGAGCCTGCTATTGGTTCATGTCTGTCATATTTGTTTTTCAATAAAGGGGCACTAGCTATGAGGTATATAAAAAGTCTAAAATATGATTTTTTTTTGGTTCAATCATTAATGAAAGTGAAATAGTGAAATGATAATTTGCTTTTATCGACCAGTTAGGTTCACTATTGACAAAATAGGCCAAGAAACATTGATGATGAATTAATCACTTGGAAGTGAATAATTGGACCTCATTGAATCTGTATTCATGTGAACTTCAATTTAACCCCTTAGCTAGAGATGGATAATGCATGCATTGTTAGTGTTGAGCTATTTATAGTAATAGAATGTCAACATTGAAGGTGAAACAAAGGTAAATCATTTGATGACTGATTTCATCCACAAAGTACAGGTAAAAATGATGATTAACATATACATGTATTTTTAATATATATAATATGAAATTAAACAGACTGGTGAACATGAATTTGACAGCTACATGTAGTGCCCCTTTAATCGTTTTGTTATACATTGGGCAGTTACCGTAGTTTTTTCAATTGAATTGTTTTATATTTTACATGTCATATACTGTGGGTACCAATTTTCTAGGATTAAGGAAAACTTACATGATCGTGGATATGTAATTTTGTGGTTTTACAGAAGTCTGCTTACAAGCTTATAGAATTTTTGTTATTCGTTAATCATTTAATTTCGTGGTTCACCTGTACCCCAGAAATCCACTTAAATTGGTATCCAACGATTTATAATAATAATAATCATTGTTGAAGGCTGCACTGTTGCCGATAATTGCTTTCATCCACTTCATTTGAACTTGGGTGGAAAGTTGTCGCATTAGCAAACATACTACATATCGTTTTTTATATATTGCTTATTTTTTTACAATACAATGTAGACCCAGTCCATTTGTAATATGAACATGCTGATGTTGAAAAGATAAATACAGTACTAAGAGTATTATTTTAATATATTTCAATCAAACAAAAACATAACAATACCTAAGGCTTGAGGTCTAGGTAGACTTGTTTTCTGTAATTTAATCTCTAAATCCTCTTTGGTATCTTCAATATTCCACTTCATATTGTCTAAGGTGTTGGCAGTATAAGTTCCTATTACTTCTTTAAGTATATCTGTAATTGTCTAAAAAAATAAATACATTACATGTACTATTTAGTAGAAGATAGGATAATTTGATTTTTTTTAATTCTTTAAAATTTTATTCAAATTATCCTAAGTATGAAAAATTCATCAAATAAAATCAGCCAGTCATTGTCAGTTTTAAGTTGTTATGTATTTATTTTTCTTACTTTTTTTCACCTTCAGGCTACAAAGTGCATGTAACTAAGGAATGTAAAATTTACCAAAACTATTAAATTGTAATAATCAGATATCATCAAAAACATTGAGCAAAAAGATGTGTTATACAAACTTTATATGTGATTTTAATATGTATGTTTATGTGTTAGACGGTTGCTCCTTTGTAATTTCATAAGAAACTAAATAAAAAGAATATGGCTGCGATTAAAAAAATAATTCATACAAAATCATGAAGGATTGATTCACAGCAAGTTCAACCAATAATAAGTCTAAAATTTTTCTTCAGTCAACAAATTTTTACTGGAATTCCCAAATTTACATATTACAGCTATGATGATGTGTACATTATAAGAAATGAAATTACTGAAAAATTGTACAAAATGCACTGTAAACAATAAGAAAGCAGATAATGAAATTTCAGAAATTGTTACACAAATTCAATAACAAAATCCTCATGAGATATCAGACCTTCAGGAATTTCTTTGACAATATTCAATAACAAATCTGTCATGATGGAGGTGCAGCAAATTCTGCACTTTACTGTTTTTTTTCTGATAAAAATTTTAGAGAAGAAAGATTAGCACTGCCATTGACTGCCTTTCAAGTGAAATATCAGTACATGTACTGTTTACTGAAGAAAAAAAGGTTATCAGAATAATGGAATAATTTATATTTTAAGGGGGCTCGTGGGTATAAATAATTTTTTTTCCCTAATATAGGATTTCGCTATTTTTTTTTTATAAATGAACTTTATCATATACTTAATAGAAAAATGAAATAAAAAATGGGGTCACCGTTCATTTAAGCTCACAATCTGCCTCCGAAAGAAGCATACATTTTTGTTAATGTCCTTTTTTTCTGTTGAACTAATAGGAGAAATAGAGATAATATCGAAATAAAAAAAGAACTAAATTACAGAAATCACTTAAATTTACAATTATTTAGTTTATGTACAGCTTATTTGAAAACAATAATAAAAAATATAGGTCACCGATGAGTTAAAAAAGATATTTCAATTTTAATGCCAAAATATGGCATTTTTGCAGCAAAGGGAGATAATTTGGAGCTTTTTCAATGATATACCCAATTTATAAGTCATCTGGGACCAAACCGAATCGATTTTTTTGGGTGATTTTTGTACCATATCATAAAGTAATAACTAATTGTGTAATAAATAAAATTTGTATTGAAAAAACAAATGTTTGATATTTTGCTGAAATTTTTGTACCTGCAAGCCTCCTTAATGTTGAATGTGGTACCTAACACTACAGGGAGATAACTCTGTAAAATCAGCAAAACGTTTTAATTACTTTTTGTTGTTAAGGGAATATTAAGCTTCTCAATGATCAAAATCAGTGTTTGTCAAAATTGCTATATAACC
This sequence comes from Mytilus edulis, assembly GCF_963676685.1. Classification (NCBI taxonomy): domain Eukaryota; kingdom Metazoa; phylum Mollusca; class Bivalvia; order Mytilida; family Mytilidae; genus Mytilus; species Mytilus edulis. The sequence continues at coordinate 35,598,766 of NC_092344.1, read as the reverse complement.
AGTGTAATATTTTTGACAAATTGGTTGGTTCAAATTTTTTGAATTTTTTATATTTTTGTCAAAAGGGTCAAAGTAAATACTTCATCAAAATTTTATGAAAATTAAACGAGCCAAATTAATTTTAGTGAAAGTGTTGGGTGAGAAATTGGTAAATCTACATAATAGATTATATAAATTATAATAATTCAGATTCATTTGGATAAAAATAAAATGATTTTAACTTGACAATCCTATAACTGCCATACCTGCCAACTGTCACTATTTGTGGGGGATTTCCCCCATGGAGGCTCCCAAATTGAAATTTTGAAAGATCAATTTTGTCCACAATTTTAAACAAAACAATTACTTTTATAAGACATTAGGCTTATAAAAGTATGAAGAAGCCAAAAAACAACATTAAAATGTATTTGAAGGCCCCCTTGAAGGTTTTTTAGGACTATGGCAGTCATCTTGTACGCAAAGCCCCCGTGGGCATTTTGAAAAGTTGGCAGGTATGAACTGCTAAATAAAGATTTTGAATAAAGATAGGTAAATATAAGACAATCATATACTAAAATCAGTATGTTATGCAAAGATGATGATTAAAAATGGATTGCTTACCTCTTTTGTAAATTTTTCCTCCTTTTTACTTTCAATTTTTTTCATTGATTCTTCCAATCGTTTATCTGCAGTTTCTGCTATATATTGTTTTTTAAGCAACCGTTCATTCTGTTTTTCAGTTTCCTTTCTTTGAAGTCCTTCATAATTTTGTTGATAGTCCCAAATTTTGACTTCTTTAGCTTCTTTTAAAGATTCAGATGATTTTGGAGGAATGATTTCTAACTGTACATTAGGGGACATTCGTTCACGCTCACGTGTAAATACAAACTGAAATAACTTAATGTGTTGAAGGAAAGTTGAAAATAAAAAATCTATGTACACTTTAAAATTTCTTTCTCCAAGTTCACAACCAATCTCTGTAGATTCGGACTGAATATACTTCAGTACAGCTACCAATTCTTTTCCTGTAATTAAAAAATGAATGATTTAAAATTTTTAAATTCATCTTGTAAATTTTTTATTTTTATTTGCTCGCCAAGACTTACATTAAATACATTTCTACCATTTTCTATATGTCATGTATGTGTTTAATGTTAGTCTATTTGAGCAAATAAAATAAAATGTTAAAACAATGAAATGATATTCCCTCGGCCTGTAAAACTAAGGGCTATTTTAGGCGGAAAATGTTATATTTTTCTGTGTGTATTTAATAGAAGGATATATACAATTCTGTTAATAATGAAAATAAAATTATAGGTGGTGGGATAATAGAAAATTGCTTCACCAACTCATACATTGTTTTCCGGAATAGACTTAAAGATAATTTTGAGTGAAATTAGTGAATTTAAAGTAAAACACTTGAAAATAAAATGAACTTGCTAGATTTTTCAGAATAATTTTCATAAAGTGAAAATTCATAAAACTCAATTATAATTGGTGAGTTTCAGTTTATAATACAATATGACTGTCACTCACTTATAAGACAGTGGAAATTTACTTTCATGAGTAGAGATGTCTCAGTCAGATAAATATGAAGTGGGGAATGAGATATTATATTACCGGTATAATTAAACCATTTTCCACCAAAAAAATGTCCATGAACAAAAATAATTACGAACTTGCTTTGACAATATAATGTACATAGTGTTTCTTATTAAATAGCATAATTTTACAATTTCACTATTAAGACAGCTATTGTTTAAAATGTGTGAGATTATGGTACTTTATCATACAAAAATGTAGATTTGTATTTCAAAAATAAAATATATTAGACATAACATGCAAATGTACCTAAGGAATTAGTAAGAACATTTTCAGCAAATTTTACAACCAAACACACATGATTCCAAGGAAATCCTTTTTCTGCAGCAAACATTAAGTTATCATATAAAAAATCAAGATGTATAGCTTGTCTCATATCAAGTTCTCCATCATCAGCTGTTAAGTTAAGATGTTTTGCCAGCTTTCTCTGTCCTCTCTGTTTCTGAAAATGAAAAAAAAAACAACAATGAATTGAGATTACTTGAGCAGCAGTGTAATACAAATAAGAATAACAAGCACGTGCCTGATACACCAATATTGTGCATACATCAAAAATTTTGCAAGAATAAAAATAAGATATTTAGAAGACATTGCATAAAAAAAAATGAACCGATTTTGAAGAAAAACATTCTAAGAAGGGATTTGAAGAAATGTCAAAAAGAAATTTGAATATCTTTGTTACAGTTTATGTAAGGTACTTTCTGAATTCATGCATTTGAATTGAATATTGATCAGACTGATTTCAGTTTTTAGACCAATCTGTCATGTGACATCCATCACCACATGTATGACAAAAATGTATGCATAGAAATTTCCAACACATGTCGAGCAATATGTCAAGCAAACTGGCGAAAACGTTTTATTTTATACTGCACAAAATCTTTGGGAAATTAAAATCTAAAATGATGGCCACCTTCCCTCAGTCATACAGCAATCCTGATAATGTACTTATGGAACATTAATTATTTCTATACTACCCTACAGAATGACGATTATGAAAGTGCTGAAAACAATATAGAGCAGGGTAGTCCGAGATTACTCTGACGTCTAACGGCTGTTTTGCCAGACAAGCTGGGTCTGTGGGACGTCAGAGCTCGTCCCATATCAAAAAGTGGATATTTGCCCGTCCAAAATAGATGCACTATTTCGTCGCTTCTGGTGCCGACAAACAGCCTTGGAATTATTTAAATCGGATATCAATTTGTTCATTTTTCATGTATCTCTTCATTAATGTAAGTTTCACCTACCTCACAGCCACCCTTTATTTTCTCATATTTAGTTAGTTTTCACAGTGACCCATCAATTCAGACATTTTTACTTTAATTTTCAAATGCAGCCTTTCTACCTGCCACCAGGTTTAAAAGAACAATAACTTTATATTTTACAGGAAGTTGAAATGCGCAATGCAACTTATTTTCACTAGACAAAGACAATTATCTTGAATGGACCTTAAATCTTTGCTTCTTTCCACCTTTAGTTCTGTTGTTTGCATCAATTTCTTATAATAGGTACATTCATAGTATTGAACAAAATCATTTTTCTTCGCTGCATAATTTATATATAATGCATAGTGATGCACATTGACTGAATATGCAATTGCATACATGTAGATGTAGTTGTCTCCCTTACTCAGTATAATCAGTTTCAGATTGATCATATCTGGATAATTATGTCATTGTTATTTCCCTTGTTTAAAACTATAAGTTTCATGTTTCTTTATCTAATGATTTTACATGATGCTTATTCAGTACATATTTGTGAATTGAATAGATATTGGTATTTTGAAATCATTGGTTAAAGATATTTATTTATATACTAAAGTTTAGTATTTGCATTGTCGCAAATCATTTATAACCTTCTTTGACAGACTTAGGCCTACACATTGGATTGTCTATGACTGCTTATTTATAATTATATTGAATTTTCAGAGATCTGAAGTACAGTCCAACTAATGAAAGCTGTGATAAATGCAAATCTTATGGTTTTCAATTGCTTAGATGCGAGTTTTATTTGGCTCTAATTGTAGATGGCTGTTTAAAAATCAAATTTCATTGGTTTATTTTGATATTAACAAAATTAAGTAGAAAGGCTATCAAACGGACGTCAAGTTACAAGACTTCACGACCTGGAGACAAAAATATGCAAACATTTATGCTTTTTTCACCTCTTTTATAAGAGATTGGTATTAAACATTTAGAAGCCAAATATGACTTTTTACCTTCTTTATAGGAGATCGGTATCAAAGATCTAGTAGCCAACCACGATAACAATCGGAAGCTCTCAGAGATTTACATTACTTGCATCGTAAATGAACGAGGTATTGACCTAGGGTTATTTGAATACATCGTCTCCCATAGTCCATTGTGCCTTACTTTTTTCTCGTGAACACATGACAATCTTTCAAAATGAAAGTTAAAATGCCAGAATCTATGGGTCACTGTGAAAATTGTCTAAATATGGGAAAATAAAGGATGGCAGGTATGTGCATGAACTTACATAAATGAAGAGATAAATGAAAAATGAACAAATTGATACTCAATTTATATAATTCCAAGGCTGTTTGTCGACACCAGAAGCGACAGCAGCACATCTATTTTGGACAGGCAAATATCCATTTTTTGATATGGGACAAGCTCTAACGTCCAACGGCCCCAGCTTGTCTGGCAAAACGGACGTTGGACGTCAGAGTAACGCTGGACTAAGAGCAGGGATACAGGTGTGCCCTCTATCTGGTAATTAACATCATAAAGGCGTGCAAAATCTACGATCTTTTCCTGTGAAAGACACGATTCCGGAAATGAGGTATTACCAATAGATGACTTTTGAATTCGCGCATTCCCATTTCATGTCACTATTTAGAATTTTTTTTTGGGTCATCTCAACCACAGGATATTTGTTTTCATCAAATTGGGGATCTGAGTATTTTTTAAGGAAATAACCATAATCACCCAACACCTTGAAGTTAAATGGTCATTCCCTTAGGAGGAAGCAGGACAAATCGCCCCACTGGCAAAACGCCCCACACCAAATCGCCCCACTTTTTCACCAACTCGCCCCACTATTAAAAAAACTAGATATCATTGAGATGGGAGCCATCTGTGTGGGCCCCACTGTGAATAATGTGCATTAAAAAATTGTATCTTTACCATAGGACATGGGTTTGTCAACTGAAATCAAAGTGTTTGACCTTGACCTTTGACCTAGGAAGTTGTAAATAAATTATGACACACCCTTTGGTGTTGGTTTATAAACATGTCAAGTATAAACTTTGAAATGATAACGGTTCTCAAGATATAGAGCGGACACAATCTTTACCATAGGACATGGGGTTGTCAACTGAAACCAAAGTTTTTGACCTTGACCTTTGACCTAGGAAGTTGCACATAAATTATGACACCCCTTGGTGTTGGTTTATATACATGTCAAGTATAAACTTTGAAATGATAACGGTTCTCAAGATATAGAGCAGACACGATCTTTACCATAGGACATGGGGTTGTCAACTGAAACCAAAGTTTTTGACCTTGAACTTTGCCCTAGGCAGTCGTTCATAAATTATGACACACCCTCTGGTGTTGGTTCATATACACATGTCAAGTATAAACTTTGAAATGATAACGGTTCTCAAGATATAGAGCGGACACGATCTTCACCACAGGACACAGGGTTGTCAACTGAAACCAAAGTTTTTTTACCCTGACCTTTGACCTAGGAAGTTGTACATACATCATGACACGCCCTCTGGTGGTGGTTAATAAACATGTAAAGTATAAAGTATGAAATCATAATGGTTCTCTAGATATGGAGCGGACACAAAGTTAAAGTGTTACGGACGGACGGACGGACGGACAGACTGATCACTATAGGACGGACGGACAGACTGATCACTATAGGACGGACGGACGGACGGACATAGAGCGGAAAAAAAATCGCTCCAACCTGGTTAACCAACTCTCCCCACTTTTTAAAAAAATCGCCTCACTTGTGAAAAGTGTTAAATCCAGTTAATTTTCCCGTCAACTCGCCCCACTTATTGAAAAAAAAGGAAAAATCTACTTATTTTGATTTTTGTAATCTACACAGAATACTAAAAAAAAAAACACAAAATTTATTAAACTTTTTTAACATTCTTAAAATATAATTGCAAATACATTTTTGTATCATTATTGTAGAATAACTTTATACTTGTAAGCTTAGTTATTTGTATAACAATCGAAAAGAAACCTGTTAATTGTATCATAACCATACAATTAAACATGCGTGATTAACATTTATATATAACTTTATTGCAAAAACGTTTATATATCTCAACTTGTACCATTCGCTCGTGTATGTAACAATGTTTTCGATTTTAACGAGAGAAATTTATGTATTACTGAAAAATTATTACACCAGGGTTTTCGATATCACAAACTAGTCAAAACATTTACTTAATTTTATCATCGGTATAAGGACATCATTCGTAAATATAGCTCAACATGCAGACTTCTTATACGTTCAGGTATTTCACATCCAATTTTTTATGGAAATATTCTTTATAAAGCACAAAGGTGTCAGTATTCACCTCAAAAACTAACAAAACCTTTGAATAGACTTATTAAGAAGGAATATAGTTACGAGACTGTTGTCATGTCATTAAAGATTGCATATTTTGGCGTTAATATTGATTCACTTATAGGGTCTTTGCATCGGAACTAAACACATTTATTCAAAAACCAGTTGTTGGCATGACACGGGTTATGTTCTTCTCATATATGTTATGATGGTATGATACTAAACCCCTAATGGGAAGGATTGTGCCTGATGTTCATATGATGAAATCATAATCTTTCAGTCAGTTTAATTGAAGTCTGGAGCTGGCATGTCAGTTAACTGCTAGTAGTCTGTTGTTATTTATGTATTATTGTCATTTTGTTTATTTTCTTTGGTTACATCTTCTGACATCAGACTCGGACTTCTCTTGAACTGAATTTTAATGTGCGTATTGTTATGCGTTTACTTTTCTACATTGGCTAGAGGTATAGGGGGAGGGTTGAGATCTCACAAACATGTTTAACCCCGCCACATTTTTGCGCCTGTCCCAAGTCAGGAGCCTCTGGCCTTTGTTAGTCTTATATTATTTTAATTTTAGTTTCTTGTGTACAATTTGGAAATTAGTATGGCGTTCATTATCACTGAACTAGTATATATTTGTTATGGGGCCAGTTGAAGGACGCCTCCGGGTGCGGGAATTTCTCGCTACATTGAAGACCTGTTGGTGACCTTCTGCTGTTGTTTTTTTCTATGGTCGGGTTGTTGTCTCTTTGGCACATTCCCCATTTCCATTCTCAATTTTATTTTAACAGCAATTTGATTTTATAGCACTTCACTTAGGTTTTCAAAGGTATTGACGTGGGCAGGGACAAAGATATATAACGGGATTGCATCTTTTGTGAAAAAGTGGGGCGATTAGGTGTGGGCCGATTTGCCAGTGGGGCGATTTGTCATGGATTCCCCTTAGGACATCAAAATCAGAAAACAAAAACTGAAAAAAGTGAAATTATGCATGTTACAAGGAATGACAGCTAAATGAATGTTGTGAAATAAAGGTTAAATTCCTAGATGTAAAATCTAGTTTGTTCGTTTTCACTTTTTATCAGTTGTCTGTATAGTATTCGTACCGAAAGCCCGGCAATTTCTTGCACAGCACTTGTTGACAGTTTGTCCACCATTTTGTTGCTACCAAGCTTTGACGAGTTCTCGTTCAAATCTCGATTTCTTCTGGTTTTCGGAAAAGTGTTTTTACAACTAAATTATGTATTAAACTTACAATTGCTTTACCAGACCATCTTTATGATAACATAATTGATTTGTTTTCATCTTTTTGTCATAGAAAACATGAAAACAAAGTAATAACAGGATAAAGTTATCAATAATTTTTGATGTCACATGACTGGAAACGAGATTGACAGATGCTTGTCACTCGATACGAAAACATGTTAGAAAATGCAATTCACAAAATAATAATGTAGGTAATTTCCAAACTATTTTGCTGTAATTATTTTATCACATTAACTTCCAACACTGGCAACAGTGACATTAATCATTTATTGAGATGTTGTTATTACCGAAATAATGCAAAAAGTTATTCAGAAACTAAGATAAACAAGAAAAATATACTCATATCTGTTCACTCATATGCTGTCATAGTTTTCCCTTCTTGCAACTTAATTTGAGCTTTCTGTCATGATAATTTTACATTCAATTGTTACCTCATACATCTGCTATATTAGTTCTGTGGCAACCATTGAGTTTGATAGTAGTCAGGACAGAAAATCACAGTTTAAAATTGAAAAATATATGTAATACTAATAGTCCTAGGAGTGTGTTATCATAAAGACTTCTTTGTCTTTCCATTGTCTACCTAAGTACTTAGTCCAAATAATTATGACGTCTTGAAAGGCTATTAAATTTTTTTTCTTTGACGCCTTACGTGAAAGTAAGGCGTCAAAGAAAATAATTATAATAGCCTATCAAGACATCATAATTATTTGGACTAAGTACTGGGACATTTATTTAAATACATATTTGGTTGAATACAACATGTACAAGAAATATACAGTTAATACACAAATACGGTGGTGCTGAGTAAATGAACTTGTCATTGTAACAGGTCCTATTTTTAGTGCGAGAAGACGAAGCTCAGCCGGACAAAATCTCAGGATACAGATTTACGCAACTTTGAATTACCAACATTAGCAAATTTTCTCAAATAAATTGAATAAACAAGTAAACAAAGTGACCACTGTTACATATATACCCTAAGCAGATTGTCTTTTGATATCATGTCCGTTCGCCCTTATTACACGAGTCCATTTGTCCTTAGTGTCCTTAGTGTCTGTTCGCCCTGGGTTTAATAAACTTTTTCATACTCTATATGGTATATAAATTCTCGAAATTTAAGAAAACACCTGCACATATAAATATTTAAAAGTTGATGGCTTATTTTGGAGCATAAACTGTTCATAAAATTAATTCTCACTGGTTAATGCAATATAATCTTTCATTGATGGATTAACAATAAAAACAACATTTTATTTTGATACACAAGTCAGCTTGAATGGCTTGTAGTGAGTAAATATAGTGATGGACGAATTGTAAATCATGAAAAAGATTTAACAGTACATTTATTATTATGCTGCATAAAATTGACTGACAAGAATTATTAATAATTTGTTAACAAATATCAATAAAAAGAAAGACATTGTATTAGTACTATGCAAATCCAAGGAAAATAATTATTTGGTTGCAGCATTACAAATAATCAGCAAATTTTTCAACTAACTATAGTTATCATTATGCAACTAGACAACAATAGCAGGAATAAAAATAACGGCTAATGGACCCTTGGCGAACAGATAATGATTAGGGCAAACAGGTACTTGGATGGATGCCAGATTCATACATGTATCTTTCTTAGAAGGCACTGATCCCCTGTTCAATTTTTGGGAATCTGACACTTCACATGAGAGTTTGTGACACTTTATAAACTAAATGACAAAGTAAATATAATAACTTTTTTTATTTAGTACCTATTCAAACATGAGAATGAAATGGAGCCTATCTGCAATGTTAAATTAGTATATTCATGCTGAAACCTTTAGAAAATGATATCTAATAATTTTGATCTTTGATTATCTCTGAACCTTCAAGTTAAATTGTGGGTAATTTTTGTGACAGTCACTGTAATTTTTTTTAACGGTTTTAAAAACACACATCATTCAGTCTTCTTTCAAACCAGTTTACCCTTTAATACATTACATATAAAACTGTTGCCAGATTTTATATCAAAGAGCTATATATTTATCAATGGCTGGGACTCGTTAAAACCAGTGCCAATATATCTATATAAGTATTGTTACAGCAGTTTGGCTTCTTTGACCAATATGTAATTAAGTGATGTTTTATTTACAATTTTTCATGCCCATTTTACACGATTTGTTGACAACAAGAATTTGACATTTCTCGATCCTTATTTATTTTAGAGAATCTTGATGTAAAAACTAAAGAAAACTTAGTACTTACCATGGATAAAAAGAAGAAAGGGAAAGATAAGTTTGTTGACAATGATGGGAAGAGTGATGGCAAAACATCAAAAGCAGAATCAAAAGGATCAGACTCAAAGTTAGACAGTAAACCATCAACAGCAGCTACCAAAAAGGACAGACAAGATGATAAACCTTCCCCAAAAAAGAAGCCTAGAAATAGACTACCTCCAATCAGTGATGCGAGGAGTGTGGTTGAGATGGGAACGGGTCAGGATACAGAATTAGATATGCGTAAATCTTTTACAGCACCTGACCATGCCAAGACATGTTACTTTTACAAAGAACAAGACTATACATTTTCTGGTGTCAAAATTCCTGTTAACCCTAGAAAATATAAAAAATGGGATGTCTTGCTCTTAGAATTATCTAAAAAAATTCCTGGCTTAGGATTTGGTGTTAGAAGTGTATATACACCTGGGGGAAGTGATGCCATTTCAAATCTGGATGGGTTAACTCATGATGGTAAATATGTTTGCTCTTCAAACAGAAACAGATGTAGACCATTGAATATTAACCGAGTTCACCATAATCCGTCTTGGTTTATGACACGCCCACCAAGTGGTAGGAGGGCTTATAATGATATACTAAAGGAAGATGTTAAATACAGAGACATGAAAGTAAAACGTGTAAAAAGAGATTACGACATGACAAGTGTATATAATAGAAATCAACCAAAGAAAGTGACAATTTTACGCAATGGTGAACCTACAAATCGCCATGTGATGTTATTTAACAGAAAAACAGCTCAGAACTTTGAACAGATTTTAAAAGATTTAAGTGATATGTTTAAAACAGCTATTTGGAGATTATACACAATAGAAGGCAGAAGGGTATGCATTATCATGTTTTTATTTTGAACAGATTCATGTTCATTAACTGGGTTTTGGTATGCAAATTTTTGCTGCAAAAAGTAAAATACAAAAATTTCCGATCTCCAAGAAAAATTCAAAACGAAAAAATCCCTTATCAAATGGCAACATCAAAAGCTCTAACATAACAACTGTCATATTCCTGATTTAGAACGGGTATTTCTTTATGTAGAAAACGGTGGATTAGATTTGGTTTTATAGCTAGCTACAATGTAACCTTTCACTTGTATAACAGTCAAACAACATGCTTGTTATACCCTATTTATTAAATGTAGTATTGTGACGAACATTCGGAACAATGTACATATCGGCTAATGAACAGTAACTGTATCAAATGTTACGTAAATGAATGTATCAAGTTATAAGGGGGAGGGGGGAGTGGCTACTATATCTGGTTGATATTGTACCAATGTTTATTGAATATGTAAATTTTAATAATATGAAGAAAACACATGAAAAGGTGATACCACATAAATATATTTTGGTATTTTATAGATATTGAGTTTAGGTAACCTGTTCAGTGGACCAGATGTATTGATTGCAGCTGGACGGGAACCATTCAGGAATATGGAAGGTTCTTATGATTCAAGAGGAAGCCAGGCCACATCAAGAAATTTCTCTAGAACTGGCATGGGTACCAGAGGATCTGATATGGTAGCTAGCAGAATGAAAACAAGAAGGGATAGACTTGCAAATACAAGTAATCTTTTTATATGTAAAAATAATTAGGTAGATATTAAAAGTACAGTTAAAAACCATGAGAAAAGACAAACAACAACTTGAGATAAAAAAAACAACCAACAATCTACAAAACACAAGAGAAAAATTAAAGATTGAGTCTTATCCTATTTAAAAACAGGGAATAACTTCAGTACATTAATCAGTTCCTGCTCCACAGCTAGCAACCGCTATGCTTCTTATGACAAGTGAAACACCAGTGTTAAGTTGATGTAGTAAACAAAAAACAAAGGACAGGGCATCAGCATTGATAGATTGAAAAGTCATTGGCCATATGTGAGGCAGATATACCATGACAGTCAACTTTTTGTATTTCCTTGATGCTTTTAATTTGTGTAAACAAAAAAACCCGCTGTAAATAAAAATAACACAGCAATGATTTAGTTCTTAGTCTTATTGTCACCTATGCTGCGTCGCATGCAAGTGAGCAATAGATCATATTGCAAATACTATATGATTTTTTTTATATATGATATTTTTTTTAGAGGGAAGATGGAGAGTAAATGTTATAACAAACAAGAATCGACATGCTGGTACACAAGCTCAAGTAACTCTTACTGTTTATGGTCATAAAGGAAATTCTGGACCAATATCACTTGGTACTGGTGATGGAGAAAATTTTCAGAGTGGTACAGTTGATGAATTTGATGTAAGATTAACTTTCAGATCTAACTTTTTATTATTGTTCATGGTTCTAACAGAGAAGAGCTTGATTATGGAACACTTTGTGCTGGTTATTTTTAATGTAGTGACAGGTTATTGAAACTCCAAAGACTCTTAATAATTAAGGATATACAATTTCATTCATCATGCATGGAACAAGAAGCAAAAAGTACACAATGTACATTTTGGTGCGCAATTACCCCAACTGTGCTTGCTTTAGTTAAAATTTCAAACGAGATATTTTGAAAACAAGATTTACATTTATTGCATTGTGAAAAATCCAGATTCTAAGCTTCACATTAATATTGTATGTAATTGATGAAACTTAATTTTGCAGGTAAATGTAGGAAATGTTGGTGAAGTATACAAGATAAGGATTGGACATGATGACTCTGGTGATTCTCCTGGATGGTTATGTGATGAGGTAGGTGTTATAAATAGTTTTGTCTTTAAACTTAATGTTTGAGGTATGCTTTATAGCAAAACATTTGGTGCATTTTCAATGTTTTTAAAAAGATTGTTTTAAAAAGAGTTACCCATTTGAAATATATAAAATATCGTCATTGTATTGTTTAAGATTTGATTATCATAATGCTGACTATTTTGTAGGAGTATTGATTTTAAAGTAAAACCGCACTTCTTTGTAGTGATCCATTGGGTCTCTTTTTAATGGGTTCTTTTTTGTTACAGCGGTCAATCTTCCTGAAAAAGTACTACCAAAAATTCATTAACATTTTGGCACAAATGTTCAGACTAATTGAAAAATAAGCCCTGTTATTTCTGAGCTTTGCTTGAATCTTAACATCAGTTTGTATTTTACAGGTAAAAATGTTTGATATTGATACTAGTGAAGAGCTAACGTTTACCTGCCATAGGTGGATGGCACGAGACGAAGATGATGGAGAAATAACAAGAGAAATAGCAGCCATTAGAAAGGGAGAACCTATATTGCCAGGTTAGTATATACATGATGCCTTGTAAGTAACATGTTTAAAAATAGCTTCTATGCCTTGGAGTAGCATAGTTTGATGTTTGTTTCGTCTGTCTGTCCCTCTTCGGAATAAAGTTTTTGGTCAAGGTAGTTTTTGAAAAAGTTGAAGTCCAATCAACTTGAAACTTAGTACACATGTTCTCTTTGATATGATCTTTCTAATCTTCATGCCAAATTAGAGTTTTGACCCCAATTTCATGGTCCACTGAACATAGAAAGGATAGTGCGAGTGGGGCATCCATGTACTATGGACATAATAATATTCTTGTTAATGGGGTACATCTTGATATTTTAATTGATAAGTTTTATTTTACAGTCACATTTGCTATTATTTGTATTCAGTGATAAAGTGTCATATTGCCATTTATTCTACTTCACATCAAACTTTGTTTAATCTAAACTTTATTTTCAACCTAAATTTTAACTAAAGGTATACAATCTATACTGACCTGATTTGAAGTGTTGGTTTCTTTGGTGTTTTACAAAAAGAACCAAGTTATCATATGCGATATTTGATAATTGAGTGCTTGAATCTTCTTCTAATCTTCAACTAATCTCCAGTGATATGTTACATGTACATTAATAAAAAAAATCGGATTTTTCCATATTCTGCTTTTTGTCTTGTAATTCTCTTTTAAAATCAATAAAATAATTTAATAGGAAATATTTAAAATCATAATATTATGCTATTTTTATTTTAGCAATAAGATATGAAGTAACATGCGTGACAGGTGATTTATGGAATGCTGGCACAGATGCAAATGTTTACATTACCATATATGGTGATAGGGGAGACACTGGAGTCAGACAACTCTATTCCAAAGACAAAGTAGACTTATTTAAAAAAGGAAAGGTAAGTTAATCTTAAGAAAGGGTTATTTTTTGTTTGTCAAGAATATAGATGAGAGACAAAAGATATCAATAGAACATTCAAATTCATACTTAAAAAATAAACTGACAACGCAATGGCTAAAAAAAAGAAAAAAGACAAACAAACAAAAGAACTTAAAACACAACATGGAAAACCTAAAGTCTAATTATTAGATCAGATGCATCAGGGTTTTTTTTTCCTGTAAGATTTCAACAAACTTTGTGCAAAAGCAGATGTCTCTGTTTGATTTAAGATATATAATTCCCCCTCCCCCCCCTAAAAAAAAAAATTTAAAAAAAATGAACTGAAATAAAACCAATTTTTACATTGAATCTATATTAAGTATCTCTTACTGAACATTATTTATTTCATTTGGCATGTAACTTTGTAGCTTGTATTTATTTATTTTCAGACAAACAAGTTTACTGTGGAAGCTGTTTCTCTAGGACATCTGAAGAGGATCATTGTTGGTCACGATGGTACAGGCAATGGTAAGAAATATCATTAACTGTAAAATAATTTAATGTGCTTCCAACCAATAAATATGTCAGGGCTATTCCATTTCCAATCATACATGTGCAGAGTTCTACTATATACTTGCCATGTCGTAATCTCTTTTTACACATTTTACTTTCATGTCTCTGTATTTGTGGGAGAGTAGGAAGAAACGTTCAAAATATCACTACAACCAAGAACCTTCTTTTAGATAATTTTGTGTAATGGAGATAGATGCATGATGAAAAAAACACATGACCCACATTCCATAATTAAACTTCCCTTCCTACCCTCCAAAATACATTTTAGGTAATTATTATTGTTATTTTTTAGCAGAAATTCATGAAGAAATTATTTTTACATGATTTTTATACGACCGCAAAATTTGAAAAATTTTTCATCGTATATTGCTATCACGTTGGCGTCGTCGTCGGCGTCGTCCGAATACTTTTAGTTTTCGCACTCTAACTTTAGTAAAAGTGAATAGAAATCTATGAAATTTTAACACAAGGTTTATGACCACAGAAGGAAGGTTGGGATTGATTTTGGGAGTTTTGGTTCCAACAGTTTAGGAATTAGGGGCCAAAAAAGGGCCCAAATAAGCATTATTCTTGGTTTTCGCACAATAACTTCAGTTTAAGTAAATAGAAATCAATGAAATTTAAACACAATGTTTATGACCACGAAAGGAAGGTTGGTATTGATTTTGGGAGTTGAGGTCCCAACAGTTTAGGAATTAGGGGCCAAAAAGGGACCCAAATAAGCATTTTTTTGGTTTTCGCACCATAACTTTAGTATAAATAAATAGAAATCTATGAAATTTAAACACAAGGTTTATGACCATAAAAGGAAGGTTGGTATTGATTTTGGGAGTTTTGGTCCCAACAGTTGAGGAATAAAGGGCCCAAAGGGTCCAGATTTAAACTTTGTTTGATTTTATCAAAAATTGAATAATTGGGGTTCTTTGATATGCCGAATCTAACTGTGTATGTAGATTCTTAATTTTTGGTCCCGTTTTCAAATTGGTCTACATT
This sequence comes from Mytilus edulis, assembly GCF_963676685.1. Lineage (NCBI taxonomy): Eukaryota > Metazoa > Mollusca > Bivalvia > Mytilida > Mytilidae > Mytilus > Mytilus edulis. The sequence continues at coordinate 35,583,437 of NC_092344.1, read as the reverse complement.
AAGGTCCAAAGGGTCCAAAATTAAACTTAGTTTGATTTTAACAAAAATTGAATCCTTGGGGTTCTTTGATATGCTGAATCTAAAAATGTACTTAGATTTTTTATTATTGGCCCAGTTTTCAAGTTGGTCCAAATCGGGGTCCAAAATTAAACTTTGTTTGATTTCATCAAAAATTGAATAATTGGGGTTCTTTGATATGCCAAATCTAACTGTGTATGTAGATTCTTAATTTTTGGTCCCGTTTTAAAATTGGTTTACATTAACGTCCAAAGGGTCCAAAATTAAACTAAGTTTGATTTTAACAAAAATTGAATTATTGGGCCTCTGTGATATGCTGAATCTAAACATGTACTTAGATTTTTGATTATGGGCCCAGTTTTCAAGTTGGTCCGAATCAGGATCCAAAATTATTATATTAAGTATTGTGCAATAGCAAGAAATTTTCAATTGCACAGTATTCAGCAATAGCAAGAAATCTTCAATTGCACAGTATTGTGCAATAGCAAGAAATCTTCAATTGCACAGTATTGTGCAATAGCAAATATTTTCAATTGCACAGTATTCCACAATAGCAAGAAATATCTAATTGCACAATATTGTGCAATAGCAAGAAATTCCAATTGGATTTCAATTGGAGTTATCTTTCTTTGTCCAGAATAGTAGTTGAATCAACTTAAATCATTGTTTTATACAATATACAATGTATATTCACTTTTACTACCAACTGATAGATTAAAACAATCTTTACCATTCAGTGATAACAAGCACTTTTTTTACATTTTAATATTTTATGATGTATTTAAATGAGTAGTTATTGTTGCAAACTTCATTAGAAATTTGAATTGAGATCAGTTTTGAAATAAGGGAAAGGGGTATGTGAAAAAAAAATTGGAGGGTCAATTTTTTTCATTTCAGATTTCATAAATAAAAAGAAAATTTCTTCAAACATTTTTTTGAGAGGATTAATATTCAACAGCATAGTGAATTGCTCAAAGGCAAACATTTTTTTTTTAAGTTCATTAGACCACATTCATTCTGTGTCAGAAACCTATGCTGTGTCAACTATTTAATCACAATCCAAATTTAGAGCTGAATCCAGCTTGAATGTTGTGTCCATACTTGCCCCAACTGTTCAGGGTTCAACCTCTGCGGTCGTATAAAGCTGCGCCCTGCGGAGCATCTGGTTGGGTAATAATCTCAAAACTTTTAATGTTGTGTAGTTTAATACCGGCAGTATGTGAACATTCTCTCAAATACAATTATGGATGAAAAAATGATTATATTGATAAAGATATAATGTTTTATTTAGGTAATGGATGGTATTTAGAGAAAATATCAATCAAAGAATCAACAAGACAACATGAAGAAAACAATTTCTACTGTGGAAAGTAAGTAAAGTAACATTAGATAATTGTTAAATACTTTGATACAGCAGTAATATTAAGTTAGATTTTAATTAATTGATAACTAAATCAATATTTATAATGATGAAAACAGTATTCAAAGTTCTAATTACAATATTAACCTGGAAAAAGTTAATAACATTTTTAACTATTATGTCTGTTAGTTTTGTTCGCATATCGTTGTCAACATAACTAGCTAGCTATAAAACCAGGTTTAGTCTACCATTTTCTACATAAGAAAGTAAGGAATATGACATTTATTTTACATTTGTTTAATGTGTTTGAGTTTTTGATTTGCCATTTGATAAGAGACTTTTTGTTTTGAATTTTCCTCAGAGTAAGTTATTTTTGTTATTTTACTTTTTAAGATTTACCTGAAATATTGTACAGTTTCTTTTTTCATGTGTTACTTTATTTTTTTACTTTAAAACATATTGAGTTATAGACTATCAGTCGTTAGACATTTTCACATATTCACACATATATTTTGAAGTCATTTTAAATGTAAATTTTTATTACTGTAGATGGTTAGATGAAGGTGAAGATGATGGCAAGATTGTCAGGGAATTAAAGATACAAGAAGAATACATGGATGACATTCTAGAAAAGAGAAATGTAAGATTTAAGACTGTATAGCGGGATATTAGCATTTAAGGGCGGATCCAGCCATTTTAAGATGGAGGGGTGTTCACAACCCAGGATTAAGAGGGGGGTTCCTACTATATGTCCCCATTCAAATGCATTGATCGTCAAAAAAAGGGGGGGTTCCAACTCCGGATTTAGATCCCCTTGGAAGCGCTACTGAATAAATTTGAAGAAATATATACATTTTTGGATAGAAAAGACAATGAAAAATTTCAATTGATTGCATTCTCTAAGCTGTTGATATTTTTCAAAAATTGAGAAAGTAGTTATTGGGGGTAGTTCTTTGATAAAGAGAAATATAATTATCAGAAAATTTTTAGAAATGAAAATTGAAATTTGTAAGGTTAGTCAATTTAGGAAGAAGTCTTAATAAGGGAATATATGGAAGATTTGCAAATATTAAATGTTATAATATGTAAATAAAACTATGTTTTAGAATTGAATGTTCTATTTCAGTGGGAACAAGAAAGATGGAAGTTTGAGAAAGACTGTCGGGTGAAGTTTTATTCTCTTGCTTCTGGTAAAGCATTAAGAGCTAAAAAGGACATGAGTGTTGATGGACTTGGTATTCAGATGGACCCTGAAAGTACGTTATTTTTCTTTTTATGTTTTGAATATAAGTTTATGTAGTAAGATAGATATAGTTAATTTTCTGTCAGATAAAATTAAAATGTGCAGCTGTAAATGTGATATGATTAATTTAAAGTTAGGTGATGCAATTTTTGTAAACAGTAAATCCATATCAATTTTCAGTTAAATTTAGTACGGTAAAAAGTTAGTAAATTTAGTATTTCTGTGTTGTTATTTTTTTTTAACAAATTTATACTTTAGAACAAAGAACATATGTTAATTGATTATTACAAATGATTTACATTGAAATACATGCTTCTTTCTCCTTTAATTTCAGGTATATTTAATGTTTCGCTAAAGAAGGCAATGATCAGGATGTTTAACAGCGTTCGTAATCCAAATCATTATCTTGCCATTGATAATGGGAAAATTACAATGCTGGTAAGTTTTTATAGATTATTGTAGTTCATCTCAACCAGGTTGATTGTTTTGTTTTGCTTGAGCTGGTACGGCGAAAGTGAGAAAAGCAATTGAGTTGAGATGACTAGTGATAATCATTAGTCATAGCAGCTAAGCAAAGGGTCCATGACACATTTACAGAAAAAAAACAATAAAACTTTTTCAATACCTCATAACAAATAGATTTTATCATCTGTAAACCATAAATTTTGCCAATTGAAGACAGTAAAGGAAGTATAAAGAGAGTTGAACTCACAAAGCATTTTATAGTAGATACAATAAATTGCCATGTTTAAATCATTTATGCAAACAATGGAGCATTTTCATTTTTGCATTAAAAAAAACCATCACATTTATGATTTCAGTAGTGATTCTACTTTAAAAAATTGTTGCAATGTCATGTATGATTTGATCTTACATTTCTCTGTAATGGGCGAATCACAAAAATAAATGCAAATGTTAATTTCTGAATTTACAGTAATAATATTACAAAATTAAATACTATTAACAATTTTGACTCGTTTTAAAGAGGTTAAGTCTTAACAGATAATTGTATCAACAATGATTTTCAAAATTGAGCAGCATACTTGTAGTAATAATTTAATTTCTGTACTATTTACAGGGTAAAGGAGGTCCATTTTGTGAATTTAGAATACGTGTTCAGGGTGACGGGTCTGTGATTCTGGAGTCTGTTAAGAATCCATTACAGTTTGTTACGGTAGGAGAGGATGGACATCCACAGGATGTGAGAGCTATTCTAGATAAAGAGCCATCAAGAAGGTTCTTTGTTTACTGTAAGGTACGTACATTTTAAAAAGTACACACAAATTTTTTAAACAAGCAACTTATCTTCATCAACTGAGAAGGACATTGAATATTTACCATCAACAGAATCAACCATTAACCTTTTTTTTCAACAAAAAAAAAGATTGAAAATATTGTTATTTAAAAATAAACATCATTTATACTGTTGATTCATTTTGATTGGTGGGATTTGAAATTTTTGTGAGTTTTGTGGGTATATAAGAACCATGAATTTAAATATTCATTGAAGAGCCAAACTTCTATAGGGTGTTATGCAGATTTTGGTAAAACCTTGAATTCGTAAATGTCCTCAAAAATATTTGTTTTCTCAATCCATCAAAGTTGGTACCAACGAAAATAAAATGAATGAACAGTATGTGTTAAAGTTAAAAATTCAATCTTTAAATTTTTAATGATACAAATGCCTTATTCTGACATCCTCAAATGAATTTATGTTCACTGAGTATATTTACTATTTACAGGGTATATTTAGACATAGGGGTACTGTCTTACTGAATACATCATCTTCTCAATGTATTAACATCAACTCAGACTTCACAATGACCGGAACAGGAAAGAAAAGTAAAGGTGCTCATTTCATGGTACACAAGGTTGATACTGGTGGCGTTAGGATGTTTGAAAGTATAGCTCATCCTGGCAAATATATCAGATTGAAAGATGGAAAGATTGATTGCTTGGTACGATAGAAATTTTTATCTTATAATATTCATACAGATCTCATTTTAGAATAATAGGAGAGTTTAACTGTCAGGCCATTGGTGTATTATATTTTAATTGTTTGGTAGCTGTTTTACACACACTGTCGGTACGGAACATTGATACCATGCTTATTTTGTGTGTGTGATGTCAAAGGATTAATCCAGGACAAACTAAAAAATTAAAATTGCTGTTATAATAAATTGTTGTTTTTTCCACTTTGTCATGTTGAAAACTCACATTAAGTTCATTTTTTTGTCAAGTTAAAAAAAGATAGATATTGAAACCCAAAATGTCTTGAAATTTACTTGTTGTTCAAACTCATTTATAATAAATAGAGCTCAGTCTTTTTGATTGCTATAATAAAAATGTAGTTAATGCTGTATTCAACTGGCATATAAAACAGTTTACTATAGATGAATAAAAAGAGTAAATCAATCTGTTAATATTTAAAAATAACTTCATTAATCAATGTTTTTCTTTTTTAATAGGGTAGCAGAGATGAAGCTTCACATTTCATAGTAGAAAAACATCCAGAAGAAGGCAGCATCAGTTTACAATCTGCTTCACAGAGAGGCTTGTATCTAGGATTGAAGCCAGATGGTAGGGTGTGGCCTACAGTTGATACAGGAGTAAGAAATACCAGTTTGTTTCCTGAAGTCATTGAATGTAAGTTGACCTTAAAAACAGATTCCAGGAAAGCATATTGTTATGCTAATATTCTTTTAAAATGTATAAATTTATACCACATTGACATAAGAACCTGAAAAATTGAAAAAAAAGACATACACACAAACGAAGAGAAAGAAATATTCATCTTAGTCAATCTAGCATGGTGAATCATGACTTTATTTATTAGGTATTTTGACCATACAATCAATTTGGTCAAACAACATGCCTGTATATATCATTCAAACCCTAAACATGGCAGCTTCATAAAACAGTTGTCATGCCCTGATTGCTTTTAATCTGTACATCTGTCAGATTGTCCCATGAATATTTTTTTTGCATTTTCTCAGGAACTACAAATCAGAGATTCCTGAAATTGGTATCGAGCTTCATGTGTGCAACCTGTATAGTTTTATGTGGGTTCAGAATACTTACGTCAGGGATATTTATAGAGAGCAAAAGTTCACAATTCATCTTGTTTTAAAGCCAGTTATAAACACAACATACATTTTAGATAAGAATACAATTTTAATTTGTAAAACAGTGGTAAAAAGATATGAGTTTTGTCAGACATATTTTGACTGTTGGAATCAGTTTTATGTCTGACAAAGAAATTCAGACTGCTGATATCTGTTTTATGTTTGACTTATTCAGACTGCTAGAAGACAAGTTTTTGTTTTTTTAATTATTTTTGTCATTAGCTTGCTGTCTCATTGACTCATCTCCTTTTGTTCATATGAATGCTGACTTCAGTAAGATTCATTTACTTTCAGTTGGTGTCCCTAAGAGTAAGAGCACAGAGCTTATAGAAGAAGAAGAAATGGGAAGAGAAGAAACACCAGTCAAACCTAAACCAGAACCAATCAAGAAAGATTTTGCAGGTTTGTATATATTATTGTGATGTTAGGGATATAACATGTATGATTGGAAATGGTTCTGTAATGTTTATTTGTATATATTATTGTGATGTTTGGGATATTTGGGATATAACTTTGCACATGTATGATTGGAAATGGTTCTGTAATGTTTATTTGTATATGTTATTGTGATGTTTGGGATATTTGGGATATAACTTTTCACATGTATGATTGGAAATGGTTCTGTAATGTTTATTTGTATTGACCGTTAAGCACTGATAAGTGGGAAGTAAGATTTAGAGTCTCACTTTTTGTTAGGTGTTTGTTTATATTGTGTTTGTAAACCTTTTATTGAAGTGAGCTTTTTTAACACTAGGGGCAAATGGTGCATAGTTATACATGAATAGACTAGTTGTTTGGAGTACAAGTTTTTGAGTACCCAATTTTTTTTTTTATAAATCTTGATATGAAATTTTAAAAAGGAAACCAGCATACACCATTGGTCCACAAATAGTGAAATGTTATTTATTCATTTTAATATGAAATATGGATATATTATTTTTGGGTACTCATGATTGTATTAACATTTGATGGTTTTATATATAGTATATGTGACTGATGATATGGACACATCATTGTTTGGAGGTGAGTTTAGGATTGTTGTTGTTTTATTTCTAATCTAATTCATACTATACCTAACTCAAGTGAATAGCTTGTTGCAGCTAATATCCAAATTTCTTGAACGTGTGTTAGTGCTAGAAATTCACAAGAGAGAAAATCTGTAACAAGGAACAGAAAAGATCAACATTAAGTTGTTTCCTAACAGAACTTACTTACAGTTATATTGCTGAAACTTGAGTTATGTAATAATTGTTGTACCTCCATAAATAGTTTTTCTGATTCAAAAATAACTATTGAATTTAAAATCTGCAAAACATGACCCTTTCTCGAGATTCCAGGATGGCTGAAACATTAGGGAATAAATGACAACAGTTTCTTCAAGAATTAAAAAAAAATTAAGATTGTATATCAGCAAAAAAAACCCACTTTTTATGTCAGCACAAAGATAGAATTAAGTATCAGTAACAAATTAAATGGCATATTGAGCCAGGTTAGTAGCATAGATAATTTCAATTTGACTGATCAGACAATGAAAATGATTAGAAAGTTAGTAGACTATTTCTGGATGTGCAATATATTATGTGTTTCAATTTTGTATAAAATAAGCTTTGTTTTGCTAATTTTGTAGTGACTTGGAGTGCCATAATTGATAATAACATTATAACTTTTTGTTTTCAGTAATCAGGGTATACAATTTACACTTTCCCCCTGTTTGAACCTCTCAGCATGTTTGTACATACGACCTTGTTACTAAGTCCTGTCTCACAAATTATTCACATTTGTGTGGTTATCATGCTTGCTCTTATAAAATCTCCTCATTGCTTACTGAAAAACTGATTGTATATTGGCTGTTAAAGGAATTAGGATTTTAGGCTCATGAACTAAATTTCTGGCATGTTCTCTTTCTCTTTCTGCATGCTAAGAAAATGCTCAATTTATTTGGAACTTTTGTTTTTTTGGAATTATGGTGTTAATGAAATCTGAATTTTGATAATTTGTGCATTGTATGCTTTCGTTCTGACAGATTTTTATGCTACTACCATGAATTAAAATATGGAAATCAATGATTATTCCTCATTTTAACATAATTTTAAATCCAAATTACACAAGTTTTCTAAAGCATCACATCACTCACATGCATAAACTGGAATATGTAAGAAAAAAAAAAAAAAAAAACACCAAGAAATTAACATGTGGTAAGGTATCTAATTCTTGAAGAATGATAATGAGATATAGCTAGATAGCAGAATGAGACATCTATCCACAAAGACCAAAAGGACAAATCTAATTAAACAAGTACTGGTCACTGTATGGCATTCAACATAATTATGCCATGAAGAAATCAATATATGTTCTGGTATGCTTTAAACAGTGTTGTGGAAATTCTAATGGTCATTCAAAACCAATTATGCCCTAAGCCAAAAATAGTCAAAGATCTGAACATAGTTTTATGAAGTAACTGCTTTTTATTGAGACTATTTCTGTGAGACATTAAAGAGACATTTAAAGAAAGTTTTTTTGTTTCCTTAAAATTGTTGCAAAAGGTTGCTATTTTAAAATTGTATACCAGTTTTGACAAAGATCATTTTCTGTTATAGAAAATCAACTGAAACTTATTCTTCTGTTGTATGTGTTGCTTAGATGTTAACATCAAGATCCTAACACATAATCATGCATATGCTTTTGTTTGTGAAATATACATATGTTAATCTTATTCATTGTTTTGCATGCTGACTGGAATGCATGCATGTTTGGATTGCATGTATAACTTGAAAAACACACACATTTTTGTATCTTATGAATAGTTTTTATCACTTAATAACATCTATGATTTAGATAAAATATTTATTATTTTCTTTTTGATTTTCACTTCAGACTGTTTTGAAGGTAGATTTATTTTGATAATAATGAATGTCTTAGAACTAATTACTTTATTAATTTTTAGGATAACTTTTTTTTGAGTTATTTTCTGTTGTCTCACTTGTAATGAAAAGCACGGAGGCTAGACTTAAGTGTCCTGATTCTCTTTATTATCAGTGGCATCACCAATTATTATTTCATAAGGTCACACATTCAATATATATGATATATGTCTAATATGTATTTTTGTTAATATTTAAGTAATAGACCTAGACATTGTAATACAAACCTACTTAACTGGTACCCACTATTCCTCTATATGATATTTAGGTATCCAAGATTTCCAGTCCTGAGGATATTGAGCATTATTTCATTCATTGTTTGTTGTCATTATGGCTTGATTGTTAGAAGGGAAAACAATTGCAGATTTTGATATGTGTTTAATTCATGAGATTTTTTGATGATGGTCTCTTATTCAGTTTAACTTTTGTTAAAAGGAAAATTTAAAAATGATCAATTAGATTTGTCTAATTACCGAGGACCATTATTTTACCCAACAAACTAAGCAGAACATATTTTCAACTATTTCAGATCTATTAATTTTGGTAAACTGAAATGTTATACAATGTAATATTGTGGATTCAATTATTTTTGTAGGTACCAATTTTGTGGATTAAGGAAACCTTACATCTTTTCGTGGATATTTAATTTCATGGTTTTTGCCAAAATCTTTATACAAGCCTATATAAAATAAGGTATTCTTTGAACATTTAATTTTGTGGTTCACCTGTACCCACGAAATCCATGAAAATATTTGTATCCAACTAATAATAATGAATCCACAGTATATGATTCCCTATGTTACAAATTTTGATTACAGAAATTTGAGTATACAAATGAAATGTAAAAGTATATGTAATGATAAGTAACAACTTATGATTTCAGATGGTGATTGGAGTATACAAGTGTCAACATTGGAATCTCTGGATGAGAATGCTGATGTTGCCTTGGTAGTTTATGGAGATTTAGGTCAATCAGGATCCATATTATTAGGAGCACCACCAGGCAAGAAAATATTTACAGCAGGGAATAATGACGAGTTTAGGGTAAGTCATTCTGGAGGTTTGAAATTTGATAAATTAAGGTTCAACTATTATTTGGGTTAAATTAGCCCTAAAATCAAATATTTTTCAAATTATCTATGACTTTTATTGTGTTTCATTTTCAGGAAACTTTTTTTGATTGTATATTGTATTTTATTATTACTTTATACAGACAAGTCACAAGTTCATTAGAACTTTCATTCATAAAACATTGAAATTTGAGTATACCCTTCAAATTATGTTCTGTACCCTTATTAATTACAATTGTCTATACTTATGGCAGTGTTACTCTTAAAATCAAGGTTGTATTAGCATAAAATCTTTGAAAATGTGTTAAATTCATGAAACTGTTAGAGAAGGTCATCAATATAGTTTTACTAGCCAAATGCAAAAGTTATTTTCTTTCATAATTTGCTAAATATTTTTCTCTCAAGTTTGACATTCCAAAGTTAACTGAAAATAAGTGATACATTTTATTTTAATATCTCATGTTTTTAAGCCTTCACATGGTCAATACTGTATCCCATCTTTTTAAGCCTTCACATGATCAATACTGTATCCCATCTTTTTAAGCCTTCACATGATCAATACTGTATCCCATCTTTTTAAGCCTTCACATGATCAATACTGTATCCCATCTTTTTAAGCCTTCACATGATCAATACTGTATCCCATCTTTTTAAGCCTTCACATGATCAATACTGTATCCCATCTTTTTAAGCCTTCACATGATCAATACTGTATCCCATCTTTTTAAGCCTTCACATGATCAATACTGTATCCCATCTTTTTAAGCCTTCACATGATCAATACTGTATCCCATCTTTTTAAGCCTTCACATGATCAATACTGTATCCCATCTTTTTAAGCCTTCACATGATCAATACTGTATCCCATCTTTTTAAGCCTTCACATGATCAATACTGTATCCCATCTTTTTAAGCCTTCACATGATCAATACTGTATCCCATCTTTTTAAGCCTTCACATGATCAATACTGTATCCCATCTTTTTAAGCCTTCACATGATCAATACTGTATTCCATCTTTTTAAGCCTTCACATGATCAATACTGTATCCCATCTTTTTAAGCCTTCACATGGTCAATACTGTATCCCATCTTTTTAAGCCTTCACATGATCAATACTGTATCCCATCTTTTTAAGCCTTCACATGATCAATACTGTATCCCATCTTTTTAAGCCTTCACATGATCAATACTGTATCCCATCTTTTTAAGCCTTTACATGATCAATACTGTATCCCATCTTTTTAAGCCTTCACATGATCAATACTGTATCCCATCTTTTTAAGCCTTCACATGATCAATACTGTATCCCATCTTTTTAAGCCTTCACATGATCAATACTGTATCCCATCTTTTTAAGCCTTCACATGATCAATACTGTATCCCATCTTTTTAAGCCTTCACATGATCAATACTGTATCCCATCTTTTTAAGCCTTTACATGGTCAATACTGTGGAGATTTGTATTCAACTGATCAGTTTTGTAATTATCTGTCTTTTAGGCAAACTTATCAAAAGTTGGAAATATTTACAAGATAAGACTTGAACTAATACCAAGAAGTACAGCTGATCCGTCATGGAAAGTCAAAGATGTCAAAATGATAGATCTCAACACCAATGAAACACTTGTGTTCCCATTCAGTAAATGGTTGTCTAAAGTACAGGAAGACAGGGAAACCATGAGAGAACAACCAGTCAGGAAAAATGGGGAACCAGTTTTGCCATGTAAGATCCATTATCAAATAAAACATAGTTATTTGAAACTAGTTTTCAAATCTTTTAAGAAAGTGTTGTGAAATTTTTATTTTTAATCAGATATTCTCATGTGAATATTCATGAATAGTTGTCAAGACTTTTTATTTTCCATTTGATTAAGTTGTATGTTAGTGTTAGTTATGTATATTTTTGGTATCGTGACCAAGTTTTCTCAATTCTCTTTTCTACAGTACATCATCTCTGTCTTTCAGACCTATCAATCAGTTTAAGTATGTTTCATATACTGTAATGAATAAAATGAACATTTTGTTTACATTGGTTATAATATTTCAGTGGTGAGATACCATGTGATATTAACAACAGGAAAAGAACCTGGATCAGAAACTGATTCCAATGTATATATCAACATCGCTGGTGAGAAAGGAGATACAGGAAGACGTATGCTCTTACAGTCCAATAATGTGTCAAAGTTCAAGGTCGGACAGGTAAGTTACATTTATATATTTCTTGATTTTTTGTTTTTACAATGTAAACTTTGAATATAAAGAGATGAAGATATTAAATTAATCTTAAAGATAACTTCATTGGTGACTACAAGATCAAAAATGAAAATTCATAGTGTATTTTGAGTATTTAAAAGTGTTGTAAGATATGATAGTAAAATGTTGATGAGTTGAATGCCTGCAGTACTATGGACCAACTTATTGAAAAATAGTATTGACATGGAAATTTGATTTATTGTTCTTTCCAAAGTCTACATACCTGTCTATAGAAAATGTGTACTTCTTTGATCATTCAGATTCCTGGTTAACCAATGCCGGTGAAATCCGTGAAAGTTAGATTCCACAAATAATGAAAAATCCACAGTAATGCCAAATATCTTTTAAGTTTCTTTAAAGTCTTGCCTTAGTCAGTGTAATGATATCTCATTCAACAATTATGTATTTATTTTTAGACTGACATATTCCATGTTGAGGCAGTATCACTAGGTGTACTACAGAAACTGACCATTGGTCATGATGGAACAATGGCAGGACAGGGCTGGTATTTAGACGAGGTTGTTATCAGGGAATTTGAAGATGCCAAAGAAGAGTATATCTTCCCATGTGAAAAGTAAGTAATTATACCCCCGCTTTGAGAAAAAGGGGGTATACTATTTTACCTCTGTCTGTCCTTCCGTCAGTCCATCAGTCCATCAGTCTGTCAGTCAGTCCGTCCGTCCCATGAATATTTTTCGTCACATTTTTCTCAGGAACTAAACTACCAGGATTTCTGAAATTTAGTTTCAGGCTTGATATAAGTCAGCTATACCGTGTGATGCATTTTCAGATTCATCACTCAACAACTTTACAGCATAAAAAGATTAGGTACCGGTAATATAAGTAAGGGGAATTAATAGGTTTATGGGTTCCTCATAGAAAATGTTCATACTAACTCCCATGATAATAAACAGTTATTTTAAGAATGTCCTTTTAATGTTGGAGTATTTTAAAAAGAATTAATAGTTTTGTATGTGCATATTTCATCTCCTTCAGTTTAAATCTTTCCTTAATCTTCTAATTTTATTTTCCAGGTGGTTAGATACAGGAGAAGAAGACAGAAAAATAGAAAGAGTGCTTTATGTGAAGGGTAGGTGATGAGAGTTATTCCCCTTGACTTGTCTTCCTGAGATTGTGCTCATGTTACTCCATGTTGCTTTGTTTTGTGTTTCACTAAATGCATGTGTTATGTTACAATGATATTTGTATGTGTGTTTGATTTATTTTATACTGAGATCATTTAGACTTGTCACATTCAACAATAAACAGAGGTGTTCAGAAAGATGAGTTGGTCATTTCAATTTCATTTCATTGTTTTTATGTGTGCTCATGTTAAAAAGAATCTAATGCTTCCAGCAGTTTGTGCAATGTTGTCAAAAAATGTGATACAAATTTATTCAGCTTAAAAAATATGATGTTGGTGGAATTGTACATGGGTAGCTGTGAATTTCAGAAATATAACATTTGGAGTAGGTAAAATGTAATCATTAGGCAAATTATAGTTGAAATTTAGGTTAAAATAGAAAAACTAAATATGTTTTAATTTGATACTAATCTACACTGTCATTTAGTTTTGAATCACATGTGTTCGTTGTCACAAGTAGTTTTGGAGTATTCTGCCATTTTGGATTGCAAATGAACATTATACATTTTTACTTACTTTAGCAAACTTTGAAAATGCCGTTGAATTTAGAAATTGTTTGTTAAATTATCAACTTTCATATGGATTACAGAATTGCATATTTTTTGGATGAATAAAACAATGTAAAGATAGATTTCATTTGGGGATAAATTATTATTAATATATGCAAAGTTATATTGTTTAATAAGTTTTGCATTCTGTCTTGCCATTGTTTGTTTGTTGTGTGTGAATTTTGGGTTAAGTATTGATTTAGTATAACGGGTAAATTTTGAAATGTGTTAAAAATATGACCACAATTAACATTTATATTCTTGGTAATGATTGAACATTTTGAAATTAAATAAAAAAACAAATGCATGAGAAACTTTTTTAATATCCTGTTAAGACCCAGTTGACACAGAACTTATATTGGTGATGAGTAGGCTTTTTGAGGTTGAACATTGTCCATAGCAACCAGGGGAGTTGAACAGGCTTTTCAGACTCTTAATTTTTATTTTATAATTTAAAGAACTCATGCCTTTTGAATGAAAAAAAATCCATAAAATGGAACAGTATTGGCTTTTAATATTGTAATACATTTTACATAAATTTAATATATGAGTTATATGATTAAAACCATAGTGGTTTTGTTTTCTGAACATTCAATGTCATAAATATGTATACAATAGCCTCTCTTTGAATTTCTTTCTCTCGCATATTTGTACTTATTTAACTGGATATTAGATTCTGCCACGATTGTGCCATAAAAAACGTGTTTGTTATATTTTATTTTTGTTATCTTTTACAACAAAGTTGCAGTGTAAACTGATACTTTCAACAGAAACAATATTTTATTTGCATGTTTTGCTGTGCTATGCCTAACCAAGGAGCATTAGATTATTACAAAAAACAAACTGTTTAGAGTGTTACAACATGTTTGACTGCCAAAGATACATTTGTTTTGTTACAGAGTGAAATTTCATTGAGAAGTCAGGATCATACACATTTAAACTTGAATGACTTAGTTTCATGGTTTTGTCACACTAGATTGTATATCATGCAGAATTTTAAAGTTAAACAACTGGTTTACTAACATGCATTTAAATATGTATAACCTATTAAAAGAAACTTATGACTCAGACCTGTTTCAATACTGACTTTGTTGAAGTTTCTTGTATAGATTGGTATGTCTGGTACATTTTGAGATTATTTGAACTTTTTAGGACATGTGCTTGGTCAAAATATCAGCACACAAGTTTTCATTTTCCACTTTTGACTTTTGCTTACTTTTAATCAACATTACATAGTCTTATTATTTATTATTATTATTAATACATGCATAGAAATTTTCATATTCATCCAGCAAAGCCAAAAAGGCCATCTAATTGTCATTATTTTATTCTTAAAATACTCAGCTGTATGCCTTTTCTGTTGCTTGCAAACAAATTAACTTACGAAGGTCATGTTAACTTAATTTATACATTAGTTGTACAGATTTTTTGTTGCTTGAAGATTCAAATAACATTTCCTTAAAATTGACCTACTATTGACTTAAATACATTTCTTTTCATTGACCTACTTTTGATCTAAATACATTTCTTTCCAATTGACCTACTTTTAACCTAATTAATACCAATAAACCTTGAAAACTGTATTCGTTTACAGTTTGCCTTATCATGCTTGTAGATATAGACATATTAATGCTTTGGATATGCTGTTCTGTCAATGTTATTAGCATACAAGTTCTGGTTTTCCTTTTCAAATTGAGTTCTCATCCTTACAAGTCCCTAGCCTTCTTATAAGAAAATATGGCCATTTGTTGAAAAATTGTTATGTTGGCAGACACTTTTATATTGTACAGACATCTGAGTTTAGTCAGACTTTTATTTTTACAACATTCTTATTGCCAAAACTTTCCTAGCTGACTGCACTTAGACCATTAAGATACCTCACACGACTTCATTCATAGATAGTATGGATTTATTAATTTTCGTTGGATACCAATTTTCGTGGATTTTGTGGTTACAGGTGAACAACGAAATTAAATGTTTGACCAATGACAAATTTTCTATAGGCTTGTATGTAAACCTCATCAAAACCACAAAATTAAATATCAACAAACATGCAAATTTTCCCTAATCCATGAAAGTTTGTACCCACTAAAATAAATGAATCCACGGTAGTTTGTTTCACAAGTGCTTCATAATATTAATTTATTTCAATTTGGCATATAATGTAGGGATAATCTGTAATGTATAGTATTTGAATTGTACAACACTGTTTGTTAGTAGATTCTCATACTAGAGATGTAATTTCATTTGTCCCATAATTCTGTTAATTTCACATTTGCCAACCAAATACATGTACATGCACTTAGAAGAGGAAATCTGTTCCATTCCTACTTTCATCAGAGAACTGAGTTCATAACAGAAATGAATACCAGTACTTTGAATAAAATAGTTTGTTTTAATCTTAAGTTCGATGCATTATGGATAAATATATGAAATCAAGCAGTATTTCAGATTTTTATGTGCATTCTATACCATGATACCTCTCTTTTATTTTGATTTATTATTTCTTAGGAAGTAAAATTTCTACAAATAGCATTATTTTGTTTGAATTCGTATTGCATACAAAATTTCACAAAAATCTGATATACAGCCAAATTCAGTATATTTTTCCATTACAGCTAATTTCCTAATGCATTTAGAGCAATACTTTGGTTAGCTTGCTTGCTTTGATTGAGTATTGTAATTGGAATAACGTCCACTCAAATTTAAATATAATATACAGGTTTGCTATGCCTATAAATATTTATTGAAGATATCAATCTTATATACAAAGATTGAGTATACGTTAATACAAACAGAACAAGCAAGCCAACCAAAGTTTTACTCTACAAGCATTAGGAAATTAGCTGTCTAATTTTAAACATTATAAATATGTGATAGAATTATATGTTATATTTATGTACAATAGATAGAATGGAAATAAAGGTATAAAACTAATTTACTGTTCTAATCTTTGTTCAATTTATTGTTAGAACCTGCCCCATGTGCAAGATTTGTCAAGGGTAAGTCTGTGCTCCGTGTTGTAACCCTGTTTGAATTTAATTCCTAAAGAGTGTTTGCTAACCAACCAAACTCACGAAAAAATGATTTCATAAAGACTAAAATCAGATTGCATTCCTGGACTGACAGATATTACTGTAAATACAGAAGTTATTGTGATGTTATTATTATTTGGAAAAATGTGACAAATCCCAATAATTTAAACTTGCATTTTGAAATGTTTTATATGAATTTAACAGGTTCTTCACAATATCGCAAAACAAAAAAAATCACATTTTAGTCAAAAAGGACAAAATCACAATTATAAATGCACACAATAATTTCTGAATTTACAGTAGTTAATATTGTTTTATACAGTTCTTACTTAAAAGGCACCAGAAGCCATTTTAATTTCAATTTGGTTATAAAAATAATATTAGATAAGGGTGAAGTTTTATTTGAAAGGATGTGGAAATGCTACGCCTTTGTCTTTACTGTGATGTTTTACTAAAATGGATAAATTATTAATATGAGAAAACATTAACTTTTTGGAGGTACCAGTGTCATTTATAAAATTAGATATAGGGTATTGTTTGTTTTGAAAATGAGATTATTTAAAAAGTGCAGATTTAGTACAAGTAAAGAATAGTTTACTTATCAATGCTCCATTGGTCATATTGTACCTTATAAAAACTTATATAGTGTTCTTTAAATAGCAATGATTAAAGATTGATATCATCCTCTGTCAAAAGGTGAACTTGTTTTGTCAGAATGGTCTTTAATCTTTGTAAAAGTGTTTGATCAAGCAGTTGATGTAATCCATTTATTACCCATATCAGCAGTGTCAATATTACATATTTCCATTTGTAAACAAAGTCTCAATTTACACTTTCAAGTCCTATTATTACTTGTAATAACCCATTAATGTCACTTTCTATTCAACAAGGTCATGATCCATAGTGTTTTGTAAATAAAAATTCAAACAGAAATTAAACATATTGATTCTAATTTCAAAGTGAGAATTAAGTTCTGAAATGACAAAAAGAAAAAAAGCGAATCAATTTTCCGGCTGATCCTATAGTTACAGCGCATGCATGTAATCAAACTCACATGGGACTCAAATAAAAATATATACTATGAAAAATCAATTATATAAATTCTAATTAAATTTGTAAGATGAAATGATGGTGGAATTTTGAGGGTCTAAAGGGGAGGGACTTGTAAAATTAAAACTATAATTTGATTGGTGGAATTTAATGGAATAAATATTTACAGTTTGATTAAGAAGATATGTTTGTATTGCCATTTGATAATGCAAATTAAATGTTTATAATTTATAATCAGAGAGGTATTATTTTAGTGACTGCTGCCTTTTAATAAAATATTGTATTTATACATGTATATGAGAAAATTATGATAATATATAGTGTGTTTGAACTTGTGTTAGATTAATACTTAATGTTTGCATATGATAATGTGGTTGTCAACCTTTTTGTATTTAAAATGCACCAAGTCAATGTCAGATTAAAAAAAAGTGTTTAAATCAAGAATGATGCTTTATTATAATAGACATTTAAAAGTCTATATTATAAAATCCATTCTGTATCTTCATTTAAGAGTATTTAATAACCTTACTGTATTATTGTGATATTCTGTAGAAAATTGGTAAAAAAGAAATTCTTTTAGAAAGTCATTGTATATACTAACAATTTCCTTGCCATTATAATGACCTAATATTTCATTAGAAATGAATTCACTGAAAAATCTTTTCATTTAACATTTCCTTTTGAAATTGATTTTATGTTTTGATTCATTGAATATACAAAATAAAAGTGTAGTCATTGAGGCTACTGAAGAGTGGAGTGAACAATTTGGTCAATTAAATGAAATATATTTTAATGCATGTAAAGGGACAGGTGAATTTTAGGAAAGTAAGATTTAAATAAATATATTGACAATTTATTATTTTGTGCCTTTGTAATAGCTGAAATGTTTTCCCCACTTGAACGGTTTACTATAGTTGAATCACCTAGTTGCAAACATTTTTTTGTGTGGATGTAACATGTCTTTTATAGAGAATTGTCCACTGAAAACTGAACTATTTTGTCATTTAAACCACATTTGGAAGAGAAACAACATTTCTTGCATTATAATAAAGGCTTTGACTGTTTTTGCAAAAGGTTTTGCCCTTTCATAGTGTCAAATTTATCTACCATTTTTTTTCCTAGTTATAGGAAATTTCTTTAAATTAATCAATTAGTATTTTGTTTTAGCCCATTAATCAAGGCTGCTACAATATAGTAAAAATAGTGTAGAGCAATGACAATATTCTCAACACCATTTCCAGTGATATCTTAGTTAGAAAACTAAAAAATCAAACACCTGGTTATCAGGTGCATATAAAACAAATCAGTTGAATTGCTTGGTGTATATTTTCATTACAACTAAATTTTTATACCCAAAACTTTTCTGTGACAAATGGCTGCTTTTTTTCATCAGCTGACCAGTTTAAAAAATTTAAATGAACTCTAATTTCAACTTTTCAAAATTTATTGTTCCAGTGGTATTTTGAAAGGGCAAACTAGCATGTACCTAACCACTGGATGCAGCTTTGATGTAGTTAAAAGTTGGTTAAAATTACCCGTTAAAGTCTATCAAAATTCTTTAAAACATATCACACTGTATTGTTTTCCTTTAAATGAATTATAGACTTATGAATTGTCATAGAGCATAAAGAAGGATAACTCTTGAATAATTTATGAAAAAAAACATTATATGCATGTACTTAATGTAATTTTCTGGCTTATTGTTTTACAGAAGTACGAGAGGTACATCCAAGTATAGAACCTGAGGTGTCCACAATACAAGAGGAAGAAGAGGAACCTCCCAAAGGTAAAATAAGTTGCTTATGTCAGACTTAATGAAACTATAAAAAAAAATGTTTTTTTAATATTAAAAAATTCTGTTCTAAAGTAATTACTGCAAATAAGAGTTTGAAGAATGTTTTGTCATTTGAAAAATAGATCGAAGCAGTCAAGAGGGTAAGAAAATTCAATCGCTTTCTTGCAAGTGTTTTAAGTATTTGTATGAGGAGGAATGTTAGGGGGAAAGGCATGTAGTTATTTTAACTGAGACATTTTAAAAAGCACTCAAATTATGTGTTAAGCAATTGAAGTTTAAGATTTGTTATAATAATATTGCAGAAGAAGAAACCATTGTGACTACAGGTGAAGTTCAGAACTAATTACTGTGTGATTTGGTTTTGGGACTTATTAGGATGTGGGTTTCTTGTTTTGTGGTGTTTTTTCGTTATGATGAGGATCTGTTGTCTGGCTTTTTGTATGTATTTTATAAAAACTGTCACCCTTTCACTAGCATGTAAGATAATCCTGAACCAAATCTTGAAGAAACAATATACAAAAGAACCTTCATACAACTTATCTTTCAGTAGAAAAACCCTATGACTTCAATTCTTTATTGCAGTTATAAAAAAATGAAATACCATCTTCCATTATACCATAACAAACATTAGCATTGTGTCTTAAACAGGCGTATCAGATAGTTTCAGCTTTACATATATAGTATTGAATAAATCATTTGATGATTGTTCTTACCAGTTTTGAAATTATCCACTATCATTTTTTTTTTTTTTTCTTAATTTAAGTGAATAAATATATGATATATCATTGAAATTTTACATTAACAAATTATGTTAAGATGATCAATGTGATGTTAAACTGTTAATCAATGTTAATGGCTCTATAAAACCAGCTGAAAACTACGGTAGGCTTGGAGAAATATTTTCAAAATGTGTTTCAATCTGTTTGTCTGTTACAAAATTTGTCCTTTCAATTTTAACAAAGCGTGAAGGATTCAGCCTGAGAGATTTTATGTGTTTACTGTTACAAAATGTTAACTTTTTTCCAAAGATGAGAAATTTATCTTAGGAAAATCTCCTACAGTTTACTTATTAGAGTAGATAGAGACTTGAAAAAAAACTAATTAACAACAGGCTCGTAGCCAAGAATTTCGAAGACAGGGTTATTTGGCCTCACAAACTCCTCTTTAACAATCACAATTCGAACAGAAAGATAATTTTAACAGTGCTTATTTGTTTTCAAGTGGGGGAGTTTATGATGTTGTTTGTTTACAGGAGTGGTGGCTTACAGTAAAAAAATTGAATCTTGACATATTTACACATATGAAGATATTCATGGCAAAATATTTTAACAATTTTATTTTAATGAAATGAAAGGAGTAGGTCCAGTAAGGGCCGATTTTGGCCTCAAATTTCAAGTCCATCTGACGAAAGATTTTGGACACTTTTTTAACACTTAAGTGTCTATTTCAGTTGATTC
Organism: Mytilus edulis; assembly: GCF_963676685.1. NCBI lineage: Eukaryota > Metazoa > Mollusca > Bivalvia > Mytilida > Mytilidae > Mytilus > Mytilus edulis. Next base: position 35,562,418 of record NC_092344.1, on the reverse strand, counting down.
AATTAGTTCATGTGAAAGATTTTAACTGATTTACTCATTAAAAACTCTACGATTCAAGCTTAAATATGAAAAATTTATCAAATATACCAAAAACAGTCACTTTTCAGATAGTTTTTGTCAAAATAGAAAGTGGCCGCATCTGTGTTCATTCTCAACCTTTAGATATGTTATGTATTATTATCAAATACAACTGACATTTCAATATTAAGAATGAACACAAATGCGGCCACTTTCATCTAAGACGGAAACTGTCTAAAATTTAACTAAAATGCTAAAATTGTGAAGATTTCAGTAATTTAGCATGACTTAATGATGCTAGTACCCGATATATGTGCATTGTATTGTCAAAAACAGCCAATATTTATGTAGCAGAAGCATTCTACTTTCTAATAAAAAACTAAAAGTTTACATTTAAACAATTTTGTAAAACTGCTATATTTTGGGGCCAAAAAGGGGTCTTACTGGACCTACTCCTTTGACAGAATTAGATTAATACAGATTTTGGTTGTGAATGCAAGTTTAAAAAAAATTTAATGATAGAAATAATGTCTTTCATTATGGAGAAAATATGTAAAATTGTTATTATGGTTAAGAACATTAGGTCTATGGTTAAACAAATTGTGGGAAAATTGAAGATAATCAGTTACAAGTTTTAGTTTAAAGTATCTAACTATTGTTTGTTCCTAAGTTTACCAATTTCATCCAGAATTTGCTAATCTTTGTAAAAGATTAAGTCAGACAGTTATAAGGTTTGCTTTATATGAATATAAAACATTGATAATGGTTGATTAACACATGTTTTATATTTCCAGAAGGAGAATGGAAGTTATGGGTAACAACAGGAGGGAAAGAAGATATGTCAACATTAAATCGTGTCATGTTATATGTATATGGGTCAAACAATGTGGCAGGTCCTATGGTACTTGGAAGTGGTAAAGAGGGACATTTCCAGGCTGGTGCTACTGATGAATTTAAGGTATGAGTTTATGATACAATAGTTAAAAGATATGGAAGCTAATATAAAAAAGAAGATGTGGTATAATTGCCAATGAGACAAGTCGCCACAAGAGACCAAATGACACAGAAATTAACAACTATAGGTCACTTTGAGGTCTTCAACAATGAACAAAGCCCATATCGCATAGTCAGCTATAAAAGGCCCTGAAATGACATGTAAAACAATTCAAACAAGAAAACTAACGGCCTAAATTTATATACAAAAATTGAGCGAAAAGCAAATATGTAACCCATAAACAAACGACAATCACTGAATTACAGGCTCCTGACTTGAGACAGGCACATACATACAGAAATTGGCGGAGTTAAACGTGTAAGCGGGATCCCAACTCTCCCCTAACCTGGGACAGTGGTGTAATAGACTAGTACAATATATAAGAATGAACTATATAAATCAGTTGAAAAAGGCTTAACTCATCAGATAAGTAATATTCTTTTATTCTCAATTTTATTTAAAAAAGAAGCTAGTGGACAATTTTCACTCTGAGTGATACAATAAAAAATCTTTGGATTGCAAAACAGCATGTTGTCTGTGATGAAGCTGACATAAATCACCAAAATTGTTGAAGCCTAAGAATACCTTCCCTTTTTTGACCTCATTAGTAGTAAAATTTTACAATTGATGTGATTTTTGAAGATCTTCAGATGAGTTAATATGCAGAAGTTTGATAAACAAATAGAGGTCATAATATGTATCGTCTTTTAAATTAAGGTTAACCTTGGTGGTAACTTAGGAGACATTTATAAGATCAGGATTGGTCATGACGAAGAGAAAGATAACAGTGGATGGTTTGTAGAAAATGTAATTATTTTTATATTGGTTTTTGTATTATCTGCCTCCGAAAAAATATGAAGATACAAAGGAACAATAAAAAACCAGAAGCCAAATAAATAAAGAAAGAAAGAGTCAACACCATGAATAAAAAGACAAAAAGACAAACAACAGTTCACTCAACACTGCAAAAAGACAAAAAGACATACAACAGTTCACTCAACACTGCAAAAACACATACAACAGTTCACTCAACACTGCAAAAACACATACAACAGTTCACTCAACACTGCAAAAAAACTTATGACTACGCAAAAGTATAATGCAAGTCAGTAAATGGTAATTTAAGGATTAATATAAGATTTTCATCCTGTTGTTTCAAGGAAACTTATTGAATTCAAAAGCTTATTGCTTAAATTTTATTCTTGACCAGTAGATGTATTCTGTTTGTTATAACACATAATGTAAGTTAGAAAAGCCCAAAGAAAAGTGATCTTACAACAAATTTACATAGAATAGACCATAAGTTTTGTCATTTTTATTTGTAATAAATTTTACTGACATATTACAATTAATATCTTTTTACCGTAATTTTCAGGTTAAGTTACAGGATTTAATGGTCAATAGCAAAACAGCTGATTTGTCAGTAAATAGATGGATGTCAAGACAACAGGAGGATTGTGATGTCTGGAGAGAAATACCTGTTACATTCTTTGATAAACCTTTACTGCCAGGTAAATTGTGGAGAGATACATATAACATTCTTTGATCAACCCTTTTACTGCAAGGTATACTAGTGAAGATAAAATGTAACATTCTTTGGTAAATCCTGCTGCCAGGTAAATTATGGAGGGATACCTTAATTTCTAAAGTTTAACTTCAAGGAGTTTTAAAGTTGAATAGTGGAAATGATCTGAAACAGATGAATGTCATTTTCTGTCAATTTGTGACAAGAGAGATAATTATCAAATTTTGTGTGAAAGTTTTTTCAGTTTTGACATGTTGTATAAGTTGATTGATGTCATGAACATTTAACAGAAAATGTATTCGTAAAAGGTAACAGCAGCAAAGTCCTCTTGACCTATATATAATGAATAGATTTGAAAACTAATTATATGTTTTTATTTACAGTTGTAGTTTATACAGTAGAGGTATATACAGGAGAACAGCAACAGTCAGCATGTACCTCTAGAGTATCTATACTAATGTCTGGTGAGATAGGGGATTCTGGGAAGAGGAGGTTGTACCAGTCATCGGAGGGAAATACACCTTTTAATACAGGAAGTGTAAGGGAAACTATAAGCACAACCATCAATAAGATTTCATATTTGATATACCCAATTTTATTTTGAGCAGGATCTGAGATCTTAGAGCTTAATTTACAGGCTTCATTGCTAGTTACAAAGCTTAATGAAATACATAGGTATTCTATTTTGCTATGATTGTGTGTGATTTTGATGAAGGCTTTTGAAAATATTACTCAACTTTCTTAAAAGACTGAAATGGTGAATTGTTAATTTTCATAAAGAGTTATGTTTTGACACATATACATTCACATATTGATTGTTTAAAAGCCATTAAACAAATCACAGATTATACAGTATTTTGGTGATTTCTTTAAAGATTAACAGGTCAGTTTTATTTGCAGAAAGATGTTTTCAAAATAGAAGCTGTATCTTTGAGTAACTTAGAGGAAATCACCATCAGCCATGATAACCATGGTGATTATGCAGAATTATATCTGGACAAAGTTATCATCAGTGTCAAAGATGAACAGTTTTACTTCCCATGTGACAGGTATGTAAGCACAAGTCTAGTCCAGGTAGTAAATTGTTTAACTAGCTAAGTCAAAAGGACCATCTTGCAAGGTAAAAAGATTACCTTTTACCTTTGACGACATTGTCAATTTCATGTCAATTTCATTAGCAATGCCACATGCCCCTTTAGTCTTTAGCGATAATTTTTATATCTTGACTCCACTGAGAAAGAAAATTACCAATCAGCAAGATCACAGGAAAGTTTTGTAAAATAGGGATAATGTTGATTATTAATTTTGTGATAAAGTTACAGAAAAACATTTGATATTGTCAAATGTTTACTCAGAAAAGCATCTCAAAAATAAGAGTGGAAGATTTCAAAATTCATTAGAAAGAGAAAAACGAACAACTCCACGGCAACAAAATACAACAACAATGTGGCACCCATCCAGTTGCTCATTTTTAATACAAATTAGATGATTAATTCCCTTCTGACATGTCACAATAAAAAATAGTCAAATTTGTATTGACAAATGTTATGTTTTTTTGTGTAGGTGGTTGACACAAGATGATGGTGATGGTAAATGTGAAGTCACCCTCAAACCTAAACCAATGCCTAAAGAATCGAGTAAGTTTTACATGTCTAAAGAAATGTGAAGTCACCCTAAAACCTAAACCAATGCCTAAAGAATCGAGTAAGTTTTACATGTCTAAAGAAATGTGAAGTCACCCTAAAACCTAAACCAATGCCTAAAGAATCAAGTATGTTTTGTCTAAAGAAATGTGAAGTCACCCTCAAACCTAAACCAATGCCTAAAGAATCAAGTATGTTTTGTCTAAAGAAATGTGAAGTCACCCTCAAACCTAAACCAATGCCTAAAGAATCAAGTATGTTTTGTCTAAAGAAATGTGAAGTCACCCTCAAACCTAAACCAATGCCTAAAGAATCAAGTATGTTTTGTCTAAAGAAATGTGAAGTCACCCTCAAACCTAAACCAATGCCTAAAGAATCGAGTAAGTTTTGTCTAAAGAAATGTGAAGTCACCCTAAAACCTAAACCAATGCCTAAAGAATCGAGTAAGTTTTGTCTAAAGAAATGTGAAGTCACCCTAAAACCTAAACCAATGCCTAAAGAATCGAGTAAGTTTTACATGTCTAAAGAAATGTGAAGTCATTCTGAAACCTTAATTTTCTTGAATATACCGACTTTAAATAAAGCTTCATGTCATATGTCTTAATGGTAAACTGATTGTTTTTATTTTAGAAGGAGAATATAGATTATCTATAAAGACAGCAGAAGATTCCTTGCCAGCCAATGGTGGATCAGTAACATTTGTATTGTATGGGGATGTGGGGAGGAGTGAGGAGATCAAACTGTTCTCTCAAACATCTACAACAAGTCTGTTTGAACCAGGAAACATTGATAAGTTTGAGGTAATTATTCACTGTGCTTAAACGGCTGTGGGTAACTTAAGTTACCCACAGCCCAAGATGGAGCCGCCTTGCGTCGGTTAGATACTTTTCTTCTATAGAATAACAATACCACGAATGCATCAATTAAACAACTGAATTTAAAAGTTGTATTAATCGTTTAGGGAAACCCCTAAACTGGAAAGGTGATTAAATTTTACAAAATAAACGATCACAGCACGATTTTAAAAAACACTTAGGCTGTCCGTAACTTCAAAACAACTTGTCCGTAACTTTTTTCATCATACCAATAGAGATGTCCGTAACTTTCAAAGAATCGACATACGCGGATGTAATGTTTAAACTGATGATAGAGATTGCATCGAATACATATTCACAAAACGAAGTAGATGTCTAGTATGATATGATTCATTGTATTGATGGAAAACAAAATTGGGAAAAATATGAAAAAAATCACGATAAATCCGCAAAACTCGGGTCTCATTTTGTATAACGTCGGGGTACCCGAACCGCCTAGTTCGGAGGGTTGTTTCCGATCATAGCAGATAAACTGTTGAAACATCATTGTTCGTTTTTATTTTTGAACAAGTAGACTACACAAGTATTTTTTACACATACATGTAGCATGTATACACTTACTGATTTTCTGCCAGCAACGACAAGGGTAGCGTGAATCCGGGATTTTGGAGGGGAACCCAAATTGCCCAGGCATGCAGTGGATAGACTATACGAGACTTAAGTGCACAAACTTTTTCCGTCTTTTTGAAAAAAGTCAAAACACTTTGCTCTCATCCCCACAAAAACAAATCCCATCAGCATTGACAGTAAAATAAAAGGGGTGTCAATCTGGACACACTAGGACGTTGCGCACGGTGATATTGCGGCACCCTGGCCAAGATTTACAGTAAATGGGAAAACTTAAAAAAAGGACATTTTGTATAAATGAATAAACCTAGTTTTACAGCTAGCTGCATATTTCATTTGTATGAAAGTTGCATTAAATCTCATTAACTGTATAAAACTAAAAGACACAATAGGTAAAAATCAGTGACAATAAAAGGAAAAGAGCAGTCAACATAGTGTAACAATTCGACATAGTAAAAAAAAAAAAATAACTACGTAGGACAACAGGGTAATTTAATAGTCTAACAACCCCTGATAACATACAAAGAGAGAAAGAAAAAAAAACATACTAGGAAACATATTCAAAAAATCATAACACTATAACTAACTGGTGGGATGTATAAATACCGAGCCGCGTCAAAGAGTATTCATCAAAATACACATAGAAAGAAACAGAAGTGAAGGTAAACCGCAAACATATAATTAAACTCAAAACATTAAAGAGTATCGAAAAGCCTTGGTCTGACAAGCGAAAAACGTCGATAAGACGCACATCAGTAAATAAAAGTTCAAACCACTACCAGGATGGAGTACGTCAAACCCCACATAAAACTTCTGTGGTGTAAGTATGATGCGTTAATAAAATCACATTTGGTGGTGAATGAGTAGTATAAACGGCCGCGAAGGTTACAAATATGATGTTAATTGTCTTCTAATTGTTGAAATTATAATTCTTAAAATTTTAAATCAAAAGTTACCCACATCTAAAAATAAAGTTACGGACAATCTGCTTAGTTTCGATCAAAAAGTTACGGACATCTTATGCATTTTTTAAAGTTGACCTTTCGCTTTAGTGAACTCTATATTAACAAATTTATGGTAATTGTTAGTCATTTCTTTATTCAATAATCCTATAAATATTTACATTCTGCATGAAAAACGTCGCAAAAGGTACATTTTGTATGAATTAAATATCAACGAGTTTAGAGTCCGCCATCTTGGGCTGTGGGTAACTTAAGTTACCCACAGCCGTTTAAGCACAGTGATTATTGCTGTGTTTCATGTGATTTAGTCCTGATGATGAAGAGTCTTATTTGTTCCCGTCTGCAAGATTGATAAATGTTACAGTTGAATAGAATCATTCATTTTAGAATAAACTAGATTTAGTGCTATAATTAAATCTGAAGAAATTATGTGGGAAGGTTTTTAAAAGCTGCAAAGATGCTAAACAAAATAAAATTTTGAAAGGAATTTTGAAAATTAGTGAAAAGATGAGAGTGGGTTCCATCTTTCTATCAATTTTTCCCCTTTTAATAGTTTTGCTCATGATAAAATTATTCATCAATTTGATTCGTGTCAATGAACACTGTATCAGCATTGCCCTGTAAAGATCATGATGTATGTGCTAAAATCTCAAGTTAAGGTGGTACCCAACACTTTCACTAAAATTAATTTGGCATGTTTAATTTTCATAAAATTTTGACAAAGTATTTACTTTGACTCTTAAACAAAAATATAAAGATTTCAAAAATTTTGAACCAACCGTTTTGTCAGAAAAATTACACTGGTTATATAGCAGTTTGACAAACACCAATTTTGATCATTGAGAAGCTTAATATTCCATTTACAACACAACGTAATCAAAACGTTTAGCTGACTTTACAGAGTTATCTCCCTGTAGTGTTAGGTATTAAAAAAAAATTAACTATGGTTTTTGTAATAGATTATAACAGTATCAGGGACAAATGAACAGGTTTGTCTAAAATAATGTTAAAAAACGACTTTACATGCATGAGTATTTTTTATAACAATACCATCATTTTTAAAGCATGACATGATATAAATAATTTTTAGAGAAAACGTAATGAATACAAAAGATTTTAAAAATAAAGCTTAAACTCATAGTTGTTTATTCTCACATTGTAAACAATTAACTATTATTATTGCATGACTTTAATAGGTTTTCCCTGTACCAGTAAGCAAATTTTGATTATAATATATTTTGTACTTATATTATTTAACCATAGACCAGGAGTTGGAAATGTATTTTCTTAAAAGCAAATAATGTGAAAATGGGGTTTGGAAATGCACAGTATGAATGCTACATTTAACTTTTGCTTTGAAAGGATTTTTTTACTGAACACTTTATTTAAGATATTACACATTCATATTGTTACATGTTGGTTTTAGAAATGATTTGTTATTCTTTGAATCATTGACTGGCTGTAGCACATAAGTTTATGATTTAATGAAATGGTTGTTTCAAATACTTGTTTTTAATTTTGCAGTCCAAATAGCCTAGTGAAATTAAAATACTGAAGAAATTAAAGTTATCATTTATTGTTGTAAATCCTTGACCACATGCAATAATGTCAAATCTTCAAGTGCAATTGAAAAAAATTGTTGAAGGAAAATCACTTCTGAAATAACGAATGCAAGTTTTTATCATTGCAAACCAGTTGCATTTTTGCATAAATATGAACATCACAATAGTTTCAGATTTTGATATAGATATTTCAACAATTGTAATAAACAAAACTACAAATGACTCTTTAATAAATTATAAATTTTGTATCGAATTGATAAATGGTATAATGTTAATATTATATTTCAAAAAAACAAATGCATGAAGATTGTATTTTGCATCCCAATTTGAAATTAAATAGTTCATATCTGTATATTTTTGCTCACTTTATATTTGTGTATAATTTTTTTTTTGCTCTTCCTTAAATTAGATATCAGCAGGAGAACTTGGAGAGCTGTATAAAATCAGGCTGACAAAACAAGATATAATTCAGTGGGAAGGATGGCATCTTTTAGAGGTAAGTTAACTGGTGATAAGGTCAAAGAGGGACTTTGAGAGTATGGCCAACACAATTTAAGGTCATCTTGGCCTGAGGGAGTTGGAACATAATTATCTTAATTATTTCTTAATTTTGCAACAGAAATGTTTTATAAGAATGTTCCATTTTTGATGCTCTTCAACTTGATATTTGATTTGGTCATATATTTTTTTTAATTAGAGCACCTCTGGTGAGGTCTTTGCAGACAAAGCAGATGTCTGGCATACCAAACTACAAGCCGTGCATCTTTGATGAGTTTTTTGCTACTTTTTAAAACAGTGATGAGAATCAGTGCCTGGAAAAATTATCATTGTATAATGCAGCTTACAAATTTTACAGATAAAAATGCAAGATGTAGAAACCGATGAAGAATACACATTCCACTGTGATAGATGGTTATCTCGGGACAAAGAAGATTTTGATGTCGTAAGAGAATTCCCTATTAGTAGGAAGACTGGGTCGACACCACAAGGTATATATAAAAGCTTGTTCCTTGAAAATATTTGGAAATGTCAACACTATAAGATATTTGTAAAGTTCTGTTGTTGGTCAATCTCTTACACTCTATGTCCATTTTAGCAACAACAGAAAAATAAGTTCTATTTGTAGTACATTGTAGATTATTCAAGAAAACAAAAAACAGCACTTATAAATTTCATGTGTTTGAAGTGCTTTTCTGGATGTACTTTCATCAGGAACACTCAAAGCCAAATATTTGAAAGTAAGGGATGTAAAAGAACCAAAACCTCTTTCAGAGCTATATGAAAAAAAAGACTTTGGATTAGAGAACCTTATGAGTATATTTATGGTATTTGATTTATTTTACTTTGTTTTTTGCAGTTAAAATCTATGAAGTTAGCATTCACACAGGAAATAATTGGGGAGCAGAAACTGATGCCAGTGTTTTTATCAATATATTTGGTACTATAGGAGATACAAGTAAAAGACTTTTGTACCATTCTAAAAATAACTCACAAAAATTTCAGCGTGGACAAATAGACTTATTTGAAATTGAGGCTGTATCCTTAGAAAATTTAACACACATTGAGATTGGACACGACAGAAAAGGTCATGGTGCTGGGATGTATTTAGATAAAGTTGTGATATCTGAGAAAGATGACTCAGCTAAAGAGTATGTCTTCCCATGTCATGCATGGTTAGATGACAGAGAGGGTGACGGTAAAACATGGAAGACACTTCCTGTTTTAGGTAAGATCACTTTTACAGTCAAATATTGTATGATAAGGTGGATGATTGGAGACATAGAGACTTAAATAACTATTTTTCTGTTAAGTTTAGATAGTTTGTGGGTTCATTAGATACTTATGTTATTTGTCCAAATGTTTAGAAAAGGGGAATTTGTTTTACCTATGATTACATTGAGGTCAGGTTCATTTGAGGTTTTGTATTGCCACAAAAATTGCACAAAGGTCAGTTATGTTAGCAATTTTGTTCTGCCCCAAAAACTTTTGCATTTCAAGGTCAAGTCTGAATTTACATATATGTGAATCCAACAAAGATGGCTATTTTGTTAATGATACAGCATGGGAAATTGTAAATTAAAAAAAAAGCATTGTAAAAAGGTTATTTATACATGTTTTTAATTCCTTTTCAGATGTTTTAGATACTAAAAAGGCTAAGCCCAAGATTGATTCCAGTAAAAGTGCAGGTAAGTGTTATAACAATACTTTGACCAAGAACACTCAGTGTATTTTTGTATTTTTGCTATGTACGTACATTTTTTTTGTAGTTTAGTACACTGCCGGGAACCAACACAACGATTATAAACTACAAAACGCAGTCGGTTTTACGTTCAGGATTTTGTTTTACAGACTGATACATGTGCTTTGATTCAGCTAAAGGTCCTTTAAACAGTATTTCAATGAATATATGCTCATTAATTTGATTAGGATTGGCAATATTTACTTCCAAAGTCGTATATTTTTGAAAAATATAAAGTAAGAATTTTTGACGCGGATCGCACCATATTTGTTTTTGATTTACAAGTACCTATTCAAATCTGGTTATGAAAAACACAACTTTTCCGATGTGACTTTTTGTGATTTAGTCTTAATTGCCTGTTAATCGTTAATTACTTAGTACGTTTAACCACTTTAGGTGTTTTAGAATCAATTACATACATTTCTAACGGCAACTTGATTTTGGAAATCGGCATTTCCATGGAAATAACTCAAACATGTGCGATTACATGTTCACGATTTGAAATTTATAACAGTTTTCAACGTATGTCAAACAGTTTTCTCTCTGATTTCTTATTAAATATTATTTTAATAACAAATTCATTTTTGAATCATGATCTTAGCTATGAAAGACAGTGAAACCGTATTTTAACTTTTCTTAATTGATAATTATTTTTGTTTTAAAAGGTTCTTAGACTTGGTTTAATTTTAAAATCTTTGAAATGCAGCATAATTTGATCCATGTCAAATCTTCAAATCATCCAGACCTACCAGAATAAATATAGCTCTTATGCCATTAACTTATGGTCCTTATGTCATGATATTTTTTGACAATTTTCATAGGTACACATGTAAATAAAAAAGTATTTCAGACTACAAGCATGGCAAGACAAGGACTTACAAAATGTACTTCATTAGCAATTGCCATGCAAAAATGATTCAAAAAGTAACAAAAAGGATAGATTCTTTGAAGATTTTGTTTATAAAAAGTATAAACGTGATCTGTCGATTTTCCCTGAAGTCTCCCTGTTGGGCCTTCACTTCTCCCTGAAGTCTCCCTGTTGGGTCTTCACTTTTCCCTGTTTTGCTGCCAGGGAGAAGTGACGCTTCTCCTATAATTTTGAAGTGTGGTGACGCCTGACAGTACACTTGGTTTGTATACTGGTATCTCATAGTTTATTTATGAATTTTCACAATAATAATAAGAGCTAGTCCTAGTCTCACCAAATGAAAATTAAAAATAGAGGGAATTTTGTTTAGGGCTATTCCATTAAAATGTATGTGGGAGAGTAGGAACGGACTTTCAAAATAGGCAGTGTCCGCATGCGGGTATGAAAAGAAAAATTGCCTTTCGTAGACTACGCGTACCCACATCCGGTTTAATAATTAAATGCCATCAGATCAGGAATAAACCGTGAAATATATACAGAATTTGTCGCAATTAGTGAATTAATTGATTAAAACTACTCAGAAATTTTATAATTATTTATATATAGCTAAGTGATCAGTCACAGCGGAAGGAACCATTATTCAACAAGAGGGATCGGTGACACAATAGCCACCCGACCCTTTGTTACAGTATCATGAATTAGAACAGTCGATTAATTTTATGCAATTCAAGTTTAACAAAATACATTTTTCATGTATTCATTGAGGCAAAAAGTTCCAAACAAATACAATAGGAAAAAGGCCTAATACAAGGTATTTGTTTTAAAGTGTAGTATTAAATCGAATTCGCCGCGTTTCATTCATTAGTCAAGTCTGAGACTACTATGTGTTATAGTAGTCTCAGGTCAAGTTTTTTTTTATGTCGAATAGTTTTCCTATTTTAAACCGTTCTTAATATAAAGGATATGCCTACTTTTAGTATGTTTCAAATGGAATGTCCTTTCCACTTTAAACTTGGCGAACTAAAGATAGACAAAACCTGATCGTGAGGATAGCAAAATGTTTATTTGATCATCTTCTGTTTTACATTTTACTAAAAGTTCACTTTTTAAATATCATATGGGTATTATTCAAGTTCAGTAAAATGTAATTCTTTAAATTTAAATTTGCATTTACATTTTATAATAGTATTAATTTTTATCATGTTTTTTTCTTTTTACAGGGACTCAGGGACTTTCTATACTATACTAGAAAGTCCCTGAGGGACTGTACAGTTTCATTTTCCATCAGTGTGCATTTAATTTGCAATTTTATTATGTGTTATTATTAGATAAATACAATTTAAAAATATAATTTTTCATACTCTTCACTCTTTCTTCACGAAATCCCCATATTATTGATAATTTCCGTTTATATTTCACGTTACTCTCGATCCGATGGCATTTATTTATAAAACCAGATGTGAGTATGTGTAGGTAGCCTACGAATGTCAATTTGACTATTGGTACCCGCATGCGGGTACGTGAAAACAATGCCTTCAAAATATCCCTACAGGAAGTACACCACTAATTCATGGTCCCATTGCTTTCTATGTTATTTTCCTCCATTTCAAGCAGGCACACCTCTTTTGTTTAAAGTTCAAATAAAGTAACAATCATTGCATGTCAAAACAACACTTTATGGTGTCTTCTATTTAAAAAAAATCAGCATACCTTTAATGGCATATTAGAAAGAACTGGTTCCTGGAATTTCGGATGTACCAAAACAGGTACTTCAGATCTGACAAACAGACAAAATGTACCCTCTTTTTAAAATTTGGAGCAGTATTTTTAATATTTAAAGTTATAAGTGAAAAGTATTCTACAATGATCGCCAGTTATTCAGCTTTCATTTGATAACAAAAATACCTAAATATTCTACATATTTTGAAAGTTACACTCATGCGTAGGAACTGTTTTGTGTTAAATATGTACAACTTTCTGGTATGTGCTTTCTGGACGGGTCCAGTTAGTGGTGTTACACCTACACCAAACACCATTTTTTAGATGATTTTTCATAATGGTAATAGGGGCATACTGAAAAAAGACCCATGACCCACATTCAATGATTAAACTTCCCTTCCTACCCTCCCACATACATTTTAATTGAAAAGCCTTTAAGCCTTATAGTTATTTATCATGGAAAACAAAAGCAGAACATACAATCTCAGGTTTATCAATGTGCTTAGAAAAAAAATTGTAGGGGTTTGTTTTTCATAAACTTCATAAATTTTTTGAATATACTGGTATTGTCAATAAATATAGAAGAAAATTACATCCCTAGGTAAATGGAAGAACGTCCAGGTAACAGTTAAGACAAGTGACTTGGACAATGCTGGAACAGAAGCTCAGGTCTTCCTCACAGCCTATGGTGATAAAGGACAGTCAGATAAACTATCATTGACTTCTCCAGATAGTGCTCATGTCTTTGCTAAAGGTGCTGAATCAGAAATCAATGTAAGTGAAAACTGATATATATGTATGACACTGATTTCTGGAGAAACTTTTATCAGACAAAATATTTTTGAAGGCAAATAATTTTTTTTACATAAAACAGTTGGGAGGCTCAAAACAGATCTAACAAAATTAATGAACATCAAACTTTGCTAAGAGTTGCTGCTTTGTTTGCAGTACAGTTACATTATTTGGAAAAAATTACAATCTTAATGTATCGATTAAAGCTTGTCTGTCTTTTGGTGACAGCTTTAAGATTATTACTGGACACTTATCTTTTAAATACCAATAATCTTAAAAATTCTTTACTACATTGCTTGCAAGTTTTATTTTAAAGGTCATTCTTCATTTCACATGTTTGCATATAAATTACAGGTATCTTTTGGTGATATTGGTGAGCTAACAAAGATCAGATTAGAACATGATGGAACCAGTAAACATCCGTCATGGCATGTTGATTGGGTAAGTGTTACGCTCTTTCTGAAGACAGGTTTTGAGTAGGCAAACTAATGCAGTTTCTTAGTTTAAAAAAGGTTTAGAAACAACAGTTGTCTTGATAACTTTACAAAACAAATTTTAGAACATTTTTTTTTTACCTATATCTTAAATATGTATGCCATAAACAAAACTTGACTGTTCATGGAAATTCTGTTAACCTGATTGAAGTTTTATATTGTTTGTATAGTTATTATGTGTCCTTGTTAAGAAGATTCCTTTTTTTACAGGTGAAATTAACAGCAGGTGACAATGACGAAGTGATGTTTTACATAAACAAATGGTTTGCTATAGACGAAGAGGATGGACAGATACTCAGGGAATTCTCTGTAATAAATTCAGATAGAGTACCACAGCCTTGTAAGTAGATTGAAAACTTCTGTCGATGATGGATTTTTAAACAACCATGACTGGCTATGCAGCCCCTGCATGGTCTGCTGTAGCTTGAGCCTTTTGGGGCATTCAATTAAAAAAGAAATTACCATTAGTTAATTGATATAATCTTCTGTAGTATTTATTTATAACTTTTAAGTGAAGTACTGGCACTATATTTACAATTTTTGCACCACCATTTTGGATTGGGAAATAGTCCCATATGAAGTCAAATGCATCTTTATTTGCTTTGGTCAAGTATTTCTACAGATCCAGATTTACAAATCATAGAGGAAGTATATTTCGTTAAATGATGTATCAAGTTAAGGGAGTAGGTCCACACTACAATTAGGTGACCTTGACCTCCATTAATGAAATAATGGTCGATGGGATTAGCTGTTGTTTAAAAAGTCTCTACTTCTTTAGTTCTTATAATGGCAAAACCTTAAAGATTAATAAAATTGAGAATGGAAATGGGGAATGTGTCAAAGAGACAACAACCCGACCAAATAAAAAACAACAGCAGAGGGTCACCAACAGGTCTTCAATGTAGCGAGAAATTCCCGTACCCGGAGGCGTCCCTCAGCTGGCCCCTAAACAAATATATACTAGTCCAGTGATAATGAACGCCATACTAATTTCCAAATTGTACACAAGAAACTAAAATTAAAATAATACAAGACTAACAAAGGCCAGAGGCTCCTGACTTGGGACAGGCGCAAAAATGCGGCGGGGTTAAACATGTTTGTGAGATCTCAACCCTCCCCCTATACCTCTAACCAATGTAGAAAAGTAAACGCATAACAATATGATTTCTTTTTCAGCATGTCAGTATATCATTATAATTGAGACAGGAAGCAAAACAAATGCCTCAGCTAGTAAAGGTGCTGTATATATGAATTTGATTGGTAACCATAGTGATACAGGACTGAGAAGATTAAACAAGTCATTGACTTCCAATTCACAACCATGGAAACCAAAACAAGAAGATATTTACATGATAGAAAGTATATCTGTTGGACAAATAGAAAAAATACATGTTAGATTCGAAGGAATGGGAATAGGTTAGTTTTTAGCTTACCCTTGATTAAGTGTAAATTGTTTTCATTAAGAAAATAGTTAGACATTCATTATTATATTTCAGAATCCAATTTATTACCTATATGTAATTGCTTTTAAGTATTTAAAAATCAGAATAACATCTCATCTTTGGATGAATTTCCTTTATTTGTAAAACAAGACAATGTTTTGACGTACACTTTTGAAAATATTACCCAGAATGCATAAGATTCTGATAAGGCAATTTAATGTACGATAATGATGAAAATGTTGTTTTTTAGTGGTGAAGAGTTAGGTGTATAATACTATCTTAGAATAACTGAAATATTTGCTCTGTTTTTTATATAACAAAACATACACACTTTATCAAACCAAAAGTTTTGCCTTTGGTGCTTCAACCCTGAACATTTTATCAAGTAAGAATTTATCAACTTATAATTACAGCATATATGCCTAGGTTGATATTTTTCAAGATTTTAGTATTATTAAGGTAGTACATAACACTACAGGGAGATAACTCTGTAAAAATCAGCTGAACGTTTTAATCACATTGTACTGTTAAGGAAATATAAAGCATCTCAATGAACAAAATAAGTGTTTGTCAAACTGCTATATAACCAATGATTTTTTTTCTGATAAATTGGTTGGTTCAAATTAAAAATTTGAAAATTACACAAGCCAAATTAATATTAGTCAAGGTGTTTGGTACCACCTTAAAACTTACAAATAAAAATAAAGTTATGTCTTAATTGTGTTGTTTTGTTGTTGCAGAGGAATGGTTTCTGGACAGGATCAGTATATTTGACAAAGTTTCAGCTATCTCTAAGTCTATCTTCAATTGTTACACATTGTTAAGTACAGAAACTGACCAGATATCTGTCAATAAGGAATTTGATTTGTCAGGTGAGTTTATAGAACCTTATTAAAATTAAATATCATTTTGTAGTGATCATTAAATTTGTAAATATGTACTTCTCACTTTTCAACTAAATAGACTTATTTAGTTTACGAATGAAACTGAAATCAGGCACATAATGTAGTTTGTATTGTATTCCATTTCTATATTTAGTAGACAACAAAGAGAAAATAAAATGAAAATCTGCCATAGATTTTTGTCAGAACTACACTTGAAAGTCAATGTATGCAGCAAAAAATGTCAAAGCAGACAGAAATAAACCCCCAAAAAAGTAAAATTTTTATTATCTTAATGAAATTTATGTGTACATAATGCATAAAACTTCAGGATTCTATTTCATGTATCTAGCAGGCATTTATCTTAAATATTACTTTGAGTAATCTCAACTGTAACAGTCAACACCATTTTACAAAATTTTGATACTTATTTAAATGTTGAAGTATATTTCCAAAAGCTGCTATTACATCATTTAATATAGCTCAACTTTTAACTGCATCCAATTCATTTTATAGAAACCATGCCTGTCTCTTGTCCATCAGAGATTGTACAAAGTCTTTATAAAGATATAAGACCACAAGTATCTCGTGGTAATTGGACTGTGTGGATACACTGTGGACCAGACAGTAACGGAGGGACCAAGGATGAGGTCCATATGATTGTATATGGACTCAACGGACAGTCCAAACCTATTCAATTAAATGATAAAATGGAATTCAATCAAAGATCAATAGTCAAAACTGATGTATGTTAAGTATTGCTTATCGCTTATAATGTGTTTGATTTTTATCATGTTCTTTAAAATATTGTGTCAACTGAAAACAAGTTGATTTGAAATTATCTTTTACCCATGCTCTTCAACTTCGTACTTTATTTGGGCTTCCAAAATTCCAATCCTGGTTTATATGATGAGTTTATTTATAATCTGTTTACACTATATCAGAATAATAAATCAACCATGTCTTTTAACTTTTTAAGATTTTAATCGGCTTTCCTCTATTGTTCTTATTTATGCAATAGTTTATCATTATTTTGTTTCCATTCATTAATTATTTATCAGTTTGCTATTTCTATATATTAGTAAAACTTTGAATTAGTGATACATTTTACTTTAAATTGATACTTTAGATAAATACGGGATAATACTATTTGATATGCTTTTAAGGATGAACTCTATATTGTGAAATTTATATTTTCAGATTACTATAGGGGACATAGGTGCAATATTTAAAGTGAGATTATATTTTGGTGGCGACTACACTGGATCTCCATGGTTCCTTTCAAGTGTAAGTTCCTTTCTCATCCTAATTTAAAGATATGAATTCTTTAAATATTTATGACATAGCTTCGTATACTGATAAGTTAAACTGTAAATCCAGAAATTATTGCATGCATTTGTAATAATGATGTATGTAACAAATCCAGGTTGTGAATTCTTTTTTATTGCAATGCACACACATTATTTACATTAACCTTCCAAAATTTTTGAATTTCTTACTTTTGTTTTTAGATTTTTTATGAGAATAAGTTCTTTTGTTTTTGTTTGTTGAATATTCAAGGTCACCTTTAAAATGATTTTTTTAGTTAATGGTTTTGATGTTACATATGATTGTAGTTGAAAATGAAGGACCATGACACATTACAAGAAGTTATTATGAGAGTTGATAAAGAGTTAGTTGGAACTGAAGAAAATCCTGATGGGAGTTTAGAATTACCAGTAACTAGACCAGATTTATCACCATTAGAAGGTAGGCAATTAGTAGAAAGACCAAGTTAAAACTATATGAAAACCATTTTCTGGTTCCATGACACTTATAGGGTCTGTTTAAAAACCAGTCTATGAAAACTGTTTACCTGCATTTACATATAAAGTTATTTATATATATATAAATACAAGGACAGTTTGTATGAGTGTCAATGAGACATCTATCCGTTACGATCAAATGAAGTAGATGTAATTATAGGCAATTATGCAAAATTCAACTCATACTGCATAGTCAGCTATAAAAGGCAGGACATGAAAAATATGAAACCACTTAATTGAGAAAACTAAGGGCCTGACTTATAAAAAATCAATTTATGGAAAACAAATATGACAGATGAACCAACAACAACCACTTAACCTCAGGTGCCTTATTTGAGACAGGCAAATTTAGAAAGTGGCTGGATTTAGTATGTTTGAAGGGTTTAACCCTTGCAGGTCAAAGTGGATGTTAGCAATTATAGGCAACTAATGCATATTTAAAGGCCTTATAAGTTTGTAGCCAATAAAGGCAATCACCTATTCCTATGTAATAGATTCATGAATTTTAAGGTTAACCCCTATAAAAATTCCCTTTAAGTGATCTGATGTTCATATTTGTATCTATTCTAAAATTTGTGTTTATATTTTATGAATTATAGAAGATGAATTTACCTTGTATGTTGCCACTGGTAACCAGGATATGGCAGATACAGAGGCTGATGTTTTCTGTTGTCTCATTGGTCAATTTGGAGATACAGGCAGACGTATGCTGTCAAAGTCAAACTCACCAATTCCATTTAAACAGGGACAGGTAAAAACTTAAACTTTTCAATAATATTAATGTTGTAGTATATAAATAATTTGATATGACTAGATTTCATTGAAAAATATACATTACAACAATTTCACATTGGAAACCATTAACTAAAATCCCAATTATTTAAGTCTGAGAAATGATATTGAATAAAGATGTTAAAACCAAAAAGATCTGTCATTTCAGAGAAATCTTTAGTGCTAAAATTATTTATTTTTTGTCAGTTACATATACGTAATAATGATAGATAATTACCCAGAAAATAAATTTTAGCTCTGCCATCTGTAAATATAGCCTTGTCAAATTAAAAATCTTTTCTTCAGAGCATTAGCTGTCTATTGATTATGTTGGGATATACTGGGCACAACAGCACATGTATTCTCATTTCTATTTATACAGACTTCTTGTTTATTTCCAGACATGCTAATGATTTTATTATGGGTTTTTTGTTCACTCACTTCTTTCTGTATTCTATTACAATACATGTACATGTTTTGACAGCAATCAATTACAAGATATTTGTAACCAACCTTCACATAATAGTATGGTTGGGCGCATTTCATTTGCGCCAATTTAAAAAAAATCAAACCTTTCATTTGCGCCACAAGGTTATATATCATTTGCGCCAAAAAAAAAACCTTCATTTGCGCCATTTTACAGGTATGACAGGTAATATAACGGAAAAGTTAAATATTATTTACGATTATTTTGTTTTTTGTTTGTACATAACTCCCCCTGGATATATGTGTGAGTTCATACTCATTTCTAATACAAAACTGAGAGTCACTAAGGTTATAATTATATATATAGTTTTTGGGTTACCATATCTACCGCCTGATCAAATTGAAGACTGCTTCGTAGGTGATATTATGACTGAATCTCCAACTGATAGCAGATGCATAAAATTTGCTGATTATGTTTTGGAAACTTATATAAGCCTGGAATCTAGATATCCACCGTCATTTTGGGCTGCTACACCCACTGCTAATTTTAAACGAACCAACAATGGACTGGAGTCCTTCCATGCACATTTTAATGAACAATTTTATTCAAAACATCCAAACATGTATATTTATGTTGACGTTGTAAAGAAGATTCAGGCTACAACATACATCAAAATCCGATCTATGGACACACCGGCTGCAGTTCGACGATGGGAGAAAGAGAAAACTGACTATCTTATGGAGAAACATGGCATGTACCTAAGAGAGGAAATTTCAAGGCATGACTACATCAAGACCGTTGCATATAAATTTTGTGCCAGAACAGACTTGTAACTTTACTATAGTGCTAACAAATGTCTCAGTAATGTACTCCAGTGTATAGTGCTTTCTTTTCTGTTTTTATCAAGGTTTTAACATTACTTTCATGATTTTACCAAGGTTTTATTCAGGTTTTAACATTACTTGTATGATTTTATCGAGGTTTTAGCATTACTTGTATGATTTTATCGAGGTTTTAGCATAACTTGTATGATGTTTTATACTATTATCGAGGTTTTAGCATAACTTGTATGATGTTGTATAATCTTATTACCTGTATTTCTGAGGAGTATGTTTCTTCATTATTAAAAGACTTTTTGAAAAATGTTATGTTTTATACTATTATTAACTGTATTTACCTGTACTTACCTGTAATATTGGCGCAAATGAAAGATTTAGTTTTTGGCGCAATTGAAATATGGTTTGTGGCGCAAATGAAAGATTTTTTTGGCGCAAATGAAATGCCAATTGGCGCAAATGAAAAGCACCGGTATGGTTATATGAAATGAAAACATGTGCACTGTAATACTTGATAAACTTTTATTCAAAGAATCATCTTAAAATGTTACTGCCTGATTGTCATTATGATGACCTCTAAAATTCCTTTGGTATAAAAAGGGGTACAGATTTTATTTGTCTAGACAAGTTAGCAATGTTAAATGATTTTTTTTGAGCTATTTACCTTTATCATATGTCACAGGTTGATGAATTTGTAATTAAAAGTTTGGATCTTGGGAAAGTGGAGAAAGTTGTTATTGGTCATAATGAGAAAGGACGAGGAAGGGGATGGTTTTGTGAACGTGTACAAATCAAATCCAAACTTCATCCTGTTATGAAGATATTTCCATGTAACAGGTAATAAATACTCTTATCACAAAATAAGAATGGCCTTGCAAGCTTTTCTGTGTAGTCAGCATATCTTAGTCTGTACAGAGATCTGTATGAATCATCTTGCATTTTGCATTTTTATTCCTAACTTTTTAGAACCATTGACTAACTATAGAAACTAATCAAACTTAATCCCAGTATGAATTTGTTATACATAACCAAGATGTTAATTAATGGGATTTTCCTTAGGCTGTGGTTAGTTTTCAGTTGTTCAAATGGGCATGTTTATCTTTTCTGCATTTCCCCTTTAACAAATAATCTGTTACTGTTACCACTTGCAAAACACTGACTACTGTATGTTATTAAAAAATGAAAAAAATGCAAAACCAAACAAAGAAAAAATATACATGCATACATAAAACAGCACCATTTAATGTTATTGACTGTAAAAATTGTGAAATGACTGCATGATTGTTCTATATTATTTTAGATGGATGGACACAGGTTGTGAAGACAGGAAGTTGATGAGAGAATTGCCATATATTGGGGATATGCCGGTAGTGGCTCCACCTTCAGGGACATCAAGTAAGGCTATGGAATAATAATTACAGTTATGAATATTCTATTGATTGCTTTGATTTAATATAGAAGAATGATTTTATTTTTATTTGCTGGAATTTGTAAAATTACGACTTTGAGATATTTTTGTGACGTAAAATTCCATTATATCTGTCAGCTGATAAATATTATTTTGTAAATGAATTTCATCATAGCTTATAGACTTTTTTTTAGATCTTTCATATTGTTGAATTTTGTCCTTTGGATGAACAATCAAATTTAATTGATTGAATATCGATTAGTTAAAATGTAAATTACATATTAAACTTTTGAAATTATCATTCCTTTAGAGGGTGTCTACACATGTACAGTGACAACTGCTGATAGAGAGAGATTACCTCCAAAAGGTTTAGATAGAAGTGAGAAATCTCGCTTGATATCACTAATGGTTTATGGTAGTCAATCTGTGGTTGGACCAATAGAGCTTGACAAAGCAGGAGCAGATCTATTTTTACCAGGTCATGTTGATGTGTTCAAGGTATTAAGTAATTCACATGTTAAAATTGAGAATTTCAAATGAAACTCAACATTCATAAATATTTTTATGCCCCACCTACGATAGTAGAGGGGCATTATGTTTTCTGGTCTGTACCTCCGTACGCCATCCGTTCGTCCGTCTGTGCGTCCATCCGGTTAAAGTTTTTGGTCGAGGTAGTTTTTGATGAAGCTGAAGTCCAATCAACTTGAAACTTTTAAAAAAATACACATGTTCCCCATGATATGATCTTTCTAATTTTAATGCCAAATTATAGTTTTGACCCCAATTCCATGGTCCACTGAACATAGAAAATGATAGTGCAAAGTTCAGGTTAAAGTTTTTGGTCAAGGTAGTTTTTGATGAAGTTAAAGTTACATCAACTTGAAACTTAGTACACATGTTCCCTATGATATGATCTTTCTAATTTTAATTCCAAATTAAAGTTTTGACCCCAATTTTACGGTCCACTGAACATAGAAAATGATAGTGGAATTGGGGCATCCGTGTACTATGGACACATTCTTGTTAAAGACTAACATCATTATATGAAAGAATAATTTGTTATACAAGGATAAGAAGGATAAAAAAAAAAAAATAACTTTAATCACAATTTTTTTTATTTGACATTTCTTTTTTGAGGAATTCAGGATGAGAACCCTTGAGTGCTATCCCTATCTTTAAATGAAATATAAGTGAAAAAGTTTATATTATGTTTCTAGGGATTATCTATTGATGTTGGTGAAATCAAGAAAATCCGAGTTTGTGCAGGATATGAAGAGGATCCTGAATCTGTTTGGACAACTGAAAAAGTAGGTATAAAATATGTGTCAGGTCATTCATAATTAACAAGTCGTTGTTTTGTATTTATTGAATATACAGTTTTGAATATGTGAAAGAAAGTTGATAGTGGAGAAAATACAGAAATAAAGATATAATACTGTTTTAAAGTCATATGAAACCTCAAATTAAAAAAAAATGATGCATATGTTTTTTATAACTAAATGGATAGTATTCATTATACAACTTATGTACATATACTTTTTCTGAGGAAAATTCTTTAATTTGTCCACATTTAGAGAAGTTTACTTATTTTTAATTGCTTGCTTCCAGGAACTAATTCGCCGAAATATTTTCCGTATGCATAGTGACCTGAGAGTAACCCTCCTCATAAAAATCTGGTGATCGCAGTACGCATGGATCTGTCATTAAAATAAACAATTATCTGATTGTACATGTTAAACACGTGCTCAATACCCATGCTTTTTTGTTATTTGTTTACTATAAGGTGACAATAGGTAAACTTCGGCTTCAAAACACGGCATTCAATGAACAGCCATATTTGTTAATTCACAAAAGACAGAGAGAAAAAAAAATTGACGACTATACCATATATTTGCGTAAAAAATGATAAAATCATGCACAGAGGACTAAGTTGATGATATATACATGCATTGGTTCAAGAATTAGATAAACATTATTTTTCACCACTCACTCGTTTCATATGACTTAAAATTAAAATTGCAATTTCATTCATTTTTGAAAATATTTAAATTGATGTCCATGTTTAATTTCAGATTGAGTTAGAAGATGATGATACTAAAGATATTTTCACCTTTGACTTTTCACATTGGGTTGGAGAGGTCAAAGGTGATTGTAGGAAAGAATTACCAGTTTTAAGATTAGGAAAAGGTCAAAAACAAAGTAAGTTTCATAATTACGTAATTTTCTTTTTACTGCTTTGTAAAGGATGAGTTTTTGATCTTGCACAGTTTAGCTGTCTGTTGGCACTTCCACAGAATTTTCTGAATTTGATAGTTTCAATTATGAACAGTAGTATAGGAGCTAGTCCATTTTCATTATCTGATAACACTAAGCATTATCAGATTTCACAAACTACATAGAAAAACAACTTTGAATATGCTAGTGATAATTTAAATTATGTAATAATACTGGTAGTAAGGAAAATTGGTGTTAAATTTATTATCTTATGAAAGTTTTTGTCCAATAATAAAATTCATGAGTATCAATTTTAGTTAAATTCATTTCCTATTTTTTGCGTTGGGTAGAATGCACATTTCTTCTTCATTCATAACAGCTGGCTAATAAATGTATTGTATAATTTCAGTATATCCTTATCATGTGGAAGTTCACACAAGTGAGGAAGAAATGAATGCAGCCACCAATTCTCAAGTGTTTATAACTTTGTATGGAATGCTGGGAGATTCTGGCAGACGGCTTTTAAGTAAAAGTCGGAACAATAAAACAAAATTCCAAACAGGACAGGTTTGTTATGTTGTAACTCTTAATCTTTTCAAAAAACTTTAAATATGTCTAACCTTCTATTTAATCATCAAAAAATGTTGTAAAAATGTTTGTTACACTACAGTATGTGTAATAGAAGAATTTTACTGGACTTTCTAACCAAAAAAATGGAAAATTATTTTCATAAATGTAATGAATACAAACTTTTATTCTGACATCGGATCACAAAACAGCAGGGATTCCTAGTTCGTATAACGAACTCGTCGTACAGTTTAAAACCCAGATCCCTGAAATTTCACAGAAAGATTGTCACATATGTTGAAGATGTGCACCTGCTATTATTGTTTGTGATAATTTGTTTCCTTTTTCATGCTGGAACTAAAGTAGTCTTTTTCAGCAAACTTTTCAAAACATTGTACCAGTTAAGTATTTTCCACCGATCCTGCAATTTCCAAAACTTCACAGAAAGATTGCACCTACTTTAGGTTTTAGTCTCATTTTTCTCAACTTAATTTAACCATTTTTCTTCACTTAAATTTAAAGTGAAACATAGTATATGTACCAATTTGGTGTAATCAATTTCTACAGATATCTACCCAGATTATCAAATCTTCACAAAATGATTGTGCATATATTGCAGTTGAATACAAAGAACATCTATATCTATTACTATGATTTTATTTCATCTATTCTATCTAAATGTTGTTATCTTTCTGTATACAGATAGATATATTTACTGTGCATGCGGTAGATCTTGGAGAATTAGAGAAAGTAGTAGTGACAAAAGGACCTGGGAATCCTTGGTTGTTAGAAAAAGTTGTTGTTAAAACCTCTGATTTTGCTGCACAAGAGAGTATATTCTCTCATAATGAGTAAGTAAATACGTAAGCTTCATTTAAAAAAAAGATATCCATTTTGAATTTCATGTAGAAATTTTCCTTTCTGCCAAAATAATAATTCTTAATTAATTGATTAATTTTAATGTACTTTATTATTATTTTGATATAAATTTGTCATGGAATTTGTGTGTAAAGATTAATCTCAAATTTAAATGGTTGACAAATAACACATTTTATATGCTTGTTTATAGACTGACAAAACCAAAAATAAAAAAATCATTGAATTTTTTTTTTTTTCCAATCCATGAAATTTGTGTCAAGGATAATAAATGAACTTACAGTAAAAATGTTTAATTAATTTTATTGGTGATGATCTTTAATGATAGATATTTATAGTTATGAGTTTAAATGATCTGTAATTATCCTTACAGATGGATAGGGAAGAAATCTGATGCACCAGCAGAAATAGAGGAGACTATAAGATTAACAGCTGTACAGAACAGTCATGTTGTTATACCAGCCTTGGGATCAGACAACTTACCTATATCTAGTAAGAACTAATTGTCACATATTTCATGTAAACAGTTTATGCTTTGCAGAATATTTTCATATTTCATGTTAACAGTTTAACACTTTTAGTTAACGTTTATATATACTCTTTACGAATAGAAAAGCACAAAACTATTTCTGTTATGTTTACTTTTATGGCTTTTATTATGTTCATAACCTTCCAAGTTAAAATGATATGAAGGTCAGAATATGTTTCTTCTTACTCCTGAGGACAAAAATATCATCTCATTTGAATATAGTTTCTCTGTGTTAATATAAAATAATTTCTATTTGATTTGCATATTAACAACAACTTAAATGTGATTGGTTAGTTGCAACTTTTCCCCTTGGTTAATACTATTAATCCATTTTGCCAAAAGTTTGAAACCTATGTAAATGTTCCAGACCGTATGCGTATTTGGACCGTACGCGTACGGTCTGGACCATATGCGTACTTTTTCAAAATACTCATACGGTCGGACCGTACGCGTACGGTCTGACCAATATTAAGAAGTTGGCAAAGTTAATAAGATGCATATAACAGATCAATATAACTTAATTCTCAAATTGATATAAAACAGTTTAATTGTAATTGAAAAACTAACACTTTCATTGATTTAAAAAATTCACGCTAATTGAATCTGTCAATCTCTTGTATTTAGCATGTCGATCACTCAGTAAAATAATTGAATTATGAACACTAAAATTGAAAATGTTGGAAGTAAATATAATGTGGGAGGACAATTGTTTTAGAATATTTAGCAACTTTACGAAAAATGCAAATGCTAAGGAACATACACGAACTGCAAAAATGTAAATGTAAAAAATATTAGTACGTTACTTGTGGTAGCAAGTGTAACATTGGTTGAGAGTACCAAA
This sequence comes from Mytilus edulis, assembly GCF_963676685.1. NCBI lineage: Eukaryota > Metazoa > Mollusca > Bivalvia > Mytilida > Mytilidae > Mytilus > Mytilus edulis. The sequence continues at coordinate 35,535,563 of NC_092344.1, read as the reverse complement.
ATAAGGATCAAGATATATACAATTAAACAAATATTTAATTTCAATTGTTCATTTGTTCATTTTATCCGTGTAATTGTAATAATATTAATTAGTAAACCTAAAAATAAAGATTGTGATTAATGTTAATTTGTTTAAATTTAACCCATATGATCTAATAACATATATAGTTAGCTGGTTAGCTCGTACTGGACCATACGCGTATACTCATACGGTCCAAATACTCATATGGTCTGGAACATAAACACTATGTCAATGTCAACGTAATATACATCTGTGCAATACACATGTTCTGATTTATTTGGTGCCAGGAAAGTTCAATTTAAAAGAAAAAATAACACATATTTGAGTTGAGTAGTTTTATTAAATTAGTGAGTCAATCAACCACTTTACAGATCAATAACCTCTTCTAAAAATGTGTTTAATTCTATAATGTCAACTTTTATCCTTAAAGAAGGAAGATGGAAGCTGACTGCAGAGACTGGTGGTAATAAAGGAGAAGAAAACTTTGGAGATATTGTCATGATACTATGTGGAGAAGATGAAGAAACACAACCTGTCAAAATAGTCACAACAAAGGAGAAGCCATTCCAGATTGGTCAGACAGATGTATTTGATGTAAGGACTATTAAGAAATGCCATAGAACAAATGCATTTCAGGGGCGGATCCAGCCATTTTAAAAAGGGGGGGGGTTCCTAACCCAGGACAAAGGTAGGGTTCCAATTACATGTCCCCATTCAAATGCATTGATCCTCCAAAAAATGGGGGGGTTCCAACCCCCGGAACACCCCCCCCCCCCCCCCCCCCCCTGGATCCTCGCCTGCATTTTTTTATTTGCATTTTTTATTTTTTTTTCAAGGTTAGTAATGGGTCTTGCAAGTAAGATTTGATATTTGTGTTATGCTGAATTTTCTGTGTTGTATAGACATTAACTGTAAATGGTTTCTTGGTTAGATAAAATAATATACATTGACGCCATTGGTTTAGGAAATCACTGTGAGAAAGAAATTAAGAATATCATTTTTATACTCTTTTTCAGGCAAAGTTTTCTGAAGTTATAGAAGAGTTATATAAGATCCGACTTGGATTCAAAGATAATACAAGCAATAAAGGATGGCTCATCAAAAAGGTAATGTATTAGAGTCAATGAATCCCTGATTATGCTATTGGCTGTGCAATGATTCTAGTCTGTGTACGAAAAACTAAACCTTTTATGAGAGACATTTTTATTGTGAAAAAAATATGCGGACTTAGGTTATCTGAGGTTACCATGTTTAATGGTCTACGCAATGTTTTCAATTAAATGTGACCTTGACAGATCAATAAAAAAGCTGGTAAGTTTTACTTTCATAAATCATGCCTGGAAAAGTAAAATAAACATATTCCATGTATTCCAATGGTGAGGTGATAGATGTAACTGAAAAATTTCAAGAATACTGTAAAACAAACATTGGTGTTAGTGAGAACCATTTTATAGAGTTTGAAATAAAAAATTGTTTAAATCTTGAGAAACTGTGTGTTTTTTTTTATGGAGGTACACAAATCAGGAAAAGATTTAAGTATAGACAACTTCAATACTTCATGTGTCTTTCTCTATAAAATTTACATAAGATTGTCTGTTTCTTGTTAAAGAGACTTGGTTATCTTGTTTAAATGATACTAATTTCTTAACATATTGTAAATAAAGTGTGAAGATGAATCTCATTTCTTAACATATTGTAGATCAAGTGTGAAGATGATACTCATTTCTTAATGTATTGTAGATAAAGTGTGAAGATTTAGATACGGGTGATAAGTTTAGTTATGAAGTAAAAGATTGGATGGTTGTTGATGAATATAGTGATGGATGGAAGGAAGTGCCTGCAGCATGGCCAGCCATCAATATACCTAAAGGTAACTTTAACTTATAGGAATCTCAACAGGATTATAAAATTCTGACAATAGCCATAGTTATTTTGGTCTCTTGTGGACAGTTGTCTCATTGGCAATCATACCACATCTTCTTTTTTATAATAACCCTAAATTTACCATATTATAGTTATAAACAAACTTAAACAATAGAAGGTGATATAGAATAAACTTTTAAAGAGAATCAAGATTGTATTTTGTAATACCTGCAGTGTTGCTTGACAGAATATCAGGTTTGATCTAACTTGATAAATATAATGAGTATAATCACAAATACATGTTTATAGGAAATGTTATTCAATGAGTAGACTAAAATTTAGTGGAAAATTTAAAGATGCTGATTATTATTATGTGAAAGAAATACATTCTTCTTTACAATTCTGAAGGTTATTCGTTACTTTTTAAAATAATTTTAATGAGTATAATATTAAGGAAGTTCGCTTCTCAGTTTTTAAGTAATTAACTTTTCAAAACACTAGTTTATATAAATAGGGGATTAATAAAGGAATCCAAAGAGTAATAAAAATATATAGGTCACCGTACTTGTTTTCGAGATAAAAGCCATTGAAATTTTGGCTGGAAAATATTCTCTCTTGACTTTTCATAGCTTTTTCATTGACAAGTTGAAGTTTTCAAAAACTGTTAAAAAATATTTAAAATTTTGTAAGACTTTTACAGATGGTTTATCATTATACATGTAAAAGATTTACAAAAAGAAAAATGGGGGTCACCGGCCAAATTTTTTTAATGCATTCAAATGGATAAAACCAGAGGATTCCGAAAATTTGACAAAACATCTAAAACATGACAAGCCAGCTTCCTTAATATACACTATCAAATTTTATTTTTATTCTTAGTGCAACAATACCAAATAAAGACGTATACAGGAGATGTTCGGAGTGCTGGTACAGATTCTGATGTATATATCTACATACATGGGGAACTAGGTACTACTGGTCGTAGATTACTGAAAAAGTCTAAAACACATGATGATAAGTTTGAGAGGAATCAAGTAAGTTACAGGAATGTTCTTAAATTTATTTATTCTGTTACAAGCTGTTAAACGCACATTATGAATATGAAGATTTGTTCAATTTCACATGGGATTGTCTAGAGCAACCAAATGCTTATTTCGCTATCAATATTTACATACAATGGAATAATATATTTTGCTTTCAGTTTTCTGAATTTGTTTAAAAAGTACAACAAATTGAAAAAAATATACTTGTATTCAGAGGTGTTGGAAAAGGACAGGGGACTGTAAATTATAAATTCAAAATATATGTAAAATATGATTGTACATGCAGTATCACTTTGCATATGGATCTTGTATCTTTGAAACATTATCACATTGTGTAATTGCAGGAAGATTTATTTGTTGTTGAGGCTGTATCCTTAGGGAAGTTAAAGAAAGTTGTTATTGGTCACAATGACGAAGGTTTAGGTAAATGTTTATAAATATAAGTTTTCTTTGTATGTTGTATTATGTTTTTGAATGGATATTGATCCTAGATAACCTGGATAATAATCCTTTAATTCATTATATGCTGACATTATATTACCGGTACTGCTTCTGATGTTAATTCTAACTTGCAATTATCATACGTTAAGTAGAAAATATTTATGAACAGATGTGTCATTGTGAACAATTTTTTACAATACATCTTGTTCACCAGAAATTTATTACTGAAAATGTAAAAAAAAAAAATTAGCTCTCAAAATTTCTCTCAATAACTTTAATTTTAGGAAACTCAGAATTAATAAATTATTTAACCTAATAAAAAATTAAGTATGAGAAAAAATTTCTTGACTTTTTCTATAATCCTGATTTGTTTGTTAGGATCTGGTTGGTTCCTCCAGATGGTTGTGATTACTGAATCAGAGACGGCCACAGAAGAAATTATATTCCCATGTGATCAGTAAGTTGATGACTTAAATTAACAAAAAATTAAAGGAATGGATTTTTTTTTATTTTATGAAAGTTTAAGAAGATTGTTTGCTAGGGCATCTAAATGGATATTTAGTATCAACTGTGTTCAAAGTTAAAAAGAATTCATAAAATTATTGTGCTGTACATTTGTATAAAATATAATAGCTATGACACATTTAAATGATTTGTTTAAAACCTATCCAATTATTTCTGAAAGGGTTGTTGTAATAGGTTTTGATCCTTTTCAATTGCTTCAGCATTATGCCTTTTTAAAATCTGATGGGGAAAATCAGTCAACTTTATATTTAACTAGATAATCTGGAGATATTCAAATTTTCTTTAGCCTTTATGTATCAGTATTGCAACAAATAGATTAATCAATTAATTTGATATGTAAAAATTATCAAATTCAATTTACCGGTATGTGTCTTTCAGTGAAATAGTAAAACAACTTGTAATGTTATTTATAGGTGGTTGTCTAAAGAAGAAGGAGATGGTAAAATAGAAAGAACTTTGATTGCTAAGAGACCTGGAAGTGAAACATATAGATTAAGGGACAGAACTCCTTCATCAAAAGTCAGACCTAAAATTCCTACTCCAGGTAAAATCTATTCACTAACATATTTTCTTTTAATCACATTTGATAAGTTATCATGTGTGTTAAGACGTTTGTGTTTGTTTTTCATAGTATGATCTATATCCTTTTGAATTATCTTGACATACATTTTACTCATAAATGACTGATAAAGTTTCCTTTTATTACAGTAACAGTTCGACCTGACTTAATAAATAGTAATAACATCTGTCACCAGAAAAAATTGAGAAGGGATCATCAGATTCTTGTAACTGCTCTATTATACTATTGAATTATGATTGGGGGTATGCATAGCTAGACAACACCTGCATTCTTTTTTGGTGTCCTGTCATTTTCGTATGGTCCTGACCTCATTTTCATGGATCTGTGATCAAAGTGAAGTTTTTTATGCCCCATTTACTATGCCTTATTTATGGGCATTATGTTTTCTGGTCTGCGCATCCATTCTTTTGTTTGTCCATGCTTTTGTTTGTTCATCTGTTTGTTCATTTGTTCGTCCATCTGTCCTGCTTCAGGTTAATGTTTTTGGTCAAGGTAGTTTTTGATGATGTTGAAGTTCAATCAACTTGAAACTTAGTACCCATGTTAATGATATAATATGATCTTTCTAATTTTAATGCCAAATTAGAGTGTTGACCCCTATTTCATGGTCCACTGGACATAGAAAATGATAGTACGATTGGGGCATCCGTGTACTATGGACACACTCTTGTTTTAAGGTCAGTTTTCCATATACTATAGGTTAAACGTCAACTACATTTAGTGTATATGTAATGATTTTATAGTGTACCTGACTGGCTGGCAGCATTAAACTGACCTTTACCTAATTTACATCATTGATAATTTGAAGTTTGTGTGATTATTGTAGTAAAACTTTTACTGTAAAGACTTTCAACATAAATTTAATATGATCCGTAAAGCAAGCAGGGAAGAAATTTCAGTGTGTCCACTCTTATTTTAAAATTCGCACTTTTGCTTTGCAAGCACTAAATTCCATGTTATTTTTCAGTGGTTGAAGAGAAACTTGAATCAGAACGAAAATCAAAATCCCCCGAGCCAGAATCAAAACCAAAGACACCAACCCCACTACCTCAAACAAAATCCCCCACTCCTGAAACTCAGATAAAGTCACCTTTACCAAACCCACTAGTCAACACTTTACCAGAACAAGAGGCAAAGACAGAAAGTAACACAAAAACACCAACACCTGAACCAAAGGACAAATCACCATCTCCAGAACCAAAAGCTAAGTCACCATCTCCAGAACCAAAAGGCAAGTCACCGTCGCCTGAACCAAAACTGAAGTCACCATCTCCTGAACCAAAAGGAAAGTCACCATCTCCTGAACCAAAAGGCAAGTCACCATCGCCTGAACCAAAAGGCAAGTCTTCATCACCTGAACCAGGAGAGGTAGAAGTCAAAACAGAAGATGATGCAGTAAAAATAGAATCACCTAGGTATGAAGAACAACAGCCTGATGAACCTGTGAGAAGTCCATCTCCAGAGACAACTGAGCCTTTGGTATCTCCCAAACCAGAGACACCTAAAAAGGATCCTGTTGGTAAGCTTCAGTACTTGGATATTTGGATGTTTAAGAAATACACAGAATAAGAATTGCTAGCTTTTTTAAATTAACGTTGTAGTCAAGAAAATTTGGTAGTTGTTTAAATAGTGTAATACATGTTTGTTCTGTATAACATTGAATTTTGACATACTGTGGATTCATGTGGGTACCAATTTTTGTGGATTAATGAACAATTAAATGGATATTCAATTTAATGGTTTTACTGAAGTCTGCTTACAAGCCTATAGAAATTTTGTCGTTTGATGAACATTTAATTTCATGGTTCACCTATACCCAGGAAATCCACGAAAATTGGTATCCAACGAAAATAATAATGAATCCACAGTACTGTAAACAAACAAATTTTTGCAAGCTGTTTATTTGTGACTTTGGCAAGTAGAAAAATAATTTAAATATAATGTTCACAAACATGTAAAACTTAAGGCTTTCCCTTTTCAGCTACAAGTGAATTTGAAAATTGTGCAATAATATCCCGGCCTGTAAAGTGAACTAGAAAGGGCTAAACCTGAAATCAACTGTCTGCCAAAAGAAGTTTGTTTAGTACAAATAAAAGATATAAGAAAGATGTGATATGATTGCCAACAATACAACTCCCACAAGAGACACAGAAATTAACAACTATAGGTCTCTGTATGGCCTTCAACAATGAGCAAAGTCAGTATTGGTGTTACTGATTAACCTGCATATCTTTTTAAAGGTTATAATGATATAAAGCCTCCTCAGATTTTTATATACTAATCTGATAAGTAACCAATTCAGTAAAATACTTGCACACTGGAAAAATATTTTGTAGATGGAGACTTCAAAGTTACAGTGGTCACTAGTGGTCAGTCTAAAGGGTTTGATGATCAAGTCTACCTGACAGTGTTTGGTGATGCTGGTAACTCAGGACAGCTACCATTAGGAGAACCTGGCACAGGACTGTTCCAGGCAGGAACAACAGATATATTTCCGGTATTTTTTTTTTTTACTTTTCTTACCTATAACAAGAGTTTTACAAGATGGAATTTTTTACTTTTTTGTTAATGGTGATAATAGATGTGCAAAATCTTCTATAATTTATACAAATTGCAATCCAGTACATCTAAATTTGTATTGGAGTAATTTATAAAAAGTTTGTGAACCAGTCAGCATTACCTGACATGACCTCATTTTCACCTTTCAACAATCAGATTAGATATTTTTTTAGAATAAGGTTGTTCATCAGTAACCTCACATGACAGGCCATTCATGCTAAGTATGTGGACTTTTTGTAAAGAGTAAATGCCCATCTAAAATTACATAAACCTTGACTGCATTTCAACACTCCTTTTATAAATATTGAGTTTTCAGGATTGTGTGGTGAGAACAGCTTGAAATCCTTTCAGAAAATTTTCCTTGATACAAAGAATCACTCTGAACATATGTCAATCTGTCTGTATCTGCTATTTGCATTTGGTTCATTACATTTGAAGCCTAAAAGAATATTAATGAAACCTGGAATTATTGTTGCCCATTGTTAATTGTTCACTGCCACATGGTTTGTTGAGAATAAGAATACAATGTCTGCCTGTATGGTTATATGCAATTCTTGTATATTAAGATAAATACAAGAGTAAGTTTATTTTCATGAGCTTTGCTCGTTACTTAGTATCTCTCAAGTTCTAGCTGTGTCCTATCCCAATGACAAATGTATTTGAGACTTAGTAAAAACATTGTTTATTTACAGATTAAACTGGAACTGGAAGAACTTGGAGAAACACGTAAAATAAGACTGGAACACAGTGATGTAAAACCTGGAGCTGGCTGGGCTGTTGACAAGGTATGTGTGGTCAAATGTATAGGCTTTCAAATTTTCAATGATTTAAGTCAAACAGTTGTCTTGTCTGTGATCAAAGTTTAATAAACTCAAATTGATTTTTAATGGCATTAATTTTTTTTCTTGGATCATTCTGGAAGACTTCTTTAGAAGTGATTCAATGGAGTTTGTCCGCGATAAGAGATAAGAGTTTAAGCAACTCAATTGATTTTTAATGGCATTATTTTTCTATTAGATCATTCTGGAAGACTTATTTAGAGGTGATTCAATGGAGTTCCCAGTGAACAAGAATTTGACCTTAGCTGACCCAGGAAGTGATATATCTGTAGAAATACCAGCACATCATAAGAACCATGTTTGGCCAGGTATGTTTATGCTGCACAGTATTAAAATCATAAAATTTACATCACATGCATCAGTATTACAATGAAATGACATTGTTTTGAAAAATGGTTACACAATGGATTGCATCTGCTTATATGGACTTATGTAAACTGATTACAGATCACAGCATTTATGAGCCATGTAGATCATGTTTGACTCACACTTTTAAAGGAAACTTCAGTAACTTACAGCAAAATTACAAATACACATTGGTGGACAGCAAATCAATTTTAAAATTTTCATTGTATGCTTAAGATTTTAATGGTCTTAACTTTAAGTTTTTCCTGTCATTGTATGCTTCAGTTTTTTTGGGTTGGTTTTTTTTTGCTACTTCATTTCAGTACAATTAGTTAAGGCATATTATTTGTTTTTTTTTTTAGTTTAAACAATATTTTATTTTTCAAAAGCCTGCAAATTACAAATATACAACAGAAATACACGAATTCAGAAACAAGAAGAACTTAACCAATCCGTCTCACTTTGGGATGTTTTAGTATATACCATTATATAATGTAAGGAAATAAGTAAATTCTAATTTTTCTTGAAGAGAGTTCAGGAGTTGATGGTAAGAGTTGTTAGTGTCAGATTTTTTATGGCAATATTCACCTTAGCTTTTGAATGCTCTTAATATATACAAATAACTTCCATATTTATATCACATATATACAAAGTTAGTTGTTATCACATGTTTGAAGTTAGCAATGTTATTGTTATTTACATCACATATACAAAATTAGCTGTGTTTAATAGTGCCATTTATATCACATATACAAAATTAGCTCTGTTAGTGATTTTTTTTACATTACAAATTATTATGTATCCAAATCAGCTGTGTTAATGCCATTTATACTATTTATATAAAGTTTTATTTGTATCACAAATACAAAGTTATCTGTGTTGGTGTTTATTTAAAAAGTAATTTGCATTTTAACTAGTTCAGCTATTACTGTACCTTAAAGAACCCTTTCAACAACTCCTAAATGATCTATAAGTCTGTTGCCTGGTTGAAGAGTGTCACATTCCAATATATCTTAATTTTTTTTATATAATGGTGGTTTTAAATTTCCTGCCCTTCCTCCTTGTCTAAAAATTTGCAAAAATTACTCAATTGGTATTTGTCGTGAATATGTATGAATAATTGGCCACTGAACAGCAAACAAAAAAGTATAATGGTTATCAATCAAATTGGTCATAACGATCTTTTATACAGTACCAAGCTATTCAGTAAAATTATTGACATTATGGCATTCAATTGAGTTATAGTTGATTGATTGATGTTTAAAGCCACTTTTACAGCTTATGTCGTGATATTTTGTGGCGGTCAGTTTTTGTTGGTGGAAGAAGCAACAGTGCCCAGAGAGAACCTTCCTCAGGAAAACTTAACAATCCTTGTCAAAAAAGTTTTGAGTCGAGCGCACCTGCTACTGCTATTGCATGATTCAAACAGACAAACTTAGTGTTAATTGAGTTTTGTGTTTAGTTCATAACATAATATATTGTGGGAATTCTAGTCTATAAATATAACATACTGTTGACCAACCTTTTTGTTGCCAATTTTTTTCTTCAAATTTATTAAACTGGACATAAGTGTTTACCAGACACATTATTTCTTCGTTTGCAGTAATATCACATTTCACTTATTAATAACGATTATAATTTGTGGTGTTGGATGTCGATATGTTCTTAGAATTAAAGCAGGGATGTATTATATCAACTATGTAACTAAACATGTCTTCTCATCTGTGTTGAAAGTGTATTAAAAAGGTTTATATAACAATTTTGATAATTATACTGCTGCAAAAAAAGTCCAAACACTTACACTAGCCAGTCAACACTGAGGTTGTGAGTTCGAACCCTGCTCGTGCGGGTGCACTCGACTCCAATCTTAATTGACTTGAATTGTCAGTTTTCCTATCGAAGGTCATGGTTTTCTCCGGGCACTCCGGTTTCCTCCACCAATAAAAACTGGCCGCCGACGAAATAGCCCAAAAGTGGTGCTTAAAAGTGGCGTTAAAACACATAAAATCAATCAACTTACACCAGTATAGATTTCTCTATTAAACATAATTCATCATCATTAAACTTTTGAAAGTTATTAGAGGGAAAGTTCTTATCCTGGATTCCACTTATTGTTTTGTCTGATTCCTGTATCCCGCTTATCATTTTATTGAAAACACTTGTAATTTTAAGTGTCCCGCCTGACTTTGTTTCCTACTTACACCCTTACAAAAAGTTCACCAATCACAAACATGCTTGCACCCAAATGAAACCCACTGATTACACTCCATGCTAGAAATTAGAAGGGAGTATTTGTTTTTGTTCCCCTCTATATTGGGAATGTGGTATGTAAGCTTTTTTATTTGAGTTTTTTTTACATGATCTCAGTGTTTTATTATTTCATAAATATAATTTTATGCATGCAAAGTTTTAATTAGTTCTTGAGCATGTGCTAGATAATATATATGTGTTGAATTACAAGTATAGTTGACATTTCTGCTTCTTGTTTGCATGTTTTGTTATAATGCTGTGTTACTTTAGATGATATCCTATTTCTATGTCCAATATTGATATGTAATGCTTGCCTGAAGCAGCTTATTCGAAGGTCTAACCCACAAATGTATCTGTAATGTTGGGAGACATGTTGTCCCGTCTTTGTCTGTCTGTCAGTCACACACTATGTCTGTGCAAATTCTCTTACATTGGAATGCTGGGAATTAATTATTTTCCATTAGATACCAACTTTCCTGTGATTCTTTTGTAGAAGTGAACCACAAATTTAAATGTTCCATAAATACATATATATTTTTGTAAAGGCTTGCATACAGACATTGGCAAATCATGAATACCAAGCATGTTTATTCCTCAATCCGTGAAAATTGTTATCCACGAAAATAAATGAACTCACAGAAGTATGAAACTTGAGAGTACATATTGCTTCATGCTTCATATGGAAAATTACATTGAAATGATCCAAACCATGACGGTACATGTTAAAGTGATTATACTGTAAATTCAGAAATTATTGCGTGCATTTATTATTGCGATTTTTATGAAAACTTCTGATTAATTCATACAAAATATTTCAAAATGCAAGTTTAAATTATTGCGTTTGTAACTCTGTCACATTTATTGCAATAATAAAAACCTCGCATTAATTTTTGAATTTACAGCTAGTATACACAGATCAGTGATACACATTTATTTCATAATTAAGGCGTGTTTCAAATTTGTCCGGAGGAAACAGAGGAGGTATAAGCTTTTGTAAAAAAAGAAAGAAAAAAAAAACACAAACTTATTTTATATATAAAAATAGGTGTGTTATGATTGCTAATGAGCCAACTATATTCACCAGATTTCATGGCATGGATATAAGCCATAACAAGTCACCTTACCACCACCATAAGCTAACTTTCTTGACTCATAGTGACACATATTCACATTATAGATTTTTTTTTTAATAATTGCTATAAAAGCACACTTTTTATATAGACAGGTAACAAAAAAGTGCTGCCGTCTGATTTTTACATAATTCAGCAAGAATATAAGAAGATAGATTTGTTATGGTTTATTATTAGTTTGACCTTTTGGTGTATTGTAGTAAACCAGTATGTGATAGAAGTAGAGACAGGTGATGAAGAAGGAGCAGAAACCAGTGAAGTTATACATGTTAACCTGTTTGGTACACTAGGAGATAGTGGTAAACGATATCTCATTCATAATAAGGAGAAAAGATCCAAATTCCAGAGAGGTCAGGTAAGGACTGTTCAATATTATAATATGATTGATCTGTCGTTATTAAATGGCCAGCAGCACTTATAATATGCATAAGTGAGTGATAACATTTTAGTGATATAAAATTTGAAATAAACAGGCCTATCCAAATTTTTAATGCATTAAGCCTACACAGTACCATACTTGGAATTATTATGATCATAGGAAGATTCAGGGGGTGGCCCTTGGGCCTCCCCCCCCCTCTTTTGTGGGAAAAATGGTTGAATATATAGGGAATCACTGAAGCATGACTGGAGCCCCCCCCCCCCCCCCCTATGAAAAGTTCTGGATCTGCCACTGATGATGACTCTTAGGTAGCCAATCCATATTGGCATATATACTTATAGGGAAAAACCATTTAAAATCTCTGATCTATTATTGAATTGATTTTTAATTTATTGAGTATTATAATTTTTTATCTTAAAAAAAAGCTAAAAATATAAACAACTACATTCAAACAACAAAAGAATTAACTGTATTCTAATTCCAAATTGATTTCTGTTTGTTTAAATTTTAGACTGACACCTTCATCATTGAAGCTGTAGACTTGGGTAGATTGGAAGCCTTAATTGTTGGACACCATGGACATAGCCCAAGTTCAGCATGGTTCCTAGAGAAGGTTTCTGTGAAAGAATCAGTTACAGATACAACTAAATACATATTTCCTTGTGGAAGGTTGGTTTTAATTGTTATGTTTACCTATTCTTACAATATATACTAGTCAACAAAAGAAACGATACACGACTTTGAAAAAGCATTTATCAAAAAGTATTTCATATAAAACAAAATGAGATATACTATTTTAAAAAGCTTTCATTTGCAATGTATGCACATGTAATAATGAAAATCAAAACTTGTCGGAAAGTATCTAAATTCTGTGTAAATGATCAAAGGGTGCAAATTAGTTTTGCGGAAAGTTGAACAAAAATCGACACATAATTTTCTAAGCACTAAATTAAATTTCAAATTTGTTTGAAAATATTCAATATGCTAATCAAGTTATGTTCATGATGTAACTAATGTGTTGAAATATTGATTTTTCAAAGTTTTGGTAAAAAAAGTGTTTTTTTAAATCTCAAAAAGTGCAAAAAAATATTTTTTTATTTTCGTCTCAAATCAATGCTTTAGATATGAAAACAACACACAGTAAATTTGGAACCTTTCGGATTAGTTTTAAGATTGCTACCGCTTTTTGAATATCCCTTTACACATACTATGGTAAATCAGTTGATATTGTATACATTTTAACGATTTCTCGTGGGACCGAACTTTGCTTAACAAATAAACGAAGAAACTGTATGATTTTTAAAAACAAATTGATGGCAAACACTTTCTTTACCTGTAAATGAGAGGTTGGCATCATTAGTTGGAACTTCTGTTTTTAAAATTGTCGTTTTATGTAAATTTTGTAAAAAAAAAAAAAATCGAGAAAAAACTTCACAAAAGCAACAAAAAAATTTTTTTTAACGGATTTATATTTCCATAATGATTAAGTATTACTACCTTCAATATTGGTCCAATGAACGGAAAACTTTACCTTTAATTTGAAAAAAAAGTCTTGTATCGTTTCTTTTGTTGGCTAGTATATCACCATAATATATTTGTGGTTGTATAAGAAAAACACTCATCAAATTTTTTTTTAAAAGGCTTCAACTTTTGAACGCCAGACATACATTTTAGTCTCTATGACTTTAAATCAGAAAGACCAAAATGATTGTTCTAAGCAGTCATGTTTAAAAAAAAAAAAAAGGCAGAATCTGCTAAGATCATTTGTATAGTGGAGCTGGCAATCCTGGTATTAAATTGCTACATTTTCGTGCTTATAACTAACAAAGTGTATTATATAAACATATTTTTTAGTCTCTTTTGATGTCTCATTTGTTTGTCAAATCATGAGCTTTGCGGAGCAACCAGTAGGTCTGCTAGCTTTTCATAGATCATTCAATTATTTGAATATTTGTAAAAACCATATACTTTGTACTTACAGCTGGCTAAGAGATGATAATGATCTTGGTGTAGCAGAGCTTGAGTTATATATGGATCGTGTAGAGAAAGAAGATCAAAATAATAATGCTGATGAAACTGATGGTGCTAACACTGAACAACTCAATACTCAAAATGATCAATCAAATAAACACACTGAAGATAATGATGATAACAAGTCACCTGACAATACTGAAGACAAAAACAGTGATGAAAAAGATGAAGTAGAAACTTGAAATACTTTAGACTAAATCATTCAAATGTTTGCAAAATTACAAATATTTGCTGAAACGTTATGTGCAGGACCAAATATGTCATAAGTAGGTATAGTTTTTGTTGAGCCTGCAACTTTTGTTGCAGAAAGCTCGACATAGGGATAGTGATCCGGTGGCGGCGGCGTTAGCTAACTTCTTAAAAGCTTTATATTTTAGAAGGTGGAAGACCTGGATGCTTCATACTTTGTATATAGATGCCTCATGTTACGAAGTTTCCGTCAGTCACATGTCCAATGTCCTTGACCTCATTTTCATGGTTCAGTGACTACTTGAAAAAAAGTTAAGATTTTTTGTAATGTTAAATTCTCTCTTATAAGTAATAGGATAACTATATGCAATAGGTCTACTAAAATTGGTGTATAGAATGATTGTAAGGTGTACATGTCTAGCTGACAGGTGTCATCTAACCTTGACCTCATTTTCATGGTTCAGTGGTCAAAATTAAGTTTTTGAGTTTTGGTCTATTTTTTAATACTATATGCAATAGGTCAACTATATTTGGTGTTTGGAAATATTTTATGATCTATATGTCAGTCACACAGGTTTTATTTGACCTTGACCTCATTTTCACGGTTCATTGGTAAGTGTTAAGGTTTTGTGTTTTGGTCTATTTTTCTTAATTTATAAGCAATAGGTCAAATATATTTGTTGTATGGAAGAATTGTTAGCTGTTCAGGTCTGCCTGGCATGGTTCATCTGACCTTGACCTCATTTTCATGGTTCATTGGTCTTTGTTTAGCTATCTTGTTTAATGTTGAGTTTATGTTACAGTTGTAATAAAGCTTTATATTTAGGACTATCAACATAATATCATTGATTAGTAAAGAAGGCCAGACATTTCAGTGTGTGCACTCTTGTTGAAATATAAGATGTCAACCTGTTGTTACAAGTCAGAACGAAAGAAGGTGTTTAGTAACTTATTTATGTATCTACAGCAAATGTATTGTCCTTGCCAATAGTCTTAGAATAGCACAGTAATGTCAAAACAGTATATTGTTATTTTGAAAGGTGAATTGAAACTGTAGTGCTTTTGTAATATGGTATTTATTATATGAAAACAACCTCAAAATATTGCTTGTTTACAACATTTTCTTATACTTGTTAGATGTATAAAAAGGTAAATGAGGTTTTTTTTTGTAAGTTTATATGTTCTTTAAGTTAGATACACATGATACTTTTTTAAAAATAGTAATACAATGCATTTTATCATAGAATTCTATGTATTATTACAACAAAATGTATCATAAAAAGTTGTCCCTGTTTGATAATCTCCTAGCATTATATTTGGTAAAGTGCTTTAATTCATATGCAAGATCTGGAGACATGAATTCAATTCATTGTTTCTGCATGGCAAGGTGAGAAAATTTTGTGACAATAATAATTTTACAGGTGCCGATTTACACATTGTACATTTTTTATCCAATTTGTTTTCAACCAGCATGAGATAGATAAATTTAAAAGCTTTATAAGACACAATCCCTAAAGTTAGAAATGCAGTTAACTTATAAGATAAATGTTTATACTATTTACATTTATGTGATTATTGTAGATAATTTTATACACGTATATGTTTTATTCATGTCAGGCTGTGATATTGATCGTCTGTGATAATAAATTATTTTTGTCTCATTTACTATTTATGTACTTAAACATTATTTATACATTCCATGATTTTCATAGTTATTTATTCATGTGTATATCTGCTCATCTGAAATACAATTTAAATTTTTTTTTCAGATTATGCAAATAATCAAACATTTCAGTGCCATTTTCCATTCTACTCTTCATGTTTAAAAATAAATAAAAACCAAATAAGCCCCTTAGTGTGCCTTACCCTTTTTATACAAAACAATCACAAATACAAGGTGGTGTATTTCAAATATGTATGTCTCTAAAGCCAGGACAATAGTTATGGTGACTTGAATAACACCGATATCACTCAGATTACAATTCTACCTTGACAGGTAAGTTTGTATTTAGCCTATAAAATACTTATTTAGCCTTGAGAATTGAAAGGTCAGTTTATCCCATTCATACAATAGAAGTTTACCTATGAGGGTCTGAATGGGGTTTACAGAATAGAGAATAAATGTAATAGCAACAAAAAATAGAGAAAAGAGAAAATGAACAACAAAATAAAGAATAGAAAATAATGTGGTGCAAAAGTATAAAGAATAAATGTGCAAAATAAAAAGGAAACTTAGGTAACTGTAATGCAATACCGATAATATAATGATCAATGTGCATAATTGATAAATAATCTTGTAACAGAAAGACTATATAGTAAAATCATTTTCATGAGATTTTGCTTTACAGAATGAGAGTTATTTTTAAGGCTATTAAAAGAAAAATGCCCTAAAAATTTAAAGAATACAGATATTAAAAAACCCATGCAGGTCCTCATGTCATTTACATTGTCAAAATATAGGACACATCTAGTCAAACTGGTTTTAAACTAGACATCTTGTCAAACTGGTTTTGTATAACTGACTGTTTCTTGCCCTAGATGTCTATTTCACAGTGACCTTATGTGTTTGTGCTAAGAGTACATTGTACTGTCAAATTCATTGATTTTCTGTTGGGACATGACCTACATTGTAAACATGCAAAATAGTGGCTTGAGATTTCAACTAATATTAGTATAATAAATTAAAATTTGGAATATTATATCTTGGTTGATGATGGTTTTTTTTGGGACCAAGATGTTTTCTTCATTCTTGTTCACATTATGATTATTTTAACCTTCAACATTGTTCAATGCACATTTAAAGATAGAAAAAATTTCAGCTCTCATTTAAAATATTTTGCAACTTAATAATAATCTGTCAGATTTGGTGTAAACAAAAAACAAAACCCTGCAAGCATAGTCTATTTCTATAACAGTCAAGCAGATAGTTTTTTTTATATCTGAAAAAAAAAACTACTATGTAAAGAAATATGCAATTAAAAGGTCTAAAATAACCCCTAAAATTCAACATTAACAGATTTTTAACAATTAAATCAAGATGCACAAAGTTTTAAGTATTGGTCAGAATATAGGGTTCTTCTGTACTTTAACACTATCACAATAACAATAAAGTGACCTTAATTTTGGACAAGGTAAATGGCATGAAGCCAAATTTATCCACCTCTATTGTATGAATGGGAAACTGACCTTTCAATTCTCAAGGCTAAATAAGTATTTTATAGGCTAAATACAAACTTACCTGTCAAGGTAGAATTGTAATCTGAGTGATACCGGCATTATTCAAGTCACCATAAGTGATAATCATTGTCTTCATATTTGTTTTTTCCTTAAGCTAATAAATAAATAAACCTGTGTGTTGCCCCTTTATTTTTTCTGAATTGTTTTAACTGTTAGACAAATCCTTTAATGTCTTTTACTGTTGCTCCATATCTCATTACTTTCACATTTTCCATTAAGTTTGTAAGATGTTGGTTATTTCTTTTACATAGCCATATCTGCTTTTAGTTCAAAAGTGTATGGAGTTGAATATTTTAATATTGAGTCAATTAAAAGATGTGGAATCATTATTCATGTATTTTAAAACTCATCCAAGAAAGATACCATTATTCCTTATTGATTGCAATGGTAAAATCTGTGTCTTTAGTGTGTCTATAGATGGAAGTTTTAAACAACATTGACCGTCTGCAAGAGCCCTCGCACACAAATGACAACACTTACAGTGTGCCTCTTTTGAAATTGATTCATACTTTGATATTAATCCATTATTACTTTATTTCTTCAAGATTTTGTAGAAAACATGAAATTGTAAGTTTTTTTGGTTTTTGGTGTTTTGAATCTTTGTTATTTACTACTATCTTGTTGTAATATGAATTTAAAAAATGCACTTTAGATTTTGATCACTTTTTTCATGCATCATTCCAGTTTGCTTGTTTTCTAGAATAGTAGTAGAGTTTTACATTTGTAAGTTTCATCTATTCACTTGTTAAAATATAAATATTTCACCAAGCCATTGGAGTGTTAGTTTGTTAGAAAGAAACAAGCATAATACAACACAAATTGTACAGTGAATTTATAATTGGGTAATAAAGATAGAAAATTATCACTTTGTTTTATTATATTCCGTTCAGTAAAATACTTTTATGTGACAAACTTAAACCTGAGACTATCTTAATGCGAACTACAAAAAAAATAATTAATGTTAACTGCAAAACAAAAAGGAGTGCACTCGCTGAAATGTCTTGCCTTTTTAACTAACCATTGATATTATGTTGTTAGTCCTAAATAGAAAGCTTTACTACAACTATTACATAAACTTAACATGATCCAAGAAAATTAGGTCAAGGTCATATAAACTAAACGAGAAATACATGTACACCTTACAAGGATTCAATACACTAAATAGGTTGACTTATTGCTTATAGTTTCTAAGTAACAGACTTAATCAAGAAAACTAAACATTGAGCAATGAACCAAGTTAATGAGGTCAAGGTCAGATGAACCATGCCAGGCAGACAGGTACAGCTTACAATCCTTTCATACAACAAATATAGTTGACCTATTGCTTATAGTTTAAAGAAAATCTGAAAAAAAAACCACACAACTTCTGAAATAAAACCTGCAAGACTGACATTTACATCATTAAATAATTCCATATACCAAATAAAGTCAACCAATGCCATATAGTTTTATGAAATAGGGAATGATGCCCCCGCTTTCATATCATATAAAGACAAAGGGACATAATTGAAGAAGAGTAAAAGTGATGCTACCCAGATTTGTACTTGACCTGAGATTTGTGGTAATATTCATGTGTATAAGTTTCATAATAGTTGGTTGAGGCAAACTAAAGTAAGAAAATGGAAACAAAACTAGAATTGCCATTGCAAGCAATAGCGGATGTCACCCTTCCCCCTATTGCCACTAAGCGGCAGCCATTTTAAACTTGTTTAACAGTAAATGCACAAATATGCATGGCTATTCATCTTTTTGTAAATGTTCAGTATATTCAGAGCATTTTAAAGTATTTCACATGAATACCGTTTCCATGGCAACGGCAGCCATTTTGAAAATTTCAAGTCTCATCTTAACTTGTCAGTTACCAATAATATCAAATTTCATTAAGTTAAAACCATTTTGAGAATTTTTGACATTTTTGCAGTTTCCATGGCAACCGTGGCCATTTTGGAAATTCCAACTTCAAAAGTCATATCTAGACTTGACAGTTAACAATCATATCAAGTTTCATCAATTTTGAAGCATTCTGAAATTTTTGCTCCTGTATCCATGGTAACATAGTAGTTCCAATGATTATCAAAATCATTCAAAACCTGTATATAGTGGACAACTATATTGCATAAAAATTTGATGATTTTAAGTTCAAGCATACCAAAGTTATTCACCAAACCCGGAAGTTTTTGGAGCATTTTGACCTTTTTGCATTGTTTCCATGGAAACGGAAGACATTTTGGAAATTCCAACGCCAAATTCCACATCTACCAAAGTTGCTCATCGTTATGCTAAAGTTTCAAAAAAATTGGAGCATTTCCATATTTTTGAAATTTTTGGTGTAGTTTCCATGGCAACATAGCAGTTCCAAAATGTGCCAAAATCATCCAAAACCTGTATATAGTGGGCACCTACATTGTATTAAAATCTAAAGATTTTAAGCTTAAGCATTCTCAAATAATTCAAGGAACTCCAAAATTTTATTTTTTCACCATTTTTCCGTTTCCATGGTGATAGCAGCCATTTTTTAGTTCCAATTTTGCACAGACTCTGGGGAGTCAGGGTTCCTTGTTATAGTGCACCATCATTCGGATTGGTACTTTTGGCTCTGAGAAAGCGGGCGGACAAAATTAGGTGGAAGTATAATAATAATAATACAGAAAAAGAAACAGAGGAAAAGCAATATGTCACCCGACATTGTCGATCGGGTGACATAAAAATCAGAAAGTTTTATGTTTATAAAGGAGTATAACTAAAGAACAGTAAAAATGATGCCAACCAATTTCTAACTTGATCTGTATCATACTATAATAATCATTATGTACAAGTGTCATAACATTTGGTTGGGGTGGAGGGGGAGAATAAAAAAAGACAAAAACTTAACTTTGACCACTGAACCATGAAAATGAGGTCAAGAAATTAGGTCAAGGTCATATTTCACCTGTCAGTTGGACATGTACACATTATACCAAATATACTTGACCTATTACTTATAAATGTAGTATCTAAGATATGGACTTGACCACCAAAACATAACCTAGATCACTGATCCATGAAATGAGGTGGAATGAAAACTAACGGGCATGAGGACCTTTCAAGGTACACACATACCAAATATAGTTATCTTTTTACTACAGATAAGAGAGAAATTAACATTACAAACAATCAACTTTTTTTTCAAGTAGTCGCTGAACCATGAAATGAGGACAAGGACAATGGACATGTGACAGATGGAAACTTCGTAACATAAGGCATCTTTATAAAAAAGAATGGAGCATCCAGGTCTTCCACCTTCCAAAATATAAAGCTTTTAAGAAGTAAGCTTACACTGCTGCCCCCACCAGATCGCTATCCCTATGTTGAGCTTTCTGCAACAAAACTCGCAAACTTGACAAAAACCAACTAAAACTATGTCCATTAATAGTAAAATACAGGAAATGAAGAAAAAAATAGATTAACAAAGTATTGCTCTGGATATGGTCTACATTGTAAGACAGCTTCTGTCCAAAACATTGAGGTAGATTTGGGTTTTTTTTCTGTAACAAGAGTGTACATCTTGAAATGTCTCACCTTCTTTTCCTAACCATTGACTTTATGTTGATAGCCTTACATATAAAGCTTTACTACAAATATCAAATAAACTAAATATATAATCCGAGAAAATGAGGTCAAGGTCAGATAAACGAAACGAGAATATACATGTACACCTTACAATCAATCAATGCATTAAATATATACACATGGAAAAAAGTATTGCAACACCTTGATGTTTTAAAACTTGAAAAATCAGCCTCTTATTTTGGATGGAATATGATAAAATATTTGTAAAATAATATTGAAACATAGTTTATGATAACATTAGCATTTAAACTAACAAAAAATGTTTGAAAAAAAATGAATTATCTAACCACAATTTCAATAACAAAATAAATGTTTTTTGTACAAAAAAATGCATTTTACAACTTTTACTGTAGTTGAACTTTACAATGTCTGACATTTCAAAAAAAATCTTAAGATGATTGTTCACATCATGGTTGATCGTTATACGCCAAAGAATTAGTACTATGTGCACAGCCTCCACTCAAACCGATAACCGCCTCTCGACGTCATCTGATTCCTGCCATAAATTGACTTATTTGTTGCTAAGGCAGCAGTAACCATTTCTGATGAAGGGCATTGATTATTTCATGACGTGTTTGAACTGGGGTGTCCTTCCGTGCACTTTACGCCCAATAGTGTCCCATATATGCTCAATATGGTTCAAATCCTGGCTACGATCGGGCCAAGAAAGATGAACCGAATTCCATTGGAACAATTGATCTTCCTCCACGATGCTAATTTCCAATTTTGGCGAGCTCCGCACTACATTGGATACGGGCAACTGTATGTCTGTTTGTAAGCAATGGTCCCCGAAATGGTCTGATCGCACGATAACCAGTAGCGATGAGTCGATCTCTAACAGTTCTTGTTAAAAGGCTCATGTATGCCCACCAGTCTCTTTTTAGGATTGTATTGTGTGCAATGGGTTTCCTTCTGACCAACCTTCATAATGCTTGATTTTCCCAAGCAGATGGTATAGGAGGTCTTCTTGATCTAGGAAGGTCTTTAACATCGTTTATTGCCTGAATTTTATTCTCAAAACGACTTACAGTGGGATGGTGATGACCAACAATACGTGCCGTTGTCACAGCGACATTCCTGCTTCTCTCATACTGATTATCTGCCATATTGCTGCAGTTAAGACTTGTGGAGTACCCATTACAAGGTGTTAATCACATAACTTTATAAAGTTGGTTATTTAAAGTGTTGAAAACAATGAAGATAAAAACATCTGTTTTGCTGTTTACGGGTACAGTAGCTGCATGTGCAGATAAGAATATTTATTGATTAAACTAAGGTGATATTTAAATAATGTTTAAATAGTTTTATTTTAACAAATTATATCACAAAAAAATAAAGAGTGTTTTTTTAATTTCAATTTCAATTTGGTGTTGCAATACTTTTTTCCATGTGTATAGTTGACCCATTATTTATACATGTAGAATCTAAGATACAAACTTAACCATGAAAACTTAACATTGACCAAAAGAACCATGAAAATAAGGTAAAGGTCAGATGCTAACTGCTAGACAAACATATACACCTTACAATTCTTCCATACACAAATATAGTTTACCTATTGCTTATACTGTTGTTCAAGAAAAACAGACCAAAACACAAAAACTTAAAAGCGGAGCAATGAACTGTGAAAATGAGGTCAACAGGTTGGGAACAAACCCCCTGGATGGTGATTATACCTGTATAGAGGGATAAACCTTCTATAGAGGGATAAAATTATCCCTCTATAGAGGGGTATTTTTGTTTAGACTGGATTTAAATCAAAATAGGGCAGAATGGCATTCTCTACTTATTATGGCAGTAACCTGCAACAGTTGATGCACCAATTGATGTACTTAGATTAATATGCACATGCCTAGTTTGCTGCTTATCTGACTAAATATAAAATCTATTGTTCACCATGATTGAAAGCTGTGATGATCAGGTAAATTCTACTCACTTATGCCTCACTGAATAGAATTTCTATTGTTAGATTTAACATGAAATTTAAAGGTCAACTATTCCTTTTGATGTTGATTAGGTGTTCAGATAGGTATACAATAGATTTCAAGTTTTGTCACTTTAGCAGAAAACGGGTTATCCCAATTTATAGTAAAGTGCATATGTTGATGCACATACTGCTAGAGATTATAGCCAATATAATTAGAAAATGCCATTCTGTCCTAATTTGCTTTAAATCCAGTGCAAACACAAATACCCCTCTATAGAGGGATAAAATTATCCCTCTAAAGAAGGTTTATCCCTCTATACAGGTATAATCACCATCCAGGGGGTTTGTTCCCAACCTGGTCAAGGTAGTGAATATGGTAGTGTCACTAACCATTATCAAGTAATGTCCCTTTATAAATTGAAAAAATGCTTACTTTTAGTTTTTGTTCTGTAACTTAAGTTTGCCCCAACCAAACATTATGAAACCTACACACATCTATGTCCATGGGGACACATTCTCTTTTTTTCTCACATGCAATGCATTACAATAACTCGCCTGTGTATTGCATTACATTACACATTACTTTTTTCAATATAAAAACTAAAAACATTTCAAAAACAGATTTTTATAAGAAATTGCCCGGGGTATATGTACATATAATATAAGCACGGTTAGTGACATAGTCTTCAAATACTGGTTAATTAACATGTCCATTGCACTTTATCATGAAATATTTTTTTTAAAAAGATTTTTCATGGACTATCAAACCCCAAAATATTCCCAATATCATTTTATACAAAAATCAGAAACCAAGATCAAGACTTGATAAGTTTTATATTTCTTACCTTAATGAGTGTTTTAAAGTTTGATGCAAATTTCAAAACTTTTGGATATCAAGGCTGGACAATGTCTTCATTTTGCCTTAAATGTTCTATCAGTGTCTGGTGGTAAATCAAATTGGTCCAAATTCCAATATATTATTTTCAATGTTGTCCTTGCACAATCTCATTCAACAATGACAAGACAATTCAAATTAAGAATTTAATTCTTACTAACAACTGCTCACTTTTTTTCATTTGCTGGATTAAAGTTTAGTTGGCCTAGGGGATTTAGTTTCATGGATCCTTGAAGAAAAGTTTTAAGGGCAAAGTATCTATAATAATTCAATACAGCAATTAACTGTGACAATATTGAATAATTTTATTCAATACTTTCTTTTGTTTATATTTTATCTTTATTTTACTAAATTCTTCAATTTTATGTATTTTACCAATTTGTAATGAAAAGTAATGTACAGTAATGGAGGCATTACATTGATTTTTAACTAAAGTAATCATTACATTACATGTAATTGTAAAGCAGAAAATGTGCATTACAAATTACTTTGCATTACATACAAAAACAAGAATGTGTCCCCAGTACACGAATGCCCCACTCGCACTATCATTTTCCATGTTCAGTGGACCGTGACATTGGGGTAAAAACTCTAATTTGGCATTAAAATTAGAAAGATCATATCATAGGGAACATGTGTATCAACTTCATCAAAAACTACCTTGACCAAAAACTTTAACCTGAAGCGGAACAGACGGACGGACGGACGAACAGACGAACGGACACACAGACCAGAAAACATAATGCCCCCCTACTATCGTAGGTGGGGCATAAAAATGTAATATCACAATACATAACAATTACAAATTACAACTACCTCAGGCCTAGGTAAAAGTAGTTTACCTACTGTATCACTAGCCTGTCAACACTAAGGTTGTGAGTTGTTACCTTGAACATGGCAGGTGTGTTAGATTCTAATCTTAATTTACTAAGAT
The DNA here is from genome assembly GCF_963676685.1 of Mytilus edulis. Lineage (NCBI taxonomy): Eukaryota > Metazoa > Mollusca > Bivalvia > Mytilida > Mytilidae > Mytilus > Mytilus edulis. The sequence continues at coordinate 35,510,766 of NC_092344.1, read as the reverse complement.
TGCCAGTTTTACTATGAAAGGTTGTGGTTCTAATCCAGCTTCCTCCAGCAATAAAAACTGAGCACCACAAAATAGACAGTTGTGATGAAAGTGGCATTAAACACAAATAATCAAACAATCAATCATCAAGGGTAGGCAAACTTATCTATCCATATTTTATGATAGGGTTTAGAAATAATGTGGATACCAAGGTGCTAACCATGCTTATTTTCTACCAGAAGTATGCAGTAAGTCAACTCAAACTTTTTGGTAATTGTTTTGAAATGACTACAAGTCAATTGCAATTCCATTTAATTCATTTAAACAACATTGTAAAAAACTAGCACTTTTCAGTCATTCATTAGCATTTATTCCTTTGAAAACCTGATTTATACAGAAACATTTGCCCCTCATACTTCTTCAATCTCATAGTCTTTAATTAATTTTATCTGTCTTTTTTAGCCTAAGCAATTCCAGTGAAACTATTCCTTATATTCTATAAACTGCTTCAACTTTCTAGTTGCATCTGGCTGCAATTTTAAACTCCTGAAAAAATAATTGTAAAAATAATTGTAATAAATAGTTAAATATGAAATAGTAAATTGCATTTAAAAGACAAAACTACAAAATGATCAATACATATGTGAGAGTTAATGAAACAACTCTGTGTGATGATTTTAATCAGAATTCCCTCCCATAACTGGCTATGTTGTTAAACAGGGCTGTCAAATTAGTGAAAAACTTACTATATCAGGCAATAACAACAACATGAAAAGCTCCAATGAAATCAACTCATTATTGGCAGTTGTAAAGATGTCCCTGAAACCATATCTTTCATTTATGTGGGGATATACATGTATAGGTATTAATTGAGCTCTGTTGTTTGTGTGAAGGATATTTCAAACTTCAAAAATTTATAACAAAATAGTCTCAATAATGATTATAAAGCATTATCTAAAATGTATACTTGTCTCTCTCCAAAGGGATACAAAAAGCAACCAAATACAAACTGTCAGCCTACTTAATTTTTAGAAAAGTGTCACAAAAATGGTTCCTTTTTTGTGTCATTCTGATTTTTGTAACAAGAGTGCACACACTGAAATGTCTCGCCTTCTTTACTAATCATTGATATTATGTTTATACTTCTAAATATAAAGCTTTATTACGACTGTCACATAAACTTAACATTAACCATGAAAATGAGGTCAAGGTCAGTTGAACCATATGCCAGGCAGACATGTACAGCTAACAATGCTTCCATACAACAAATATAGTTGACCTATTGCTTATAATTTAAGAAAATAGACCAAAACACAAAAACTTAATACTGAGCAATGAACTGTGAAAACCAGGTCAAGGTCAAATAAAACCTGCACAACTGACATATAGATCATAAAATATTTCCATACACCAAATATAGTTGACCTATGACATATAGTATTAGATAAAAAGACCAAAACTCAAAAACTTAACTTTGACCACTGAACTATGAAAATGAGGTCAAGGTCAGATGACATCTGCCCGCTAGACATATACACCTTACAATAATTCCGTACAAAAAATATAGTAAACCTATTGCATAAAGTATGAGAAAAACAGACCAAAACACAAAAACTTAACTACCGTAGCTACTCGCTTATAAGTCGATCCGACTATAAGTCGGATGCCCTTTTCAGCTCCAAATTCTGAGGATTTAGTCTTGACCCTCGTATAAGTCGGACAAAATTTGGACATTTTTGTTTGCAGCTGACAGTTACTGAACGCCGGTAAAACCAATGCAAATCCAGGAATTATATTCATTTTCTGCATGAATGTTTGTTTGGTTTGAATTTAGTTGATGTTGATTATGATAATTTATATAGCTGTTTAATAATAAAGATGTATTTATTCCTGTTGTTGATTACAGATTAGCCATGTGTTGTTTACGTAATGCATCAATGATTTTGTAGGGTATGACTAACAACCTATTGTTTGAGAAAAGCGAACATAAACCAATATGAACCTGAAAAAATTTAAAGTCAATCAATATTTTCACAGCACACATAACTCAGTGTTAAAGGAGCATGTACACTTCATAATTCTCATTATATTGTGATGATTTATAAAGGATTAAAAAAATTAAGTGAAGCTAATCAACTTTATATTAAAATAACTCCCAACTCATTAGTGTCATCTGTTCACCTATCACTGATGTTTTTCACACCTTTAGTGAATACAACTCTTTGTCTCTTAATTAGGGGTTATCAATGGATTATATTGGCTTGCCAATCAATTTTGTAATCTTTGTGTTTACCTGAGACATTTTAATGAATAATATTTTGATCTTGGGAATGAATCTTAAAATTATTTTTGATTATTGTATGATTTATAAGTATTGAATTGATATCATGATATCACAATAATGACACAATAACTCCGCTGAATACATCCTTTTACATAGTTGGTACATTGTTATCTCGTTTTCATTTTTGGTTCTTGGCTTTTTCTTTTGGGTTTATGCACAAACCATTTGACCATGAAAATCAATACACAGACCGGAAGCAGTCGGAAATTCAAAACAAATTGACAGAAAAATGTTAACAGAGAACAAATAAAACACAAAGACAGTATTGTAGTCATTTATTTTCAACAAAAACTTTTAATTTAGGGATTTATGTAGGTTTGGCAATCACCGACGTAGTTTTGACCAGGAAATTCACTCTTGACCACTTCTCTCAGCTTGGATTTTTCCTCTGGTCGCTTGATCTCGCTTATAAGTCGGTACCCCTCTCTGGATTCTGAATTTTACTCCCAAACTTCCGACTTATAAGCGAGTATCTACGGTATAACCACTGAACCATGAAAATGAGGTTAAGGTCAGATGACATCTGCCCGCTAGACATGTACACCTTACAGTCCTTCCATACACCGAATATACTAGACCTATTGCTTATAGTATCTGAGATATGGACTTGACCACCAAAACTTAACCTTGTTCACTGATCCATGAAATAAGGTCGAGGTCAAGTGAAAACTGTCTGACGGGCATGAGGACCTTGCAAGGTACGCACATACTAAATATAGTTATCCTATTACTTACAGTAAGAGAGAATATAACATTACAAAAAATCTGAACTTTTTTTTCAAGTGGTCACTGAACCATGAAAATGAGGTCAAGGACAATGGTCATGTGACTGACGGAAACTTCGTAACATGAGGCATCTATATACAAAATATGAAGCATCCAGGTCTTCCACCTTCTAAAATATATAGCTTTTAAGAAGTGAGCTTACACCGCCGCCGGATCACTATCCCTATGTCGAGCTTTCTGCAACAAAAGTTGCAGGCTCGACAAAAATTAGATTCAAACAATAAATTAGTCTTACATTAAATGTTTTCCAAATGTGTTAACAATTTTATACAGTGAACTTTTCAATGTTGTCTGTAGTAAATATTTCAATCCAGCATCCTTTGTGATAGAATCTTTGGTTTGACGTCTGCTTGAAGTTACTGCTAGTTTGAAATACTTCTCAACATTCTGGAAATATATATGAAACAAACTTTAAACTAAATAATCTAGACTATGGATTCATTATATTCATGGGTTATCAATTTTCGTTGTTTTAATGTGTATGGGTGAATCACAAATTAATGTGTCAAAAAAGGAAAAAATTCTTTTATGTGTACATGAAGACCAAGGCAAAAACACCGAATCCAGTATCCATGAAAAAAATAATTTCTTTAATCTAAGAAAACTTGTACACACAATAGATAATTTCTTTTTGCTATTAGTCAACATTATTGCTATATTTATGGAGGGCATGGTTTTTATTATGGTCCCAGTAATAAATCATGAAAAAATCAATATCATACAAAAGATTGATTGGTATTTAACGCCACCTTCAGCATCACAGGATATTTCATAGAAGTCAGTATTTATTGGTGGAGAAAGCTGGAGTACCCAAAAGAGAACTAAAAAAGCTTTACAGGGTAATTTTATAAGATCAAGCACTAAGCACAAGTGATGAAATTTGAGTACTATTGATTCATTTATGTGATAGATTTTTTTGAGTGAAGCATATCTTTAAAATCCAAAATATTGCCAACATCTATTTCAAAATAATCAAAGTTTTACAAAATAATGTATTTTTCAAATAAGCACTAAGCTTGAGTGGTGAAATGTGACCCATACATACCTCCTGTAAATTAAGCAGGGATGTCAAAGTAGATGGAAGTGACCGCTGTACTACTCCAAACTTATCTTCTGTATAAGAGGCTGTTGCAAAGTTAGATAATGCTGTAACAGAAAGTAAGACATGAAAAAGGTTCTGTAAGACACATACTGTTAAATAAAGGGAGAATGCGTCAGAGGCACACAGACAATGATCCAGCTTGCATATTATGTTACAAAGGAGCATAACGCGAGAACGGTAAAAGTGCACCAACTTGATCTGTGTTTTGTAGTAACAAGCATTGTGTTTAAGTTTCATAACATTTGGTTGAGGCAAATTAATAAATATACCATTTTTAAAGAGCCACTCTCAAATTAACATATTTAATTATCAAATGTAAACGTAAAATCAAAATTAAATGGATAGGATCAATGAAAAAAATATTTGAAAGTTTGTGAAGATTTGGTTTATAACAATTTTTTTTTCTTCAACACGGTTACTGGGATAAAACATATGGTGTCCTTGTTCAAATTAACAAATAAGGGCTCTTGTGGATCATACAAAAACTTAGTATGTAACTTATATTACCTTCTATTGCCCATATTTGTAATTGTGCTCCTTGAAAGAGTTGTCTACTCTTTGCATCAGGTGAATCCATTAAGAAATAACTGAACAATGGTTTCTTCTTTAAATATGACAGAATCTGTAAATAAAATGTGATTTAAAGTAAAAACTTTGTTTCAAATTTGTCTGTGAAGAAAATGACACATATTTGTTATAAAACACTTCCTGTTATTCAAGTGACTTGTTTCTATACTTCATGGCAATGATCCTAAAATGTCTTAGTTTTAGAATTTTTAGAATTTCCAATTTCAAAACATGACTAATAATCAAATGAATATGTGCTACCTTACCGGCAAAATTTTATTAAGTATGTGATATGTTTTGCAATCAACTTTTTATTTCAAACACTCACACAAACTATTTTTTTAATTGATATGGTTAGATTATTCATTAGATTCTGATGTATGAAATTCTTGTTTGATTCCATATTTCAAATTTGTGATTTTTTTCAATTTTAGAGAAATTACAGATTAATAAGTTCTATGATAATTACCCCTTCTTTAGGTGTAGTTGCTGGGTTAGCCTGAGAATCTCCTGTACCATTAACTGTATTCTCTGATGTAGTTCTATGGGACAATGTAGTAGTATCACCTAAAATTTAACATCTTAAAATTTAAAATGCTTTCTTGTTATTTAAGGTAATCAAACAAAATATTCAACACGCCAGAAATTGTTTTACTACAAGTTATGTGGTCTTACATCATAAAATTTAGAGATCATTTCCTATATAGACAGTCAGGGGCAATACTTAAAACACCATCTGATTCTTGGCAATGGTTTGATTTCCTTTATAAATTTTTTTTTTCTTTTCTTTTATTTATGGAATGCATATGCATTGCAATCCGATACATATCATATAAATGAACATATGAACTGTGCTAATTTTTTACATTAATAACAAAACATCTTCTTATTCCATGTCAGCATCATGTGTTTAATGTTTGATCAATCTAGTTGAAGCTTCTCAGCCCCAAACAAGAATGTGTCCAAAGTACACGGATGCCCCACTCGCATTATCATTTTCCATGTTCAATGGACCGTGAAATTGGGTAAAAAATCTAATTTGGCCTTAAAAGTAAAAAGATCAACCAAAAGGGAACATGTGTACTAAGTTTCAAGTTGATTGGACTTCAGCTTCATCAAAAACTACCTTGACCAAAAACTTTAACCTGAAACTCGCAATTTTAATTTCTATGTTCAGTGGACCATGAAAATGGGGTCAAAAGTTTAATTTTGTTTTAAAATAAGAAAGATAATATTATAAGGAACATGCGTACTAAGTTTCAAATTGATTGGACTTCAGCTTCATCAAAAACTACCTTGACCAAAAACTTTAACCTGAAGTGGGACGAACGAATGGATGGACACACAGACGGACGCACAGACGAACAGAGGCACAGACCAGAAAACATAATGCCCCTCTACTATCGTAGGTGGGGCATAAAAACTAAGAACTAATAATCTGGGTTAAATAAAGTTTTGTTCATCTTGTCTTCACGGTTAATCTAAAATAAATTTTGCCAATTGTAAATAGTGAAGTTTTACCGTCAGTCAGACAGGAACTTCAAAAACTTACCAACAGTAACTGGTGTAGGTTTTTCTGTCTGTCGGACAGGAACATTTACAAATACTTTCCAGTTTTCTTCCTGTACTTTCTGATTGAGAGCATCTATTTCAGTCAAACAGGCTGTACTTAGTTTATTCCAATTGTGAGGATGTCCTCCTATTAAAGCAAAAAATATATGTTACAAGAACTATTTATAACTGACAATACTGTAGGTCAAAGGAAGCATTTTTCCTAAACATCATGTCTTGAACGCATAAATATATCTCAATTAATTATAATTATAAATCATAATAAAGCAAGAGAACATTACAATCAAACATACCTCCACATCGCAGGGAAAAGCTAAGTGACCTGAAGACACAATTTTTTTCATATATATCTAAGCAAGGTTGCAATACATAATGAAGTTTTTCATTTGGCCCCTAGAAACCATTTTCTGCACAAAATCTAGTATAATTTTGGTAACTATGATGTGAACCCTGGACATAGTGACCACAAAATCAAAATCTTTCTATAATTATATGTGAAAATATTAACAATTTAGGTTGCAATCTCATAGTGTTTGGTGTATAGAAATCCCTTCTCCTCCCCTTAACAAGAGTGCACATGCTGAAATGTCTCGCCTTCTTTACTAATCATTGATATTATGTTGATAGTCCTAAGTATAAAGCTTAATTAAAAACTGTCACATAAACTTAACATTAACCAAGATAACTAAACAAAGACCAATGAACCATGAAAATGAGGTCAAGGTCAGATGAACCATGCCAGGCAGACATGTACAGCTAACAATGCTTCCGTATAACAAATATAGTTGACCTACTACTTATAGTTTAAGAAAAATAGACCAAAACACAAAAACTTTACACTGAGCAATGAACCGTGAAAATGAGGTCGAGGTCAAATAAAACCTGTGCGACTGAAATGTAGATCATAAAATATTTCCATACACTAAATATAGTTGACCTATGGCATATAGTATTAGATAAAAAGACCAAAACTCAAAAACTTAACTTTGACCACTCAACCATGAAAATAAGGTCAAGGTCAGATGACATCTGCCCGCTAGACATGTACACCTTTCAATCATTCCATACAACAAATATAGTAGACCTATTGCATAAAGTATGAGAAAAACAGACCAAAACATAAAAACTTAACTATAACCACTGAACCATGAAAATGAGGTCAAGGTCAGATGACACCTGCCAGTTGGACTTGACCACCAAAACTTAACCTTGTTCACATGAAATGAGGTCGAGGTCAAGTGAAAACTGTCTGACAGGCATGAGGACCTTGCAAGGTACACACATACCCAATAAAATTATCCTATTACTTATAATAAGAGAGAATTCAACATTACAAAAAATATGAACTTTTTTTTCAAGTGGTCACTGAACCATGAAAATGAGGTCAAGGACATTTGACATGTGACTGACGGAAACTTCGTAACATGAGGCATCTATATACAAAGTATGAAGCATCCAGGTCTTCCAACTTCTAAAATATAAAGCTTTAAAAAAGTTAGCTAACGCAGCCGCTGCCGGATCACTATCCCTATGTCGAGCTTTCTGCAACAAAAGTTGCAGGCTCGACAATAAAATAGACACACTTAGCCTTTACGTACTATTAACATACTCCTAATATTTCACTGGAATAAAATAACTTATTTTAAAGAAGTTCAAAGTATATACATTGTGGTGAGTTTTAAATTTGGGCATTGCAAATGGCAACTGCAATGTTCTTTCCACAGCACCTAGAAAACTTCAATAAACTTCTGTAATCATTCAACATTTTATAATTACCTGGCTGACTGAGACTGAATACTTGAGCTCTTCTTTCTATTGAATTTTTTGAAAGCCAACTCAGATCTAAGAATCCAAGATACTACAAAAGATATAACCTCTATTATTAAATATTACAAATGGTCTCTATACAGTTAGAACTTTGCAGTTTACAAGATAACATATAGTAGGATTCATTTTCTTGTGGGTGTCAACTATATGATTTGGGAAAGCATTCTTGTTTGTTGGTGAGAATTTTGATTTCATGGTTTTAAGATTAACATTTTTTGACTCAATGGAGATATACATTTTGTAAGGAACTTAGTTTTAAGGTCAGAGGGACTTTGAAATCTGAGTTAATTGGTACCCCAATATCAATAATACTTTCAAAGTAATCAAGCTTGCAATGGATTTCAAGTAAAATTTACATTTCCTGGAATCTCTTTGATGTCAGAGCAATATTTTTCTTCCATCATATATCAAGTTTTCACATAGTTAATAGAGTACATCAAACCATTTCTAGCTATCTGTACATGGTAATTAACTTCTGTCCAAATTTCGATGTAATCCTTGAAGTATGTCCAATGCACGATGTTTTGTCGATATTGTTAACATGTCAACTTTCTTGTGTCATTATTGTGTTTACATCGTATCATATCTATATGTTCTATACCTTCGTGTTTACACTGTTTACATCGTACATAACATGATGTTGACAATATCGTTTCAACATCTTGTTTATGTTGTATATATAGTCTATACCTTTCTGTTTACATCGTAATGTTGACTATGTCGTGTCAACAACGTGTTTATATTGTATACAGTCTACAACTTTCTGTTTACAACGTTCACCTTGTATACATCGCAATGTTAACAATATAGTGCCAACATCGTTGTTTATGTTGTATATCCACTCTCTACCTTTCTGTTTACATCGTTAACATGGTATACATCAGGATGTTGACAATATAGTGTCTACATCGTTAACATCGTGAACACCGTATAAATGTTGTGAACCAAGTCTTTACATTTGTGTTTACATCGTTCACATCGTATACATCGTAATGTTGACAACATCGTAATGTTGACAACATCGTAATGTTGACAACATCGTTTAAATCGAGCCCACCATAAAAATGTTGTAAACCAAGGATTTACCTTTACTTTCGTGTCATTATTTTAGATACCAATTTTCCATCTTCACAAACAAATTTTTTGTTCATTAATATTATTCGATAAAGTCAGTTGATTACATGTATACAGTTTGCATTTTTTTTGTTGACAAAAATCTGTGAAAAAAATGTGATGTTATAACTCTAACATTGTTAATATGTCAATGCAATCAATGTAAACACGATATCTTTTCAACATTGTTTACATCACGATGTTAATGATGTCAACGATGTTAACAATATATAAGAATTCAAACAATGTAAACGATAATGACACAACATCGTTTTAACATTGTGAACATCGCGATGTAAACGATGCAACCACGATATCTTTTCAACATGGTATACATTGCGATGATAAGGATGTCAACGATGATAACAATATATAAGGCTTCAAACAATGTAAACAATGATGACACGATATCATGGTTAACATTGTAGATATGGCGATGTCGACAATATTGAATAAACATTGTGCACTGGACATGAATGTTATCCTTGTGAGCCTTTCTTTGTGTTTATTTTCTCTTGAATTATTCACCAGCTATAGTTAATATTTTGACCTCATTTGGTGGACTAAGAGATTAGAACCATATAACTTCCTTGTATTGCATTACAGTTAAAACTTTTGTTTGTTTCAAAAACCCAAAACTTTTTAAATTTTCTTTTAAAATTGTTAATAAATTGGAGTAAACCTGACATTGACAAGGTTATTTTTAAACAGATTTTAAATAAGACTAAGAAATTTTGTGTGTCTGACCTTGACAAGGTCATCTTTTTGGCAGGTCATAGCATCTATCAAACATCTGTTTGCAGTATTGTCAAAAGCACTTTCTATAGGAAATGTAAGATGCTGAAAATAATCAAATAAAAATCTATTAGTTCATTATAATACGAGAACATTTTCCAAAGAAGAAATGGTAATAATTTACATGCACATGGTGATACACAGACACCAAAAATTCTTGTAAATTAATGAAAACATAAACACTTCAACAACAAATTATCAAAAGCTTTTACATAGAGGCTCTTATCATGTAACCAACATGTAGCCAAAAGACTCAACAGTTTGGTAGCTGTAAATCCCCTCACCTAGACTTCATAGGTTGTTCAAAAACTTTAATCAACAAATTCTCAACAGACAAGAAAATTAAGTTTATACTTAAAATGTACCATACAGCAATCAGTAGTTGTTAACAGTTTGGTCTTTTGCAGTCATGCCATCTCTTTTTATTGTTATAGCACTAGGAAAAATATACATGAATATTGCTCATAATGATATCTGATATAAATTATTTATTATACCTCTGTGGAATACACCCTATACAACAATGCACTGTAACTCCACATAAAATGTAAGAATATTCCTAGTAATACTGTCTGATAACACAGTCCTATATCAAGTAATCCATAAACTGTGTCTACCGATTGTTCAGACCTGTAAAATAGAAAAACAAACATTTCATTTTTACCATCTTTTCTTCAAAATACTAAATCTATACACAATTTCATTATTAATTTCTTCAACTATGAATTAAAATGCAAACATTTGTACATTTATATTTATGTTACAAAAGTATTAAGTAAAAAAACAATTGAAAATCTATGTCCACAATAACACGTTGGATTTTTGAGTCATCCCCATGCAATTATATTTCTTCAAAAAACTTCAATCTTACATGTTTAAAATGCTCTGAAAGCCTTGGGTTTCAATCTTGAAAATTTAACTGTATCAAGTGGATGCAATGGCAGAAGTTCTATTTCATCAGCTGATGTACAAATTAACTGACACGAAAACCTTTTATCATTACCTTAGAAGTGACAAATTGTGGACTATCCAATCCTTTGGAACCTGTCCTGAAAAAGAAAAAAAAACATTTATTTTCAAATAAACAAGTAACAAGCATTATGAGGGTATATGCACAACAATCTCATGTTTTAGCAGGAACACTGGATGAATCCATAAGAATATGGATTGCTGTCTTCAAGACAAAATGTGGAAGGCTATACAAAAATGCAAAAGTCTTTAGGAAAAGTAAAAGTACAATTATCATAAAGCAAAAACTAAGATGTTAGTTGGAATAAAAAGTGTCATATATCAAAAAGATAATAGAAAACTAACCAGAATACATGTTAATTGAATTAAATTAGCAATTGTTCTGCCTCCATAAGTATTCATGTTTCATTGCATTTTCCTTCTAGTAAAATTAGGATATCTTCCTTATTCCTTATTATAATACATGTGTATATATACCATGTTTGTCTAAAGTTAGATAATGCATTAAAATAATCTCTGATCCTTACCCAGTAACCAGAATCCTGGATAAAAATAAACTGTTTGCCATAATGTACATTGTATTGATGTCAAAAGTACATCCACTACTTGTCCTCTGACCTGGAAAAATTTACTCTGCTGAAAAACAAGATCAATAAATAGAATAGGATTTATAATTCCTATAAAAGTAACAAACATATATATATGTACTAACAAGTTTTGGAGATTCTGTGTTACTTGCTTGTACACTATGTTAAAATTTGAAGGTAGAAAAGTCCCTGACAATTTATTCTGACTCAAATCCAATCAGTCTTTGCTATTATTTGTAAGCGCTGCATAGTAAGCAAAGAAGCAGCAGATACCAGTATTATTAAATAAGATTTAATCTATATTAAAAGACCACTTTTATGCTCTCACTTAGTTGGTCTCTAAAAACATGTTTCACTATATATAAATTTATTACAGAGGGACCTAAGTTTATAGGTCTTTTATCACAGGTTTTTTCTCATGCAGGTAGTCTCTTAAGCAAGTTGACTGTACCATGAAAGTATTACAGTTTTTGAAGTGATAAATTTACCATACCTGTAAAATACTAAACTGTAGGTAGTTGTTAAAATGTACATAATGAAAAATCAGGTACATAAAACCACTGTAGATTCCATACAAAACCAGGAATAAATGGTACTCATTCAACATGTAACTCTTACTGTAAATGCAGAAAACAAATAATATATATGTTTTAAAACATAGTCTATGGTGTTTGCAATCAGTTTCAATTACATTAAATATGGTAGCTTTTCCTTTCTCAACACTTTTAACAAACCAAAAAATGTCACTATTCATTTTTTAACATATGTTTTAAAAACAAAAATAAACTAGTTTCTTTTCCACAACATCTCAAAGCCTGAGAGATGAGAACCTTTTAAATAAAGAAATAATAATAGTTTAGAAGTTTAAGTGTACAATTTCTATGCTCATTTACATATCAATTTATGGTACAATGTCATTTGTTCTGATTGAAAATTAAGGTATTAGGTAATATAGTCATATCCTCATAAGGTATATATTCGGCTCTAAAATTGAGGCCGATATTGAGACAGATAAAGCTTGCAAGTGTAAGTACAATTTAATGTTTAGGCATTTAGATGAGTTACTTAGGTGAGTGACTATTTTTGTATGTTTTTTTCATACTGATCATTGAGTTAAGCCATTTGCACCTTATTTTGACAGTTGTTCTTAATTGTGCTGTAACACTGTTTCCCAGGTAAGAGGGAAGTTTGAGAGCTCAAATCATGTTAACCCACCCCAATTCTTTATGTGGATGTTCCCAAGTCAGAAGCCTTTAATTCATTAGTGTCATTAGTTAATGTCTATCATACTTCTTTTCGGTAAATTGTATTGTCTAAATTATGATGCTAGTTTTCCCGAATGAACTGTTACAGATTTTTATATCAGGGCCTTTTGAAGCTGGATATATGGTTTGGGTTTTTCTCATTGTTGAAAATCATAATATGGTAAATTACCTTGCTTTTAATTTTGTCATTTTAACTCTGTCATGGATACCACATCTCCTTATTTTTCTATTTATAAGGTTAATTTTACTTTTAACTATTGAAAAATTTACCTGCTGGCAATTTGGACAGAAAGGTGTGAATATCTTCCCCCTAAAACATTGCAACAAATCCAAGTACAGATGGCACCACTGATCACATATACAATACCATGTACAGGTCGTGGTGGGGTCAATAGCTGGACTAAACTATGAAGACGTGTCTCAGGAACTTCTGGAATCACTAAAAGACAGTATGCTACTCATTAACTATAATAATACATGTACTTTATTCCCAAAACAAATATAGCTTATAGGATACAGACATACACAGACACAATACAAGTAGATCTAAAAATAGACCACACATTACAGCTCATCATTGGTGAGCTGTTGACAAAATATAACACATTCTATTTAATAGAGCTTAAGATAACTGTGAATAAAATTTGAAGTTCATTCATTTAATAACTCATACAGACCAGGTGAGTAATTTTTTTTACTGACAGTGAAAAATGACAACAAATAATGGAAACTATTTGTTTATTGTTCCTCAATTACCTAAGATTAGACCATTCTTACCTGTGTATGATGATATAGAAAAGACACACACCACTACTATCACCAGGATCAACAGCAACAATAACAAAACAAAGGAGGCGGAGAATACTGTACTAATGGATCCTGAAAAATAATTAATAACATATAAAAATAAATTGATTAAATAACTGATTGTTGTTTAACTAAACTTTCAACACTACTGTTCTATTTCATGGCAGTTAGTTTGTATTGGTGGAGAAAGCCAGAGTGCTAGAACAAAACCACCAACCTCTGGTTGGCAAACTGAAAATCCTATTCATTTAAGATTGGAGTCCCAAAACACCTGCCAGGATTAGAAATTCACAGCCTTAGAGTTGACAGGCTAGAGATACAGTAGTTTGACTATACAAATTAAAGAACCTTAGTGAGCACGCTCACATACCCCACGTCCCCACATTGTCATTGGAGAAATTAAATAAGTATAAGAAAAAAAAATTGTATAAGAAAAAATATTGAATAATAATTTCCTGTCAATATACATAGTATGTCCTTATTATCTATAAAATTTCATGAAATTCTGTTGTGTGTTTTCAGAGGAGTTGAGATGACAAACTGTTGCAGAAGTACATTGAAGCAAATAAGTTCAAAGGGGCATAACTCCTAGAAAAAAAATTGAACCGTAATTTCCTGTTGATATGCACATCTACATAGTATGTCCTTATTATCTACAAAGTTTCATGAAATTCTGTTGTGTGGTTTGAGAGGAGTTGCGATGACAAACTGTTGCAGTAGTACATTAAAGTAAATAAGTTCAAAGGGGCGTAACTCCTAGAAAAAAAATTGAATCGCAATTTCCCGTCGATATGCACAACTACATAGTATGTCCTTATTATCTGAAAAGGTTTCGTGAAATTCTGTTGTGTGGTTTGAGAGGAGTTGTGATGACAAACTGTTGCAGTAGTACATTAAAGTAAATAAGTTCAAAGGGGGGTAACTCCTAGAAAAAAAATTGAATCGCAATTTCCCGTCGATATGCACAACTACATAGTATGTCCTTATTATCTGAAAAGGTTTCGTGAAATTCTGTTGTGTGGTTTGAGAGGAGTTGCGATGACAAACTGTTGCAGTAGTACATTAAAGTAAATAAGTTCAAAGGGGCGTAACTCCTAGAAAAAAAATTGAATCGCAATTTCCCGTCGATATGCACAACTACATAGTATGTCCTTATTATCTGAAAAGGTTTCGTGAAATTCTGTTGTGTGGTTTGAGAGGAGTTGCGATGACAAACTGTTGCAGTAGTACATTAAAGTAAATAAGTTCAAAGGGGCGTAACTCCTAGAAAAAAAATTGAAACGCAATTTCCCATCGATATGCACAACTACATAGTATGTCCTTATTATCTGAAAAGGTTTCGTGAAATTCTGTTGTGTGGTTTGAGAGGAGTTGCGATGACAAACTGTTGCAGTAGTACATTAAAGTAAATAAGTTCAAAGGGGCGTAACTCCTAGAAAAAAAATTGAAACGCAATTTCCCGTCGATATGCACAACTACATAGTATGTCCTTATTATCTATAAAATTTCATGAAATTCTGTTGTGTGTTTTCAGAGGAGTTGAGATGACAAACTGTTGCAGAAGTACATTGAAGCAAATAAGTTCAAAGGGGCATAACTCCTAGAAAAAAAATTGAACCGTAATTTCCTGTTGATATGCACATCTACATAGTATGTCCTTATTATCTACAAAGTTTCATGAAATTCTGTTGTGTGGTTTGAGAGGAGTTGCGATGACAAACTGTTGCAGTAGTACATTAAAGTAAATAAGTTCAAAGGGGCGTAACTCCTAGAAAAAAAATTGAATCGCAATTTCCCGTCGATATGCACAACTACATAGTATGTCCTTATTATCTGAAAAGGTTTCGTGAAATTCTGTTGTGTGGTTTGAGAGGAGTTGTGATGACAAACTGTTGCAGTAGTACATTAAAGTAAATAAGTTCAAAGGGGGGTAACTCCTAGAAAAAAATTGAATCGCAATTTCCCGTCGATATGCACAACTACATAGTATGTCCTTATTATCTGAAAAGGTTTCGTGAAATTCTGTTGTGTGGTTTGAGAGGAGTTGCGATGACAAACTGTTGCAGTAGTACATTAAAGTAAATAAGTTCAAAGGGGCGTAACTCCTAGAAAAAAAATTGAATCGCAATTTCCCGTCGATATGCACAACTACATAGTATGTCCTTATTATCTGAAAAGGTTTCGTGAAATTCTGTTGTGTGGTTTGAGAGGAGTTGCGATGACAAACTGTTGCAGTAGTACATTAAAGTAAATAAGTTCAAAGGGGCGTAACTCCTAGAAAAAAAATTGAAACGCAATTTCCCATCGATATGCACAACTACATAGTATGTCCTTATTATCTGAAAAGGTTTCGTGAAATTCTGTTGTGTGGTTTGAGAGGAGTTGCGATGACAAACTGTTGCAGTAGTACATTAAAGTAAATAAGTTCAAAGGGGCGTAACTCCTAGAAAAAAAATTGAAACGCAATTTCCCGTCGATATGCACAACTACATAGTATGTCCTTATTATCTGAAAAGGTTTCGTGAAATTCTGTTGTGTGGTTTGAGAGGAGTTGCGATGACAAACTGTTGCAGTAGTACATTAAAGTAAATAAGTTCAAAGGGGCGTAACTCCTAGAAAAAAAATTGAAACGCAATTTCCCGTCGATATGCACAACTACATAGTATGTCCTTATTATCTGAAAAGGTTTCGTGAAATTCTGTTGTGTGGTTTGAGAGGAGTTGCGATGACAAACTGTTGCAGTAGTACATTAAAGTAAATAAGTTCAAAGGGGCGTAACTCCTAGAAAAAAAATTGAAACGCAATTTCCCGTCGATATGCACAACTACATAGTATGTCCTTATTATCTGAAAAGGTTTCGTGAAATTCTGTTGTGTGGTTTGAGAGGAGTTGCGATGACAAGAAACAGGACTGACGGACGGACGGACGGACGGACTGACGGACGGACGGACGGGTCAAAAACATTATACCCTCCGCAACTTCGTTGCGTGGGGTATAATAATAGATATCATCACCTTCAAGTATTCAGTTTCAATTCCATAACATTAAAGGGAAAATTCACGATTTTTTACTTATGGTTTAAATATGTTCATTATGACATAATATATATATTCACAAAGTTTTATCGCTATATGTGCAGTAATAAGGGAGAATTCAATAATTAATGAAAAAATATTAACAACTTCCTGTAGGTCGTGACGTTTTCTCCTGGTTTTTGCATGCCGGGATTTAAAATACAATCATTAAAAGTCTTGGTTTTTAATCATATTTTAACGTAATCGTAAGCGCGCCGATGACTTATGCTTTATCTAATAACCAGCCGATAATAAGAAGATAAAACGCACAGACGTGCAATTGTACACATTCATGAGATAAATTTTTTATGTTAAACGTATATATTCGAATAATTTTTTTAGACAACACAAAAGTTATAAATTCATTTTTAATTAATGCATTTTGGACTGATAAGGTGAACAAATTAAAGTACAATAATCTGTAAAGACAATATGTTGGTGTACTCTTATTGACCTTTTACTGTCTCTGCTATGACTAGGTTTATATGATGTGTGTATTCACGGTTTTGTGGCAATACTCGTAGATGGCTTGTTGAAAGGTAAATTGTTATTTGCACTTCGGTATTTAACCACGCCTCTAGGACACACCTTGACAGGTGTGACTGTCTATTCGGATCAGTGGATTATAAAACAAGGGAGCATTTAATACACACATTTAAAATACATATTCAAGTTGGTGACAAATGAAAATAGATCGCCGTGGAATTATTCAATTATATTTGGTGCTATTATTTATTTGAATTCAAATAAATTAATTTACTAAGAAATAAACAATTTTCGGTTAAAGACGGGAAACTTAATTCGTGTGTTAGAATGAAATGATATACACCTCTTGTCCTTGATTTATGTCTCATAAAAAAGGGAAACTTAGAAATTAGAAATAGATTTACCAAAGCATTTTGATTGTCTTTATTAAGCAAAACAAATGTACGAGAACACTTACATTTGAAACCCATGTATTAATTAATATCTGAAGATAACTCTACCGAAGCGGAATATAATATGTACGAATAAAGAAAAAATACTTTTGTTTTTAAATCTTTGCACATTTATGATTAATTATTGTTATCTATTGTTCATTTAATTACTTAATAAGAACCTAAAATATGTCTACCGCTTGGCATCAAATCTTGGTGTGATAGGAAACGATTATTACAAGACAAGACAAGACAAGACAAATACTTTATTAGAGTCTCACCTCAAAATTGACATACATTTATACATTAATAAAACTAGAGGCTCTAAAGAGCCTGTGTCGCTCACCTTGGTCTATGTGCATATTAAACAAAGGACACAAATGGATTCATGACAAAATTGTATTTTGGTGATGGTGATGTGTTTGAAGTTCTTACTTTACTGAACGATTTTGCTTCTTACAATTATATCTATAATGAACTTTGCCCATTAGTAACAGAGAACTATATTTGGTAAAAATTTACATAAATTTACCAAATTAATGAAAATTGTTAAAAATTGACTATAAAGGGCAATAACTCCTTAAGGGGTCAATTGACCATTTAGGTCATGTTGACTTATTTGTAGATCTTACTTTGCTGAACATTATTGCTGTTTACAGTTTATCGCTATCTATAATAGTATTCAAGATAACCAAAAACGGCAAAATTTCTTTAAAAATTACCAATTGGAGGGCAGCAACCCAACAACCAGTTGTCCAATTCATCTGAAAAATTCAGGGCAGATAGATATTGACTTGATTAACAATTTAACTTCTTGTCAGATTTGCTCTAGATGCTTTGGTTTCATAGTTATAAGCCAAAAACTGCATTTTACCCCTATGTTCTATTTTTAGCCGTGGCGGCCATCTTGGTTGAATGGCCAGGTCATCGGACACATTTTTCAAACTAGATACCCCAAAGATGATTGTGGCCTAGTAGTTTCAGTGGAGATTTTGTAAAAGATTACTTAGATTTATGAAAAATGGTTAAAGATTGACTATAAAGGGCAATAACTCCTAAAGGGGTCAACTGACCATTTTGGTCATGTTGACTTATTTGTAGATCTTACTTTGCTGAACATTATTGCTGTTTACAGTTTATCTCTATCTATAATAATATTCAAGATAATAACCAAAAACAGCAAAATTTCCTCAAAATTACCAATTCAGGGGCAGCAACCCAACAACCGATTGACCGATTCATCTGAAAATTTCAGGGCAGATAGATCTTGACCTGATAAACATTTTTATCCCATGTCAGATTTCCTCAAAATGCTTTGGTTTTTGAGTTATAAGCCAAAAACTGCATTTTACCCCTTTGTTCTATTTTTAGCCGTGGCGGCCATCTTGGTTGGTTGACCAGGTCACGCCACACATTTTTTAAACTAGATACCCTAAAGATGATTGTGGCCAAGTTTGGATTAATTTGGCCCAGTAGTTTCAGAGGAGAAGATTTTTGTAAAAGATTACTTTAATTAACGAAAAATGGTTAAAAATTGACTATAAAGGGCAATAACTCCTAAACGGGTCAACTGACCATTTTGGTCATGTTGACTTATTTGTAGATCTTACTTTGCTGAACATTATTGCTGTTTACAATTTATCTCTATCTATAATAATATTCAAGATAATAACCAAAAACAGCAAAATTTCCTCAAAATTACCAATTCAGGGGCAGCAACCCAACAACCGATTGACCGATTCATCTGAAAATTTCAGGGCAGATAGATCTTGACCTGATAAACATTTTTACTCCTGTCAGATTTGCTCTAAATGCTTTGGTTTTTGAGTTATAAGCCAAAAACTGCATTTTACCCCTATGTTCTATTTTTAGCCGTGGCGGCCATCTTGGTTGGTTGACCGGGTCACGCCACACATTTTTTAAACTAGATACCCCAATGATGATTGTGGCCAAGTTTGGTTTGATTTGGCCCAGTAGTTTCAGAGGAGAAGATTTTTGTAAAAGTTAACGACGACGGACGACGACGGACGACGACGGAGACGGACGCCGGACGCCAAGTGATGAGAAAAGCTCACTTGGCCCTTCGGGCCAGGTGAGCTAATAACAATAATATTTAAAACAACATGAGCCACTCTAAAAAAAGTTATGAGAGACTATAAAAAAAAACATTTCTACAAAACACATTATTATCTACAATTATATAAAATACCTTTTCTTTTTAATAATACATCATAGCAGATTTTGGCTAAAAAGTAACACACATTTTCATCAGTGAATAAAAATTTGAATTTATCATCATCAGACAAATTAACAAAATCACAATTAAAAGAGCTAGCATGTCTAAATAAAATAGCTCGTAAATCTGCATATACTGGGCAGTTAATTAACACATGTTTCTCATCTTCAATAATGTTATTTTTCTTACATTGCTCATTAAAACATAATCTATTGTCAACCACAATGCCTTCATATCGACCAGTTTCTATTCTCAGAGGTGCAACACCACATTATTACATATAGATTATATTATTTGGATGAGGATTTGAGCTAGCCTATAAAAACACATTAATTAGTTAACATACATTCGAGACCAAAGGATATTAACTTTGATAATTCAATTAACTTTTACTCACATATTTTTCTCTTATGATTTGTGCGAGCTTGTTTCTATAGGACAGTGTATATATGGTCCAAAAATTAATCATAAAATCATAACTAAAAATGTCTTGTTCGGAGAATGATAGTACAGTGGTTCCAGTCCGTCAAGAGAGGCAGATTTGACGAGTATGGTCAATTTGGGTACGCACTAGAGCCAGAGTATACAGAAGAAGAGCTCCATGAAATGTAAGCTGCAGAAAGTTCTTTGTTGCCACGAATTTACTCTCTGTGATGGTAATATTGAATTGGGTGAATGCATTAGTGACAATATCGATTTCACAGTTTGTCTGAACCCGGTTTGTTGGGTCAGAAAAGGGCAACCACTTGGCAAGAGAAACAGAGTGACTATTCCATCTTGTGTTGTTAACATTATTAGTGAAGCATTTCCGTCACAAGATAAACATGTTAAATGAATGAACAAATATTAAACATATCTTTTTATTGTTTTCCGCCCATGTCTGCTCATCGCCAGAAATAAAGTTTCTC
This sequence comes from Mytilus edulis, assembly GCF_963676685.1. Taxonomy (NCBI): domain Eukaryota; kingdom Metazoa; phylum Mollusca; class Bivalvia; order Mytilida; family Mytilidae; genus Mytilus; species Mytilus edulis. The sequence continues at coordinate 35,489,918 of NC_092344.1, read as the reverse complement.
GCACGCAAAAACGGTATTAATTCCAGAGTCAAAATTTAAAGAACTTATTTTCCATGTTTTCTGGTATTGTACGAAAGAGAATTGACCTAACAAAATAATTGCTATCTTAGGCTATTAGTAACACATGTAGAGCAGTGGGTCGTTGACGTTGTTGGACATATAAATCTAGAAAGTGTTATGTTCAATGTATACAATTTGTCCTTTACTATTGACAAAGAGTATATATTACATTTTCCCAAATTAACCCTTGGAAAAATATGTAAATAGATTTTTATTTCTAGAAATCTTTTTTTTTTGGGGGTATTATTTATATTTTTATAAATAATATTGTTTACACCAGAAATGTTATTTTTAAACAAGCGTATGAGTTAAGTAATGACTACTTTCAGACACGCAAGACAGAGATGTATATTATACACCTGATAGTTCAAAATGGAAAGTTATAAGTTATCGGCCGTGTACACTGATCAATACCTACAGAAGTGAAACGATGCATGAACTTGCATGCCCGACAGGAAATCGCTTGAATACCTGGACGTGTCACCTCACACCCCTCACAATACCTTTGGGAGTAATACCTTTAGCCATGCTGGTGATCAGATGAGGGAAGATCCGAATTTATATGAATAAAGTTTATTACTTTAAAGAATTATGAACGAATTAGATTTTTGAAAACAATTTTCACGGAACACTTATTTAAGATTTGAACTTTGACTTTTAAAAACTAATTCCAATATTAACAGTTTAAAAATAACAGACTATGATTATTTAAAAAAAAAATAAGAACATTTTCCGTATCAAGTTAGTTAGTCAGATAAAACAACCGTACGATTGACAAGATATCAACATGCAATTACGACTACATCGGTTACTGTAGTTTTGGTCCTTTGTGGTTTATAGACATATCATGATTTTTAATCGTAGAAGATGACAAAATGGCGGAACACAGAGAATTGATACTCAAAATTTAAAATCGATGGTGATCTCTTATCTAGCGGAATAAAACTTTAATATCTATAAATTTGAGAATTTTTATACAGAATGGACATAATATCAATTTTTGATTTTTTTGCGAAGTTTCCCTTTAAAGATAACAAACTGAATGCATGGACGGGGATTTCGAGCAAAACATGTTGCTCATAATTGGTAAATAAGATACATAAAAACGCAAAAAAAATCTGTTCATAATACTGATAATCAAAATAAAACGGACACAGGCACAGTTTATATCAAATATCACAGCTTCATTTTCAGGGATAGAGTTCATAATCATTTTAGTTGTGACAAAATATTACGGAATATAAACATTTTTGCAATTATTTATTTATACATACATTGAATACTTGGTATCTGTTCATGTGTGTTTCTCTCTTAAGATAATCAATAAAGAAAATTAGAATTTTTTTTATTAACATTCAAAATTCAACCTTCTTTCATATACAATGATATATGAAGAAACATTCTCTGCTATAATCTAAAATTTTAAAGATGTAGGTAATGAAAAATTCAAAATGGTGATTGACATTCAGGGCTGGTGCTAGACATTTCTAGTAAGGAGGACCACTACTCTTAAATAACCTGTTGTGATCCATAAGTATTATGTTAATATATGTTTACCTGAAATCCATGTGAAAGGATAGAAGATGTAGAAATGTGATAAAATAGTATAAACTGTAAACAAAACAGGAAGAGAAATCACTGTCCAACAAATACTAGCTCCAGTTCTCCAACTCTGCACCTGAAAATGGAATGAATAAATATTGTTAAAAAAAAAACCAACAACATGTATCATAGCTATAGCAACACAAAGCTGCCACCACAGAACTCAATTATTTCATAAAAAATATGTCATCAACAACAGGCATACACAAAATGAGTAAATGCATTGATTATTGCATTGTTAATCCTGGACTTCTGTCAAAAATGTTCTGTACAGTTCTGTTAAATTACGATTGAGTGATTGTTGGCTTAATAAGTGTAAGATTGGGTAAGCATATCTGTTTGGTACATGTATTTGGCAACAAGATTGTGTGTGATTTTGTAAAAACATTATGCATGTTCTTTATAGTATTCGCCTTTGCTCTCCAATTGTTCAGTTGAGTAAGTTTATGTACAAATGTAGCATTTCACTTACTGAGCTAGTTGAGTGTCATCAGTCTTCACTGTAACTTTTAAATCTTCACCACAGGACTAAAGCTCAATTTTAATATTTATTTTGTTAAATTCTGTTGGCATGTTCAGGATTTTTACATGACCGAAAGCAATTTTACAAGCCTGGGCTGCTGGGCCTGTGGCTAAGCATGAGGGTATTAATAGGGGTACTTTCAGGACGATTAAAGTTTAGAATTCTTCTCAAATGACGTTATTTTTTAACAGTAATTTTTGTGCATGATAATAAAATGTACTCTTTCTTTTAGACCATAAGAAAATCAACAGATTTTGACTCACTTCAATTTTTTTTCCAAAAATGACGCTAACGATAATTATTTGACAAGGACAGGTTGAAGAGGTCATCATGAATATTCCAATATTGTTCTAGGTCTACTTTTTAAATATTCAGGCCGAGAAAAAAAAGATCCGTGTTTCCGGTAACCAGACCGACCCTGTTTTTTTACCCCCGACCCTAACTTTTTTATTGGATCTTCCAGTAAAACATTTTATTAATGTCAAAAGGTATTCCAAATAGGTTAAAATCCAAGAAATTTGCACAGCAGGTGCTTCAAAAACATTGCAAATGGCACACTTCCGGTTTTTGAAACTAATTACAGATCCGGACTTGGAAAAAACATGATAATTTTCCGGATTTCATTTACGATGTCAAAAAAAAAAAAAAAAGAATTCCGACCTACCGACCCTATTTTTCAAAATGATGTTACCGGAAACACATATCTTTTTTTTTTAGGCCTCATGAGGAAAAGTGTATCAGGGTTGTGACTGTAGATGATGTAGAAATATAAAGTCAATGCATTTTGACTGCTCAAATAGAACGAGTGCAGTACAATAACAATACAAAAATACAAAATTAAAAACCAACCTAAGAATTTATATCACTGAGGGATGGTCAGAGGGGGTATCATGTCCATTCGCGCCCAATATACTTTCGCACCTTCCATGTTCGCCCCTGAAGTCCATTCGCACCCTACACTTTCGCTCCCAATTGATATTAGAAATTCAGATGAATTATTAGATTTTTTTATACATGTTATATGTATATACCAAATAATTTTATTTTCTTGAATAAAATTTGAGGAATTATCATATAATTTTTTTTTATTGATTTGATGATTAATTATTAAATGTTAATTATGTATGATTACTGCTAATTGGTTTCTATACACAGCCTAATTTGGTGTTATTCGAGTTTAAAAATCATGATTGTTGTTTTAAGTCTTTTAACTTGCTTTAATGTAAATAACTGCATTTATTTAGCTTGGTATAACTAAAACTTTGAAGATTTTAAATAAAAAACAGCTGGTCTCTTTGACCTCATGTGTGTTTTGACAAATATGATGGCTAAATATACTTTCCAAAACGTGTTTACAAATTATTAAACACATAACCAATACAATTTTGTGAAATAGGGCGAACGCAAAAGGGGGCAAACATGAATGGGGGCGAACGTGATTGGTATGACTGGAACCGGGATTCATCAAGTGGTCCTGAACCCGAAATCCAGGGCTTAAAAACATGAAATCCTGAGGTCTCCTATTTGAAGAAATTTAAATCCTGACATCCTGATAATTGAAAAAATTCCTGGATCCTGAAAGAATCAATCCAGAAATCCTGAGCTTAAAAACACTCAATCCCTGAGTCCTGATAAAGGTCCACCCCTCATCACTAGCAGTTGACAGTTATCTCATGATTAAAAACTGCTGGAGTTCTTTGATTAAGACAATGATTTATGGGGTGTTACAGCATTTTCTTTTATAAATAGGGATCTGCTTTGAAGCTGGATTTTTCATGTCAGATTTTGGGGTGCAACACCATGTTCACTGACAATTTTATAACATTTACAGGATCGATACAATTTGCAGATTCTATATAACTGTGACAAAGGTAAACTATAATGAGATTTTAATGTCAAACCTCTCGTTTGAACCATGATTCTATAGTTTCCATACTAAATTCTCATGTGTTCAAAATAGGCGCCATTCAGACATTTGGAACCTTTTGGACCTTTACCTCGAAATGATTAATAAAATATTCCACCCGAAAAATTTCTACGTATTTGCGAGACTTTCGCTACACTAAATGCTTGGAAATTAAAATTCTAGTAATTCACCAGTTAATTTTATCCTTTAAATAGTGATTTTTAGAACCAAATAAATTTTCTAACAAAGATTAAATTTCATTTTGAAACTGGTTGCATTTACTCTTGTTGCTAACGATACATATTGATTCCGAAAATGAAAGTTGAACCAGTTGAAGGGCACCTGTTCCTATTTTTAGAACTTGAAAACATGGCTGGTCATACTGCTGGTGATCCATTGGAATGTTACAGTGTAAGAGATATTTTATGATGAATTTATATTGACGATGCAGAAGTTGAATAAGTTGATATTAGCTTGGTCAATTCACACTTAGTGAGACACTTTTTTAAGGTCTCTTGACACCAACAATCTCTCTGACAACAGAAAAAATTTCAAAAATTTGATTTTGAATGATTGAAATCCCTATGGCTATGATTCAAGTTAACAATCCTATAAATTATAGCTAGATAGTACAGTATGATTTTTTTTTTGCATTAATAGTATGTAAAAATTAGTTTGGAAAGATTTTGATTCATCTTATTTTTCTATACTTGTTAAAGTGTCTGACATGTACAATATTGAACTATAGATTCCATATTTCAAACATGCAAAAATTATAACTTATTTGATGAATAAACTGAAATTATTTCTGATATTTCTACAGCAGTGTCTTTATCACTTAAATCAGATGTATTATTATAATAAGAATAAGAATTTTTTATTTCCAATTAAAGGACCCTATAAAGAGCTGTCATGACATTAAATACAAGTACATAAGATTAGACATAAATTAGAGACATATAAGAAAACAACATTGTTTAATACTATTAAAAATGCTATAAAAGGCCAGGACAGAACCAGATAATACAATTTACATCTTTAAAATATAACATTTAAAATCATATACCACTCAAAATATGTATATTTGTGGCTAATTTGCATTTATTATATATGATTTTCTCCTTATTTCTACATTTTCTAGATACTTAGATAAATACTTTCCTAAACATTTATACACATTTAAATTTTCTTGTGTAAATAGCCATAAAATCTTTGAAAAATTGTCTAAAGATTGAAAATTATTACAATTTGGAGAAATTTCAGTAAAAAACTCATTTCTGTAATCAATATATAGCTAGTGGACATTCAGTTACAAAGTGTATCTCATCTTCAACTTTATTTAAAGTACAGTATAAACATTTTCTCAGTGTCCTATTCACATAAAGTTTGGCATATCTATCAGTCTCAATCCTTAACGGATGAGCGCTTATTCTAATTTTACAGATGGATTGTCTTAATCTAAAATCTTTTAGTTCCAAATATTTTTCAAAACAAAATAGAGTTTTAAAGGAAAAATAGGTAGTAAGTTTACCTTGATCTGATTGTAAAACTTTAATTCTATTTTCTTCCAGAAATGGAGATAGTTTTTATATAGCTTATCTTTGATAAATTTCGTGAAAGAATAGATACTGGGTTTTAAATTACATGTTTGTATGCCATGTATGCCCAGCTTTTTTTAAAATACAGTCTATACTTGAAAACCATGTATTCACTTTATTATCTGATTATTGTGAAGTTCTTTACTACATAAATATGCATCATATAATAACATGTTCGTAGAATTATCGAGTCGATGATGATATTTCAATATTGCTAATATAATATAAAAATACAGTGGGTATCTCCCTAGTTCAGAAGTCACAGCAAGATTACTGGATTTCTTATTTACACTTAGAACATATTTCATAAATTTGATATGTGATTTTTCAGATGTATCATTTGAAAACACCTTTTCTAAAATATATTGATCATTTTTAGCTCACCTGGCCTGAAGGGCCAAGTGAGCTTTTCTCATCACTTGGCGTCCGTCGTCTGTCGTCCGTCGTCGTCGTCGTCGTCGTTAACTTTTTACATTTTGAACTTCTTCTAGAGAACCACTGAATGGAATGAAACCAAACATGGCATGAATGTTCCTTATGAGGTACTGACCAAGTGTTGTTACTTTGTAGCCGATCCATCATCCAAGATGGCCCCCAGCTGGGGACTTAGTTTAACATAGGACCCTATGGGAAATGCATACAAATGACTTCTTCTAGAGAACCACTGAATTGAATGAAACCAAACCTGGCATGAATGTTCCTTATGAGGTGCTGACCAAGTGTTGTTACTTTGTAGCCGATCCATCATCCAAGATGGCTGCCAGCGGGGGACTTAGTTTAACAAAGGACCCTATGGGAAATGCATACAAATGACTTCTTCTAGAGAACCACTGAATGGAATGAAACCAAACATGGCATGAATGCTCCTTATGAGGTGCTGACCAAGTGTTGTTACTTTGTAGCCGATCCATCATCCAAGATGGCCGCCAGCGGGGGACTTAGTTTTACATAGGACCCTATGGGAAATGCATACAAATGACCTCTTCTAGAGAACCACTGAATGGAATTAAACCAAACATGACATAAATGTTCCTTATGAGGTGCTGACCAAGTGTTGTTACTTTGTTGCCAATCCATCATCCAAGATGGCCACCAGGGGGGGACTTAGTTTTACATAGGACCCTATGGGAAATGCATACAAATGACTTCTTCTAGAGAACCACTGAATAGAATGAAACCAAACATAGCATGAATGTTCCTTTTGAGGTGCTGACCAAGTGTTGTTACTTTGTCTCCAATCCATCATCCAAGATGGCCGCCAGCGGGGGACCTAGTTTTACATAGGACCCTTTGGGAAATGCATACAAATGACTTCTTCTAAAGAACTACTGAATGGAATTAAACCAAACATGACATGAATGTTCCTTATGAGGTGCTGACCAAGTGTTGTTACTTTGTAGCTGATCCATCATCCAATATGGCTGCCAGCGGGGGACTTAGTTTAACATAGGACCCTATGGGAAATGCATGCAAATGACTTCTTCTAGAGAACCACTGAATGGAATGAAACCAAACCTGGCATGAATGTTCCTTATGAGGTGCTGACCAAGTGTTGTTACTTTGTAGCGGATCCATCATCCAAGATGGCCGCCAGCGGGGAACTTAGTTTAACATAGGACCCAACGGGAAATTAATACAAATGACTTCTTTTAGAGAACCACGGAATGGAATGAAACCAAACATGGCATGAATTTTCCTTATGAGGTGCTGACCAAATGTTGTTACTTTGTAGCTGATTCATCATCCAATATGGCCGCCAGCGGGGGGACTTAGTTTACCATAGGACCCTGTGGGAAATGCATACAAATGACATCTTTTAGAGAACCACTGAATGGAATGAAATCAAACATAGCTTGAATGTTCATTATGAGGTGCTGACCAAGTGTTGTTACTTTGTCTCCGATCCATCATCCAAGATGGCTGCCAGCGGGAGGCTTAGTTTAACATAGGACCCTATGGGAAATGCATACAAAAGTCTTCTTCTAGAGAACCAAGGAATTGAAGGAAATCAAACATAGCATGAATAGTCCTTTCTTTATGAGGTGCTGGCCAAGTGTTGTTACTTTGTAGCCAAATTTTATCTGTTTTTATATGATAAAAGCCCAAGTAGAGTCACGTGAGCGATACAGGCTTTTGAGAGCCTTTAGTTCTTACATGCAGCTGAGTTTACAGAAAACATACCCCAGACTTCACATCCATAGGTTAACATTGGTTTTACAGTATGGTCATATAAATGAAGTAAAGTTGAAACACTATGTTTTGACGATGACATACATTGTTGTAATTTAAAACATGCTTTCATAGACTTTTTGTACAGTTCATCTTTACATTGAAAAATTTTCCACTGGGTATAAAAGTGATTCCCAAATATTTATAATTATATGTACAACCAATAGCTTTTTCACCTAGGTAAAAAGGGTGATTAAAATGTCACCCTGTTTTATTAAAAATATAACTTTTGTCTTGTTCTCATTTACATTTAAACACCATTTAGAACAGTAATTGTTAAGCATGGTTAACCTCTCTTGCAATCCCTCTGGTGAATCTGAGAGAATAACAATGTCATCAGCATACATTAAACAATTAACCCTTTGGTTATTAACATTGACATGGTTAGCACAAGAAGAAAAGGCATCAGGAAGATCATTAATAAAAAGTTTACATAAATTGGGGCTTAAAACATCCCCTTGTCTCATTCCAATAAATGATCTAAATAAAGGAGTTGATTGGTTGTCAATTTTGACACATAGCTTACTTTTATTATACATATCTTTAACTATAGCATAAAACTGTCCTGCTATGTTGTGTATACATCTTGTGTTATCATTGCTGCCTTTAAACCTAATTTCAATATATGTTTTGTGCATGTATGAGTCATTTTAAGTATGGATTCACATGGTAAATGCATCTTTGCTAGCCAAGCAGTACAATCCTATTCCTGCCTCTTCTCTGATGGCAGATTGAGACAGATTTTGTTAAAGCAGACATTTTAATAATTTAGTGACAGATAGAGACCACACCTACTTTTGTAGTTTCCTAAATCTTAATTAACCAATGAGAGCACTCATTCTCAAGTTAGGGTAACTAAAGCATACGTTAAAGTCAGTTATAAAAAAAGGTTAAAGAATAACACTAAAACCTTTCGTACTTTGAAGCTGAATATACCTGTTAATCAAAACTGCAATTCATTTCTACTCACAAACTTGATTCAAAAAATACATAGCTCTTACTTTTAATTTAGTGTAATAATGTTTGACAAAATACATTTTGTATTTACATGATCGCACTCCACAAGATACCAACTGACAACAACAAGTAAGACTCATGCCGCATAGTCAGCTGCATGTAGATTGTCTATATGTCATGTATGTAAGCTATTCACACTTTGCATAGACTCAGTAGTGAAAAGGGCTGGTTCTAAAAATAAATGGATCTCACATGCAGATATTGAATATATTTTCTATACCATGTTACAAGTGAATTTGATTTTCTAGAATTTTATAACTAATTGGGTTAGCTTTCAAAAAGTAATTCCAATCCTGTATCATCCAATCATAAGCCATACCAGATTCTATTCTGACAACAAATAATTGTGCTCTTGTTACTATCTCAGTCTTTAGTTTTCTGTGTTGTTTCTTGTGTACATACTATTATTTGTCTGTTTGAAGTACACATGTTCTTATATATAAGACTTGAAGAGTTATGCACAGCAAATTGAAAAAAAACATGGTTAAAAATGGTATATATTCAGTTGCATCAGAAACAATTTACTTTCATAGCTATTAAGTTTTATAGTCAAGAAATTCTCTATCTTTGCTTTTACAGTTTATGTCACTATATGATCAAAATAATGGCATATATAGATATAGATATAGGAAGATATGCTATGTCAATTTTAACAAAGACTTTTAAAAGAAAAATTAAAAAGTAGCCTTCTTTAAGAAAATGACATGAATGGTTATCAAGGAAATGTCTTTGCAATTGATTTAATAATTGTATTGGCCTGGTAAAGTAGTACATGCACATGTATTACTGAATTTACAGTAATTATATATATAAATTTTAGTGAAAATATAAAAATTGTTTGAAATTAAAATCATTAAAGTGAATCAGTTGCTTTTATAATTTTTGTTGAAAATACATTCCATTAGGATATCATGTACTTGCATACAAAGGATTGTCTTCTTAAGTTCTGCTTAGTGCTTTTATTCCTTAAAAAAGTGTCAATTAGGCAGGTGCTTGGTTGTCTCTATTATTAGCTATTCACACTTTGAATAAACCCAGTTATTTAGAGCAGACATGTGATGTACACAATACATGTATGTAGGTGACTTTCATCACACACCTTCATGTATGTTGACCTTTGACGTCTAGCTTTTGTATCCTTGAGTTTTTGTATCATTTAATTTACATAAAACTAATTGTCTCCCTTTATCCATATATTTTAAAATAAAATGATTGGGTCAAGATAATATTTGTTTTAATTTGTTGGATAGAAAATCTTGGTTTTAGTCATGGTAAGACAGAATATTATGTATTACTCTGATGATAAAAGTGCATTTGACTCAAGACAATAAATGTTATTAGATGTACTCCCATAACCCATGTGAAGCATGGCCATTTCTTTACATAAAATGAAAAAGAAAAAAATTGTTAGGAAATATAAAAAAGAAGATGTGGTATGATTGCCAATGAGACAACTATCCACAAAAGACCAAAATGACACAGACATTAACAATTATAGGTCACTGTACGGCCTTCAACAATGAGCAAAGCCCATACCGCATAGTGAGCTATAAAAGGCCCCGATAAGACAATGTAAAACAATTCAAACGAGAAAACTGTTAAAGTTTTTTAAATTTTAAGAACTTTCTTAAGCTATCCTGAATTTGTACTAAACTTGGACAGAAACATGCTTATGATTAAAATATAGTATCCAGAGGTAAATTTTTGTAAAAAAAAAATTCCTGTTTTTCTGTATTTTACTTATAAATGGACTTAGTTTTTTCTGCCAGGAAATAGTACATTCACTCACTCTGTGGTTCAAGTTTTAAAATTTTAATAATTTTCTTATACTATCCTTGATTTGTACCAACTTAGACAGAAGCTTGTTTATGATCAAAAGCTAGTATGTCTAGTATCTGGAAGGAAATTTTGTTAAAATTTTGTACCTGTTTATCCGTATTTTACTTAGAAATGAACTTAGTTTTTCTATCAGTTAACATTACATACAGTCTGCAGTTAAGCATTTATAAGTTTTATAAACAGGGGATAGAAGTTTCTTACAACCAAAGATAGTATCGAGAGGAATATTTTTATTGATTTTTTCCTCTTTTTTGTTGAGCCTGCAATTAACAGCAAAAGTAGGCGAGACACTGGATTCTGTAGAACCCTTACAAATTTTTAAAAGAGGGTATTCCAACACATGAAAGTCTTGTATATAAAGATGGGGTTCCAACCATATGTCCCCATAACAAGCATAAGTTGTCAAACAAAAATAGGTGAATTCCAGCCTCTGCTACCTATCCTTGGCCTCTATTTAAATGAAAACAAAGATTTTACAAGAAAGAAATAAAAAGAATTCCCTTAAATGGATAAATATTAGTATAAGTTGTATTCCTTGCCTTTTGAGGAAAAGATACCTTCAAAATTCCATTCATCAGATTGTTTGAAAGAAGGTTTAATAACCATTAAAAATAGAAATCAGCCATTTTGATTCTGTTATATGATTTTAGATTCCATTGGTATTGAATAAAGATCCAGAACAAGATGAGTTAGGTAATCCTATAATGGGAGCTGATGGCAAACCTAAATATAAATGTGGATTTAGAATTGGTGGAGGAATAGACCAAGATAATTCAAAGAGCCCTCAAGGATACCCTGATAAGGTAACTTAAACATGATAAAAGATTTATTTGAATGTTAGGCTGCAATTTCTTTTATGTGTATCATAGTTTATTTTTAGATGTAAAGTGACTTTACATACATTCAGAAGCAATTATAATACCAATCTCCCATGCAGAGTTGTCGGTCCTTGCTCTCTCTCAATTGAGAGAGAGCAAGGACCGACAACTCTGCATGAGAGAGAGCAAGGACCGACAACTCTGCATGGGAGATTGTTATAATACTGCTACTCTTTTGAGTTATTTCCCTTGAGCTGTGATTTTAGAAAGTGTTTGAATAAATACTTAGGCATTTTATTGTCACTGTGAATTTCCACAAATCTGAGATACATGTCCTATTAGGCAAACCAGTATTTTGTACATTTCTTTAATCTAAACTGTGCTGAAAAAAAATTAATTGTTTATATCTATTGACGTGAGCCCCCTTTTGTTTTTTTATAAATTTTATAGATTTTATGTTTCAGAGTTCTGGGGTTTTATTCATTATTAAAAAGGTAGATTTTCTTGTTTCAGACAATAACTCAAGAATGCTTTCACTAACTTGCAAGAAATTGTGGTAGATGGTTTATATCTATTGAAATGAGCTCCCTTTCAAGCTTTTACGTTTCTGAGTTGCAGGTTTTTATCCATAAAAAAACAAACAAAAAACAGCAAGAAATCTTTAATTAAACATAAAGTTAATTCATATTACCAATTTCAAGTTCTTTGACTACATTTATTCTGAAACCGATAATACGTAAAATATTTAATTACAATCCAAATTCAGACGTGTATTGTGTCCATTTTTGCCCCAATTGTTCAGGGTTGGACCTCTGAGGCCATATCCAGCTGCGCTTAGCGAGCCGTTTATTTCTCAGGAACTACAAATCAGAGCTCCATGAAATTTGGTATCAAGCTTTAAGTGATGCATTTTCATATTCATCCACACTGAAAACTTATTGATTCTTAAACATGGTGGCCATGTACACATGGCCCGAGAACACAGTTATTTAGTAGTGCATTAATTTTAGACAATAAATTCAAATTAAACAAATTGCACCTGCTCTATCTCAAAAAGATTTTTACAGTGTAGTTTAATAATAGTGGGACAAATAATATCAAAATTATAGAAACTTCTACCAGCTCTAACTCAAAATACTGACAATTCTGTGTTAAGGGGGTCTATAATTCAGTTGGACAGTTTCAGACGTAATAAAATTGACCTGTTTAACCTGGACCAAATCACTACTTAACATAAAGATTCAGCACCAAAAAATTTTTAATATGTAATTTTACCCCCATACTTAATATTTCATGCATTAAATATCAAGAAATAAATTGGGAAAGTGTATCAAACAAAAAATGCAAGTTATACACTGTTCACTCTAGGGACTATATTCGTAGACAACGAAAAACAAAGGATGATAACTGTGTCCTTGGACCACATATAATAAATTTTGTTATCACATTTTCCCAGGAACTCCAAAAGTTGTTAATTTCTGTGTCTCTTGTGGAAATCCTTATCATACCAGATCTTTTATATATTTACTGAAATATGGAATCAAGCTTCATGTTGTTAGGCATTTTCAGATTGATTCCTCATCCACTTTCTATTTACAGAATACTTGAATTCTATTACACAATTAAATGCATAATGGCTATAGAATGTATGAAATTTCAGTCAATTTTTGTACACAACAACAAATCAAGGCACTTTGAAAATCTTAATCAGTTTTAAATAAGAGCATGATATACCATGTTATGGGTTTCACATTGATTGCTCATCAACATCCTGTTTAAAAATATTTAATACCTTGGGTTTAACTTGTGAGTACATGTACCTGGTAATAGCTAACAGTTCAAATTGTTTTAGTAAGAGTTACCAGATCCCACTATTTGTTTTTATATGAAGACTGCAAACATGAGTACCTTGGATTATTGCGATGAAGCATGTTGAGGGAAATATTAGTTTTTGGTTTAAAAGAGTGTGAAAAATGAAAAGAAAGATTGTTTTTGTTGTACTTTGACCAAAAGTTTTCTTTTAAACTTCAAGTCTTAAGTTTCACACATGTACTTAAGTCTACCTTGTTTACATAGACTTTTAATTTTTTCATTCATTCATTATCAATGGTGATTAACTGTGGTCTTGTGGTGAGCCATTTGCAAAGTGAGTGTAGGAGGTTATGTGTTTGATCCCTGACAAGGTCAACCCAAATACTATTAAATTTCTATTTACTCAGTTTCAAGCACCTGGAATTGAGCAGTAAAAATCAAGACAGAGTGTCAAAGACAGAGTGTCCAAGTAGGACAGAGTTTCCAAGTAGGACACTGTGTTGACCTATAGAATATTTCCTTATGAACTTAAGAGGTCCTGAAATATGCATGACTGCCTGACATTTCTAGCAAAATTTGGTTAGGTCAGACTACTATTGCCAACTGTCTGTCCTATGGTTAGAAAGATGTTGTCAATTTTCCTGTCTGGCCAGTAAATTATATTTTGGTCAGTCAGATCATTTTATGCCCCACCTACGATAGTAGAGGGGCATTATGTTTTCTGGTCTGTGCGTCCGTTCGTTCGTTCGTCCGTTCGTTCGTCCGTTCGTTCGTTCGTCCGTCCGTCTGTCCCGCTTCAGGTTAAAGTTTTTGGTCGAGGTAATTTTTGATGAAGTTGAAGTCCAATTGACTTCAAACTTGGTACACATGTTCCCTATGATATGATCTTTCTAATTTTAATACCAAATTAGAGATTTTACCCCAATTTCATGGTCCACTGAACATAGAAAATGATAGTGCGAGTGGGGCATTTGTGTACTGAGGACACATTCTTGTTATTTGCCTGACTAAATATCAGTCTCACATTTCAGACTATCAAGTAGACTGATAACTCTGTTGTACAGGTTATTCATATTTCATCAAAATTGTGGTGCATTGCATATATGTGTAATATTTGCCACTGAATTTTTGGCAACTATTAATCATTCATGAATGAAAATTCATGCGGCCTAACATTCTTTATGGTCTATTATTTTTCAATAATTGTGAAGATTATCATGTGCTAATGACCAGTTAGAACAAAATATTGATTAATTAATAATATAAGACAACAATCCTGGCGTGTCATGTCAGCATTTTTGCTATTTTTAGAGTTCACCCTATGATGTGCTCTTGTCTAACCTGGTAACCTTAGGCTCAATTTTGTGTTCGGTTCTGTGAAACATATAATTATATCCTGTTTGATGTACAAGTAAATAGTAGTGTTAAACCATATTAAAAGAATGAAGAATTTCAAGATATCAGACCAAAGTATAAAAACACACTATCACTTGTAGATCTGGTGAAAGAAATATTTGTTCTAAACTTTGATCGATTTGCCATGATTGTAAAAAAAACAGATTCTAATTTTGATATTAAACTGTTAATTATTTCAATCAAAGTGTTTGATCATAGTTTTTATTACTTTGTTTGAATAAGGTGTATTAAACCTTTGCATGTTTAGAAATACATGTTTAGAAATAAACATTGAAGTAACAAGGAATCTTTTGTTGCAGTGTAATGCTAGAACCTTCTTTCAGAACTGTGCCCCCTATGCAAGAGGATATTAGTCATTGTAATCATACTACCTCTTTTATGGTTTATTAATGGTCAATTCGTTTGTTGTTTTTTGGGCTTATGTAAGTTTCTCAATTGCAATAAGTAATTAGGTAATTATAATTAGCTTATATAGGATAGAAAGGTGTCATATGACTTTGACCTCATTGTAATGGTTCTATGATGTTTAATGCCTTAATCTTTATATAAAAAAGAAGATGTGGTTTGATTGCCAATGAGACAACTCTCCACAAGAGACCAGATTGACACAGAAATTAACAACTATAGGTCACTGTATGGCCTTCAACATTGAGCAAATCCCATACCGCATAGTTAGCTATGAACGGCCCCGAAATGACAATGTAAAACAATACAAATGAGAAAACTAACGGCCTTATGTATACAAAAAAATGAATGAAAAACAAATATGTAACACATAAACAAATGATCCCTATGATATGATCTTTCTAATTTTAATGCCAAATAATGTGGTTTTGACCTCAATTTCACAGTCACTGAACATAAAAAATTATAGTGTAAGTTGGCCATCCATGTTCAATGGATACATTATTATTCTATGTGATCTTCATATCTGCCCAGCAAACTATGTTTTGGTCAGGCATATGTCAATTATTATGAATTGAGGTCAATCATATTTAGCTCACAGAATCATTTTGTGGTATACATCAATTTGAAAGGATTAATAAATAAAGTTATTTTAACTACATTAATATGTATGGTGACCATGGGCTGTTTTCTACTCTTCGGTCGGGTTGTTGTGTGACTCTTTGACACATTCCCCTACTCTTTGGTCGGGTTGTTGTGTGACTCTTTGACGCATTCCCCTACTATTTGGTCAGGTTGTTGTGTGACTCTTTGACACATTCCCCTACTCTTTGGTCGGGTTGTTGTGTGACTCTTTGATGCATTCCCCTACTCTTTGGTCGGGTTGTTGTGTGACTCTTTGACGCATTCTCCTACTCTTTGGTCGGGTTGTTGTGTGACTCTTTGACACATTCCCCTACTCTTTGGTCAGGTTGTTATGTGACTCTTTGACACATTCCCCTACTCTTTGGTCGGGTTGTTGTGTGACTCTTTGACACATTCCCCTACTCTTTGGTCGGGTTGTTGTGTGACTCTTTGACACATTCCCCTACTCTTTGGTCGGGTTGTTGTGTGACTCTTTGACACATTCCCCTACTCTTTGGTCGGGTTGTTGTGTGACTCTTTGACACATTCCCCTACTCTTTGGTTGGGTTGTTGTGTGACTTTTTGACACATTCCCCTACTCTTTGGTCGGGTTGTTGTGTGACTCTTTGACACATTCCCCTACTCTTTGGTCGGGTTGTTGTTTGACTCTTTGACACAATCCCCACTGTCAGTCTCTATTCTATTGTAAAAGACTTCTTGTAGCAAAATGTCTTTTTGGGTTAGGCTTTTTCTCATATCTAAATGTGAATGTCAAGAACTCAACATGTTTGGAATTTTCAAAGATACTTGTTTATTGGTTGTAGAGATTTTGAGGCTTATGGAAAGTGATGGTTACTGTAATTTCAGAAATGATTGCGATGTTTTAATCAATGCAAAAATATGACAGAATAAGTTTTGCTAAAAACAAAATTTACATTCATATCTGCATGTTCAGTAGTGATTTCCCTTCACAAAATGTATGTAATTGTATTAATAAGGGCTGAATGGCAAGATTGAACATCAATGTAAAAAAAATTTGAGTTTCAGTTGACAAACCCATGTCCTATAATAAAGATACAATATTTTTACCAGCAAGGCCCACAGAGATGGCTCCCATCTGAATGATGTCTAGTTATATCTCAAATGTTTACCAGAAATTTGATAGGGATATAACAATAATAAATACATACATTAATTTCTAAATTTATAGTATTCTTCTTTATTGCTATACAGTATAAAGTAGAGAGATGTAAGTAAGATCGCCTTACAGAGCACATAGTTACCCAATGTAAATAAGTCATTTAATTTGTTTATGACACTGCTACAAAGTATTCAATATTTTCTGTGTTGTAGGGGGTAAGGAAAAATAATTTTTCCAAGTTTATCAGAGTTTTAAGTACAAAATTTTGTTGAACCTACTTATTGTTTTAATGGTTGAAAAATAAGAAATGCTATTGCTTTATTGTTTATTTTGCTTTCTGCTTAATTCAACACAACCAACATACTTTCACTTAAAGTACAATGTGCATAGATGCATATCATGAAGTACAGATAAGAGTTTCTATTTTGAAATTTATTTTCGCACTTTTAACCTTTTTTGTATGACATTGCAAAATTGTTTTTAATAAAGTTCATTTAAAATGTAATAAATCAGCAATCGATTACATCAGTCATCCATTTGACTTTTCTCTCGAGATGAAATAGATTTAGAATGTATTAAATTAGATTTACTTTACATACGTATGTAAATATTAGTGTGTACAGTTCTTATTTTCGTGGTCATACTTAAGTATAGGTACTTGGATGTATACGTCCCAATACCGATGAGAAACTTCAATTTTGCCAATTGCGGAGTTATATATATCTGATAAAACAAAGTACAAAGTTAAAGTTTGAAATTTACAGCACCACAAGTTCTCAACATAAAATATTATTATTTCTTTATCTTTATACTTAAGTTGAAATATTCCCCCTACTAAATCTTGACATTATGACGTCTCTCTTCAAATTACTTATATACAAGGTCTACATAGATATATTGTATTGAAAATGAAAGAGGTACATGTGAATGACCAACTATAAATATAATTTATTTCGATATTCTATGATCGTATAAACACACCACTTCCTTATTTGGTTAGAGAATAATAAGAAATATTGATATATTCTCTAAACAAATATTTAAAATGTAATTTCTATTTAAAATTGATTAGACATTGTACAATGGTATGTGCTATGGTCTCTTAATTGCATCCTACAACAAATATAAGGCCTTGACGTCGAAAAGAATTGTGTTCTGATGTTAAAAGACAGAAAACTTGTCAATCAATAGAGTTCTTAAAGTTTAATAGACAATATTTATGGTTTAGGGAGCTACCATTTGATTTTTATGGGGGGCTAGGATGAAATTTGAAAAAAATAGGCAGGACAGGAGTTTTGAGTAAAAAAAAGGCAGGATGTGACACTTGCAAAAAAAAAAAGTCAGGACGACAATTTAGGTAAAAAAAAGTCAGGATAAACTAAAAAAAAAAAAGGCAGGACCGATTAGAGTGAAAAATAAAAAGGCAGGACAGAGATTACAGCTAAAAAAAATGCAGGACAAAATTTTTCATCCTTGTAATTAAAAAGGGGTGGACAAAAATACATTGTAAAGTTATGTCAGTCACTCATCTTCTTGTGAATTTTGATTCCCTTTAGAGTATCTTCGACCTGTAGTTTTAGTTGCAGAATTATAAATAGTGAACTAAATGTGAATAAAACATGAAAGTTTAAAGAATGAATTATTTTTTCTATATTCATGGTACCGTATATATATTATTAACCGGATTTTTGTGACAAAAATGTCGGTTATTGATTTGGGGATGTACGGTGGGCGGGTTGGCAGGCGGCAATCAAATGTTGTCCGTGCATTAACTCATGAACCGTTCAACCAAAGCTTTTAAAATTTTAATATGTTGTTACTGACAACTAAATGAAGGTCAGGTTCAATAATGGCGATTTTGACTTTTACCGTTCAGGAGTTATGGTTCTTGAAAGATTGAAAAATGGAGTTTCCAGTCGTGTCCGTGCATTTACGCATGAACTGTTCTACCAAAGCTTCATAAATTTTAATATGTTGTTACCGATGACAAAATGGAGGTCAAGTTCAATAATGACAATTTTGACTTTTACAGTTCAGGAGTTATGGTTCTTGAAAGATTGAAAAATGGAGTTTTCAGTCGTGTCCGTGCATTTATGCATGAACTGTTCTACCAAAGCTTCCCAAATTTTAATATATTGTTACTGATGACAAAATGGATGTCAAGTTGAATAATGACGATTTTGACTTTTATCGTTAAGGAGTTATGGTTCTTGAAAGATTGAAAAATGGTGTTTCCAGTCGTGTCCGTGCATTTTCTCATAAACCATTCAACCAAAGCTTTTGAAATTTTTATATGTTGTTACTGATGACAAAATAGAGGTCAAATTCAATAATGACGATTTTGACTTTTACCGTTCAGGAGTTATGGTTCTAGAAAGATCGTAAAATGGCGTTTCCATTCACGTTGTTGCATTTACTAATGAACCATTCAATCTAAGCTTTCAAATTTTAATATGTTGATACTGACTACAAAATGGAGGTCAAATTTGATATTGACGATTTTCACTTTCAGCATTCATCAGTTATGGTTCTTGTGATATTGCCAGGACACAAATAAATGTTAATAAATCCTGTTTGCTGTCGTTGTGACAGCCTCTTGTTTTTATTATTAAAATATGGGAGAAACTTTCTATTTTCAGGGTATCTATGTCACTTACATACATGACGAAGGACCTGCTGCAAGATGTGGATTAACAGTTCATGACAAAATTTTACAGGTACTTTCAAACATCAAAATATATGGCCTTTTTCATTCTAAATGGCTGCTCTCTTGAGCAACTGATGTAATAAAAAATCATGATCTTTACTGGTAAGTGTATCTTGCAGGAATATCTGATGAAATGAGGTAGAGCATTCATAAAGCAGTTAGAGTGACCAATAGCCCATGTTCAACTTCTACAGAGTTGTCATAGTGATAGAGTTAACCAAAGGACACCAAATTTTATTATTGTAATCTTAAGATTTTATTTATTGACCCTGTCTTTCAATCCAAAATGGCTTACCTTCCCTTTGATAACTTTTTTTAGGAACATTTTAGAACTGTTTCCATGTATAAATCTTTTCTTTCAAAGATTTATTGGTTGTATTTCCTATTACATTTAGTAAGGTCTCATTAGTTTGAAACTTGGTACATAGAAAAAAATGTAAAAAATAAGAAGATGTGGTAATGATTGCCAATCAGACAACTTGCAATCAGAGACTTAATGACATGTTATCAACTATAGGTCACCCTACAAATGACTTTTTCCTCATAATTTGAGTGAAAAGTACTTCATTTTCAATGGGATAGAAAAAAAAGTACTGTAACTGTAAATGCATATAATATTAACTGAACCATTCAGCAAACTAGAAGTAATCGGCTTGTGAGCAGCAAGTTTGATTTAAATTATTTATATTTCAGGTAAATGGTCATGACATGACAGTAGTCACACATCGTAAGGCTGTGGAGTATATTCAGAGGAAACCAGTTTTAAATATGCTAGTTTATCGTAAAGGTGTGCCAAATTTACAGAAAAACCAACAGCAACCTCAGTTCCAGGCATATAATCAACAACCGGATTATCCAATGCAGTATCAGTAGTCTGGGTTAAAATAGGATCAAATTATTCGTTGTATTTTAATATTTTTAGATAATAATGTTTTCATAAGAGCCAGTATAGGACTTGCCTTCGTTGATTCATTTATATCAAACACATACAAAGATTCAAAATTTGTATGAATCACTTCATACTAAACATAAAAATTATGTGTTCAGCCACAAAAAATCCACCAAATTCAAATAACATTTTATATTTTTCAACCCAAAAATCATTTTAGTTTAGCGGGTAACAATCTTCATGGATTTTCTAGGGAACAGATGAAAAAAGAATTTTAGTGTTCAATAAAGTATACATATAGGCTTGTATGCAAACATTGGCCAGATAGAAAAAACAAGTATCCTTCTTCAAACCATTAAAATTGGTACCCACAAAAAATAAATTAATCTACAGTAGTAAATTTTGATATTTTATCAATGAATTTTGTTTTTAGATTATGGCTTCTGATAACTATTTGTAGCTTTTAAAACTGAAAGGTAAGACCTGTAGGCAAATACATTGTATTACAAGTTTTAGATTGAATTTCAAGTGGTTTACAAAATTTTCTTATTCAGGCAATTCAATGATTCTGCACAAAAAAAATTTCCTAAATTATGAATTGAAAATAAATATTGTAACATGAAACAAATATTTGAATCTCAGTAAATTTTCAGATGCATATGTTTTCATTTGTACATTAGTTATTTTATGTTAAAAATACTAAAGAGGTGCTCCTTGTTAACATTTTATTACAATGAATTGTCATTAGTGTTGAATTTATGTATTGTAAAAAGTAGATGTGAAAATAGAATCATGTTTTGTTATGTAAAATGTCTAATATATAGAAACTGTGGTCATAGAAGATCATAGAAAACATTTTAAAAGTCTTTTGGAGAAAAAAAATATTTGTATACTTGTACAATTGGCTCTTTTAACAAAATTTAATTACAATAAATAAGTAGCAATACAAAATCATACTGAATGTTGCACATAGCGAAAGTAGGGTACCTCTAGCCTATTTTAGTCTTGTGTGGTTTATTTTTCATTCTGGTTCATTTGTTTGTTTCAGAGTTAAGTGTGGCTCTATTTTGCTGAACTAGTATACATTATTGTTTTAATAGGGGCCAGTTGGAGCCTGTCTCGGGTAGCAGGATTTTCTTGATGTGTTGAAGACCCATTGGTGCAATTTGGTGGTCTTGGTCTGTCTTCTGCTCTTTGGTCGGGTTGTTGTCTCTTTGACTTATTCCCAATTTCCTTTCTCTATGCCACATGTTTTCCAAAATTATAGGCAAATATATTTTGCTTCAACATTATATTTTTCTTATAAACAAATCTTTACAAATTCATTGCTTTCAAATGGTTTTTAACAAATTTTGAAAAATTTCACTTACCAAAAGGGAAGCTCTTTCAATTACAAATGATGTATTTACTGAAAAAACATTACAAACAATAATCTTATTTATCTTTTGTCATAAACAGAACACTTATACCTTATTCTCTTGTTATTTTCAAGGCCTATTTTATACAGATGGTTTCCTCTTGGTATGAAATATATTTCATTGAGCACACTTATACCTTATTCTCTTGTTATTTTCAAGGCCTATTTTATACAAATCGTTTCCTCTTCGTATGAAATATATATCATTGATTTTATTGGTTGTTTTGTAAGATACTGTGGTTTCATTGTATTTCAAGGGATACCAATTTTCATTGATTTCATTGATATAGAGGAACCATGAATTTAAATGGTCAACAAAGTATGATTGTCTTCTGGTTTATGGATATAGAGGAACCATGAATTTAAAAATTCAACAAAGTATGATTGTCTCCATCCAAATGCACAAACTTTTGAGTAGCAACGAAATTAACTATCTACAAAAATAGCATTATCTCTAAGTCCATGAAAATTGGTACCTAAGAAAATATATGAATCTACAGTATTTGTTGTTTTTATTCTCATATGAATTGTTGATCATGCTGTATTAGTCAAGTGGTTGTATTTAAATTTTTATAGTCTTTTTTTATTCGGGCATCAAAGTCAATATTGTGCGTTTGCATTGAACACAATTTAGCATTTATTGAATATATGTAAGATTTCTTTTATAATGTGCTTAACCTCCCAAGAACTATTTTTTATAGCTTTTTTTTTTTACAATATATGGATCAAAGAGTTTTGAAGACAGCTTTATTTCACCTCTTGTTTATGATCTGAAAAAAACCCACATAATTTTCCAAATTTTTGTTTACTAAATGTGCTAAATGTTTATAATTTAATATGATAGTTTTAATCAATTATGTTGGTGCAATGAAACATACATTTGGTTGGTGATTATCATTTTATAGAGTATTAAAAAATTATATCAGTTTAATTAATAAGTTTGGAAAAGATTTTGGAATTAAAATTTTCTTGTTACACATGGTTATACAGATGAATATTTTCCCACACTTTCACCAACATTTTCATGCCCCACCTAGGATAGTAGAGGGGCATTATGTTTTCTGGTCTGTACGTCTGTCTGTTTGTTCGTTCATTCGTTCGTTCGTCTGTCCCGTTTCAGGTTAAAGTTATAGGTCGAGGTAGTTTTGGATGAAGTTGAAGTCTATCAACCTGAAACTTAGTATACATTGTTCCTTATGATATGATCTTTCTAATTTTAATGCCAAATTTAGAGTTGTGACCCCAATTTCACGGTCCACTGAACATAGGAAATGAAAGTGCGAGTGGGGTTTCCATGTACTGGGGACACATTCTTGTTTTATTAAGTGCTTTGAATAGACACCTTAGTTTGTAGATGCCATCATTAGTTTTCGTGACAAGGTTCGTCTCACACATACTATATTTATAAGGTCAACAATATTTAGTATATTGAATGACTGCCAGATGTAAATTTTTATGTCTAACAGGGTTCATCTGACATTAGCAACATTTTCATGGTATTGGTTTGCGTTAGAATTTTAAGATAAGGTTTGTATTTCAGATACTTTAAGTGAAAAGTTAGCTAGAAGAGTTGTCTAGATTAATTGGAAGTGTGCAAATCAATTGCAGGGTTCATCTAACCTTGACCTTTTTTCAAAGACATTTGATAATGTTAAGGTTGTTTTTTTCTTTATTTTAAATTTAGACCTTGATGTTAAAGACTTTCTACATAAAATTAAATCATAATCAGTTATGCAGGCAGTACTCTATTGTTATATCTAATGCTAGGAGGTATTAAACATATACTTTTTTGTATGCTTCACTGTTAAGTTTGGTGGCTATTTTGCTGAATAATATACATTATTATTAAAGGGCCAGCTGAAGCTTACCTCCAGGTGAAGGATTTTCTCCTGATTTGAAGGCGTAATTTGTGGCCTTAGGCTGTTTTCTGCTTTTTGCTCGGGTTGTTGTCTCATTGACACATTCCCTGTTTCCACACTCTGTTCTATTTAAAGGTCGAAAGATAGACTTGTCGTGGTTTGTATCACAAAGGATTTACTTACATGATAATTTACACATATCTCATATATAAACTTCATAACATATCATATAAGTATAATTTTGTCTGGCCTCCAATAAAAGTAGTGAACCCTTTATAATTATCACTTTTCAGCAACATCATTGCCAAAGTTAAATGTTAAGTTTTTTTAATCAATAGAATAAGTGCTAATAGAGTCTATCAGGACTTTGAAAGACAACTGTTTATGTGGGTATTGTTTGACAGTTTTCATAAAAACAAGCCTGTCTTTATGGATACAGTGTATTGAATTTTAAAAATATTCCTTGAAGCTTAGCTTGTTTGAAATTCCCTATTCTTAAAGCTATTATTACATGTACGAAGAAATTTCCAATTCTTGAAGCTATTATTACATAGACGAAGAAATTTAGAAATTTCATATTCTTAAAGTTATTACATGTACAAAGAAATTTCATATTCTAATACATGTAGCTATTATTACATAGTCAAAGAAATTCAGAAATTTCATATTCTTAAAGCTATTATTACATTTACAAAGAAATTTCATATTCTTAAGCTATTATTACATCGCCAAAGTATCAAAATATGTGTATGTTAAATGTCATCTGTTATTTTTAAATTTGTTTACTCAATATATACATATATAATTGACTTTTAAATTGCTTTTTGAAATTTTTATTTATATTTCTGTATGTAATAAATGTATGTGAATGTCTTTCGAATATTCTTTATATTTCTACAAGGTTGTATGATACATGGTATTTTTGCTTTTTCCAGATGACATCATCTTATTATGCTATTATTTCTATTATGTTATATTTTTTATTTGGGACCATATTTAGCAAATAATCATAATGGCATAGAACCACTAATTTGGGCCTGGTGATGAAGAACATATTAGAATCTAGTACATGTACTTACAT
This sequence comes from Mytilus edulis, assembly GCF_963676685.1. Lineage (NCBI taxonomy): Eukaryota > Metazoa > Mollusca > Bivalvia > Mytilida > Mytilidae > Mytilus > Mytilus edulis. Next base: position 35,464,975 of record NC_092344.1, on the reverse strand, counting down.
GTATTTCAAACAAACAGTTCTTACACATAGCTTTCAATTCTAAAATATGTAGGAAATGTGGGTAATTTTGGTATGAGATCTGGAATCACAACTGAACCCTTGATGAATGTTTGTTTTGTATGAAATTAGAATACATGGCGTTCTTTGCCTGTTTATCAGAATAGAAGCAACTGTTTTTGCAACTTCTGAACTTCCAGGAACCATTGGCTCTTTATTAATATAACTGTATGTTGATTTAAACAGCATACACCAGGGGAAGGTATTGTTTAGGACTGTTACTTTATAAAGATTAAAAACACATAGCTATGAGAACTGGAAATTATAGAATTTAGAATAGAAAGTAATGGGGGCCATGAATTAATGGTTTTATTCCCATTAGGAATACACACTTAAATTATCTATGTAGTGGTATTTGTATGTTTGAAATTTATTCGTGCAACAAATTTTTATTTTTATTTTTGCTAAAGTTTGTTAAAAACTTGAGTATATGATAAATCATGGGTCATTTCAGACTATTTGTGAAACAAGTGCTGACAAAAAATCTTTTTTTGAAACAGGTTCTATATAGCCATTACTTATTTTGACGACTGAATGACATTACAATTTTGTGCAATTTTTAAGATAAAATTTGTGCCATTTCTCATGCTTCCATCATTAAAGGAATGATTTGTAGGAGGTAAATTTTAATCATTGAAAGCAAAAAAACTAAAGGGAAAATGTTAAGTTGATTCATATGTTTTCATACTAATGTAGCAGTCATTAGGTTTAAGTCAACTGCAGTTTCAGGATTCAAATTTAAATAATAATCATAAAACGTCTTTGGTTGATGCATTAAGTGCATGATAAAATTAACAAGAAGAAGTCATTATGATATAAAGAGTTGGTTTTAAATTTTTTAAATATTTATTACTTCCCTAGAGTTAAAAGTTAAAAAAATATCCTACACGGTAAAAGTTTACAAATTTTAAGTGTAAGTTTATATTTCAAATCTTCTTTTGTTTTTCAAATAAAATTACAATGACTCATTTGTTTTCATTACATTTAGGGCATATTTTAAATTAGCTGTGAAACTGCCATGTTGTACATTTATAGAGAGACTTTCTTCATCTTTATATATCTATCATAGATTGGACACATTATGGTTATATATGTACTATTGTTTTTTATTTGCCCATGCATCCAACAGAGTTCATATTTTTACAAAAGCTATAAAATGGTTTGATCAAATTACAGAAACATTGAATTGAATATTTGAATCCATGGAAGAAAGTATCCTTTTAATTTTGATTTTTTTTTCTTAAGCTTTTTATTCAAGTTATTGGACTTAATTTAAAACAGTCAGAAATGATTTTAAAATATACTACTCTCTTACACAAGTAGACTATGATAAATTTTACTCAAACTTTACTCTGTTGTTGCAGGGCTTGATGATCAATATTTAGAATCTCCAAATTTGCTTCCCAAGAGTTATGGGACTTTATTCAAAGATTCTGGACATTTTTTGAGGACTTGAAACAAGTGGTATTTTTTTCAAAATGTCAAACCTGTTTTTAGAACTGGCAGAAGTCATGGCATAAATGATCTTGTATTAACATGTTTATTTTTTTTTAAGTTGTTTATCATTGTTGTGAAATTGCTTATGTAGCGATTACTTTTAGTATATGGCATTTTATTCAAGAATTTTACAACAAATGATGAGTAAAAATTAGGTTAAAATTATATTAGAATTGTCTCTGTTGTTAGTATTTTTTTTCATTAAAATTTTATTTATGATATAAAAATATTTGTTTGTTTTATTTATAGAAATTGAATTCTAAAGATTTGGCAATCTCCTTGGATGTTGAGTGGTTTATCCATTTGTCTTGGATATTGAGTGATGTATAGAGGGATTTTACTTGATTTTTCAATCAGTTCAATTGAGGTCTGGAGCTCGCATGTCAGTAACTGGTAGAAGTCCTTTGGTTGTTTATTTATCATTGTCATTTTGCTTAGTTAATTTTGTTTTCTATTCTGATATCAGACTTAGACTTCTTTTAAACAGAGTTTTACTGTGTATATTGCTATATGTTTCTTTATTCTGCATTGGCTAGAGGTATAGGGGAAGGGTTGTGATATCACAAAATATGTTTAACCATTCCGCATTTTTGTAACTGTCCCAAGTCAGGAGCCTCTGGCATTTGTTAGTCTTGTAATTTTTAATTTTAGTTCATTTATATGTATTGGAGTTTATTGTGAGGTCCATTTTCACTGAACTAGTACACAATTTTATTTAGGGGCCCACTGAGGACCATCGCTTGGTGCTGGATTTTCTTGTTGCATTGAAGACCCATCAGTAGCCCTCTGCTGTAGTCTGCTCTTTGGTTGGGTTGATGATCTTTAACATGTTCCCCATTTTCATTCTCATGCATGTGACAACCATTAAAACACCAGAGGTCAGCCATTAGGGGATGACCATTTGATTTTCTTGCAAGAAAAACTTTGCAAATGAATATCCTAGCCTGGTAAATACTGGAAAAAAATATCGTGTTCAGGAACGGATGGACATACATATTATACCAGACAATATGCAGGAAGATGTTAATGTGTACAAAAGGAAATAAATCTGAAAAAAAGAATAACCTGCTAGCAATAGATGATGAATTGTTTATACAGTGAAACCTGTTTAAACCAAACCTCTTCAGGACTTAAGATTTTGTTCGGTTTCAGCCTATGATCGGTTTTATCAGGTTCGTAACGCACATAATTTGATATGACGGTACTTAAGAACATGTTTGGTTTAGACAGGTTTTTTGGTTTATGCAGGATTTGGTTTTGTCAGGTTTCACTGTAGCATGAAAAAAATGAAAAAATTCTCCAGTCTATCACTTTAGTTCAAATGTAAGGTATTGTTTGTGAACTTTTAATATAACTTATTAAATATTTTTATTCATTATTTCAAGAATGCAAATACCTTATCTCTTAAAGTATTAAAAGCAGGAGATTGAACAGAAACTGTGACTTTTCACACATAGGAACCATGACGCCATTGAGGTGATTATTTGAAAAATACTGCAATGACTTATAATTATATTAATTTCCATGGCATACTAGTTTTATGACTAAAAGGAGATTTCACAACATCATATCAAGTACAAATGTACCAAAATATGATAAAATGAAAGCATCCTGTAAAATAGTAATATGATAAATGTCAATCCTAAGTGTGAAATCAATAAGTTAATTCAAATATTAAGGAATAAGAAATGAAATTGAGAATGGAAATGGGGAATGTATCAGAGAGACAACGACCTGACCAAAGAGCCAAGGATCAGAAAACAGCTGAAAGCCACCAATGGGTCTTCAACACAGTGAGAAAATCCTACACCTAGAGGCAAGCTACAGCTGGTCCCTAAACAAAAATGTGTATGGTACTAGTTCAGTGAAAAATGGACATCCTCACATTAATTTCTAAAACATATAATTGAACTAAAATATAAAAACATACGAGACTAAAAATTAAGGCCAAGTTTTGTGAGGGATCAAAATCTAGTGACACAAAAAACTTAAGCATAAAAATGTAAGTGTAATGTTTTGGCATGTGACTTTCCAGAGCTATTTTTATCAAGGTCATTATACCCAAACCTATCATGTGTCATGTCATGCCCTCTTAAAATATGTTTTGTACATGTTGTGGACTTATAAAAGCATTACACAGTATTTGATCAGCTTTAGAAACAAGGAGTCAGCTGAATTCAGTATATAATAAATTTTGTATAAGAGCTAGATTGCACTTAAGCTACATAGATGATCAATGCTGGGGTGACTCTTTGTGGGGTAGTAAAAATGGTAGTGAAGCATTTTGTTACTTACCATTGTTTTACTATACAGGATTAATTAGGCATAAGAGTATATCTGATTTCAGCAAGTATCGTATGTCGTCTTTGACACACTTCTGACCCAATACTGCACTTCCCTATCATGCAGTAAAGCAGATTTTCATCATGAATGAAATTAAGACAAATATGTTAACTTTTGTATAGTTCCATTTTACATGGATATAAGCTCTGTTTTCAAATAAATCTGTTGTTTTGTTACTTGTAGTGGTGAGATTGTTGTTTTGATCCTTTTTTTGGACAAGTAAGGTCAATGATAAAATTTTTGTTTCGTAATAAATCAATCACTGGTCAATTAGTGTGATAGTTGTATTTGACAAGATATTTTATGGACTGATTTCATTGGATTTTTCAAGTACAAGAATTTTGAGGACATTCACTTACAAATAACATGCACAATTATATACTGTAAACAATGAAGGGGCTTATATTTATTGTTGTAATGGTCTGATCAGCATCCTTTGCATGACTCCTCAAAATTACATATCTGTTTTCTGTCCTTTGTTTGGTTTGTAGTATCTTTAATACATTCCCCATTTCCATTCTCAATTTTATTTATGAAATTTAACCCAGAGTTATATATCAACATTTAAAACTGGGTTAATTCTGTTTCACAATGAATTCTACAGATAATGCACCTTAGGAATTGTTGGAAAGAATTTTCATGTCAACAACACATTAAATTGGCTTACAAACAAAAGATAATGCAGGATTTTGTTTATTTTTCTCACATGTGAGTAGACAAAACTTTTAAATTAAGCATACAGTTCTTCTCTTCTGCCAAAGGTCATGACAGGCAACTTGTCTATTTTTTCTTTCTCTTTTGTATAAAAAGAAATAATCCTAGAATCTTAAGAAACCAAACATAAACAAAATCCATAAAGAGATAGAGCAGTTAAAAATTACACCCTCAAACATGTAATATAGCTTATTTTAGATTTATATACTTAAATATCCAAGTTTTGACAAATATTATTTATTTAATAAAAGAATGACATCATTCTTATAGATATATAGTTGCTCTGACCTAGAATTGAACTCCAATACTTTACTTAATATAGACCTATTTGCAACTTCTCCTAATGAGGCCAAATAAAAAAGTATGTGCGGTTCCAGTTACATCTGAAAAAAAGTTAGGGTAGGTAGATTTTTTTTTATTTTATGTTGTTTTTTTACATTAAGTCTATGGGAGTAACATTCTGACTTTAACAGTGCTTAATGAAAAATGACAATACAATCTTTAGGGTAGGTTATTTTTAAGCCAAAAAAGTAGGGACGGTAGGGTTACTGGAACCTCACATATATTTTTATTTGGCCTGAGATATATACAGTTGTGTATCTGGATTCTGGACTTATATGAAGAAATATACTTTTTTACATAAATAAGGCCGTTAGTTTTCTCGTTTGAATTGTTTTACATTGTCTTATCGGGGCCTTTTATAGCTGACTTTGCTGTATGGGCTTTGCTCATTGTTGAAGGCCGTACGGTGACCTATAGTTGTTAATGTTTGTGTCCTTTTGGTCTTTTGTGGATAGTTGTCGCATTGGCAATCATACCACATCTTCTTTTTATATTGAAGACAATGAATATAACCAACAAAATTGTTAACTTATCGTTATATTTTCTGTTGAACTGAAATATTTGGGGACAAGCATTTCAATAAAATGTGACCAAAAAACATATATCTTATAAAAGTTTGGCACCACATAGATGAAGATCTACCGATATATCATTTCATATTTCTGTGTCCATAATGTCAGGATGGCCAGTATTGTAGTTAGAGTACATGCAAAGCTCTATACAAACACACTGTTAAAACAGAGGTGGGTCTTACCAGTGTAAATTTGTTCCAAAATTTTTCTATTGTTGTCCAGGTCTATCCTGGTAACAGAACATCTATTTTTTTCTCTAATGTACAATGTAAAAATTTTCATTTGTCATCATTTATGTGGTGACAAGACAAAAATGGCTATTAAAACAAAACACAATATTTTTTCCAAGACCATTTATTGAACAACGATTAACAAATGTTGATACACAGCCTTTATACAGTAAGAAAGAAGTGTTGCACAAGAACAATATAAGGCACTTTGCTGAAGTTTTCTTTGCTGGATTCACAAAAAACTATGCTGTAGAATTTGACAAATATTCCAAATTACAATTATTTGCTGTGAAAGACATTAAACAAATTACTTATATATGATTTACCAGTTATTAAATTGCTAATTTTTTGTGTATAATTTTTGTCAGAAATCATAAAAGATTTGTTTTATTATTTATTCAAATTATTTAAATAAATCTAAAATTTTCTTTTCAAAAAATTATGTAAAATAATTTCGTAGTGGTTTGCTGAAACAATAAAATGTAAACTTTTTTTCTACTTAAAGTTTTTTTTGCTATCTCTAACTGAAAATATACGTATTAGCTCTATTTCATGCAAGCATACTAAAGAAATTGCTGGTGTATTAAATGTTCAAATGAGTGTAAAATGTGTATATACTTATGCTGAATTCAAGAACTGTTATCACAAATAAACAAAGAAGAAAAAAATACTTTTTTTACTTACAACTATAAGCTGTTAATATAGTTCCTTTCGATGCATGGATCATTCAGTGTCGTTAAAATTTCTAATCTATAATATCAATTAACTATTAAATCAGTTTTCTGTCTAAAACAATTCTAAAAACATCTCCCTGTTTATGGTGTTGTCAAACTGATTGTCAGATATTTCAATAACTTTTCTTTGCCGTTTTAAACCAGAGATTCTAATATATTTTAAACTGAAAAATGATCCATGCTATTCGAGTACAAATTTCAAACTTATTTACAAAACATCATAAATGGATGAATGCACTCTCTGAATAAGTCAAAATAGTGAAAAAAACATTGGTCAACAAAACCAATTTATTTCCAAGGGCATAGTAACTGATAATGGTGCTCAGTATCAAATTTTTAAAATATAAACTGCAAACACAGCATTTAAAATGTAAAACTATGGACTGCCAAAGAGACTTTCCTTTAAAACAAGATAAACAATTAAAAAATGAAACAGGTCAAACTATGATACTCAAAAGGAGATAGATTCATTAATTCAGTTGCCTTAAAAGGTACTTGGGTCTATTTTTTTTGTATGTGTAAAACAGATGATTTCAACAAATGTGTACATAGAATATGATAATGACAATAATAAAACATTCACTGACAAAGATGAAACTACTTGACAACTTGCAATGATGTTACTAAAAGCAATTAGATATATACTTGGCCCTAAGTTTTTAAATTCATGATGATATATAATGTGTGCAAAAACAGACTAAGTGGACGGATTTGTTATACCCAAAAGGGTATTTGTCAAAAATTTCTCCTAAACTGATTACATTTATGAAATGAAATTTTGATCTTTGAATGATGACTGAAGAACATGTAAGACAGAAATTATGAATTAAAAAAAAATCAAAGATCATGATCCAAAAATCATGGAAAATGAACTATATTGAGGTTGTTAGAAAAGTCTGCCAAATATATCTATGGATCTTTCGTCATGTCGAAATTGTATTTTTTGGTAAGAAAGAGTCCAACTTGGCATATAACCTTTACGGCTAAAAACTTCCTTCCGAAATAAGTTCTAACATAAAACTCATGATAAAAAACTTTAAAAAGAAACAAACAGTGCAGTTATATCAGAACCGACAAGACACTTTATACAGCTCAAGAAGTTTCATCTTTGTCAAAACAAATATTTATTTTAGAATTAAAAAAAATTAAAATATTGAAACAAAAGATAACTATAAACAAAAAACATCCAAAAGCAAAAGGAAAAAGATTCTGATAGAGACAGCTGGTACGATTATAAATATGTTTATATACAAATGTACAAACAATTGGACGGATATATATAAACAACACTTTAAGCATACAAAATTTAGGACGGGTTTTCAATACTGTTGGAAAATTTGGATTTCATTCTTTTTGTACTGCAGGTGCAATAAATTAAAAATACAATCATATAGCACTATTTTGTTATCCTTACATTTCGTATAATGTTTTTACAAAAAATAACAGAAAAGTAATTGATCCAATTTCAAATTCCATTTTGTTCAAGACTTTGGATAATTGGAATTCTACTTGGTTATATTATTCAAAAATAACTTAATGATATACAAAAATCTCTTAACTGATATAAAAATATATCAGTATTCAAAACTGCACACGATAAAAACATATGTACCTCAATGAAAATGTGACAATGTCAAAGAAACAATGCTTTACATATATCTAAAAATGTGTATCTCATTTTTTAAAACAATGATGATGTTAATATTTGATTGAATATTTCAAGGAACTCTATTTCATAACAAATTACTAAATACTGAAAATTCTTTAAGGTATTCCATTTCAATGAAGGTACCAGGGTTGTTTATTTTTCTTGAATGGATCAAAACAGAATTCCATATTTATATTTGAAGGGGGAAGCTTCTTACCATGGGGCCTTCATTAAAATGGAACAGCCCTTCAATCACAGGGACCATGAATAACAGATAACATTTCATGATTCTTAAACAAACAAAAAAACAACCTGGAATAGCATAAATATTAATTCACTGTTATCGGCACCAAACAAAAGTACAATATTATGTCAGGATATTCATCACAGAATGAAACATAAGCACTATTTGTACATTCTCTTTTAACAGGACATTTTCAGAAACTGACAAAAAACACATGAAAGAAAACATGTTAGTGAATGTCAGAAATTTTGTTAGTCTTTTCAAGACTAAAAAGTTCATTTATAGCATCTCAGTCCTTTTCATAATCATCAGTTAGACTTAAAATTTTAGTTAAAATGAAAACAGACATTTTTTGACTTATAAATCTCAAGTCTTGTTCTAAAGATGGAATGTAAGAAAAGAATGTAAGTGAAGACTTGAAAACTAACAAAAACAGATAGAGCTACGATTTTCAGTGATACATATACCAAAGTATGAACTTTCAGGGGATAAAAACTTATCATTTCAGTGTTCTTATTATGAAATTTTAGTACATATCTTTGATCTTAGCTGCTTTGAATCTTTCTTAAAACTTTATCAAAATCGTAGCTTATTATTACTTTAATCATGAGTTTTAAGAATAAGACATTTTCAGGATATGATGAGTGTTAGTCATTTCAAATAACAAGATCAATTAATATGTATAAGTAACATAAACTACTTTTAAAATCAACAAGTATTTGGCAATCATTACATTAAATGACAGTAGCACTTAAGGAAAGACATACACATAGAAAAGGGGAGCACATGTGTCAAATACAAGGTCAAAATCTAGTCCCTTCTTAAAAAGTCCACAAGCGACTTGCAAAAGCTTATAAAATTTTCAATTTCATTTCAAAATATGCATGAAACCTGAAATATGCTAAAATATATAATAATATGCTAAACTTAACATATTTTGATTATTTTTACATGGCACAATGATACACATTTTTTCACACAGCAAACCATGATTATAACAAAAATATATTTTAATGATAGAAATTATACATTAGGAATGTCAAACAGGGGCAGATAATCCATAATCACAACCATTATAAACCAAAAAAATAGCTTAACATTTATTAAATAATTAAATAATATAAAACAATTAAATCAAACAAACAATATAATATCTCAGATTATAAAATCAAAACATCAATCTGAGTCTATATACTTTTCACGACTGGCTTACGATTTTGCTCATTATACAATGTTTTTAAATGTGGTAATAAATACATGATAGTGTGTGTTCTACGTAGTGATAATTTTTGTTATGATTCTGTATATAATTTTTATATCACAGTTCAATATTGTACAATCATTACAAATCAAAATATTGTGTTTGTACAGCAACAACAGTTTTGGTGTTGTGTACAATTTCTATCTAAGCTAAAAAGTCTGATTATTTTTAGTTGTATCAAGTAGTACCGTCTGCGTAGATAGCAGCAGACATTCGACTGTTGCAGCGATCAATAGCCGTATGCTGAAGATATTGCTGAGTTATCTGTTGGTGTTGTGTTAATTCCTCAGCAAATTGCATGTTCTCAAAATCTTGATGGATGCCTTCTAAACCTGTAAAAGAAGTATATTTTTTTTAATTTAAAATTGAATGTTAATAAATTGTTGACAATAATGCATACTCATACATTGCATCAAGACAAAAACACCTGTTAAATACCGCAAATTTATTTTTTATTAAGGTCCATGCTTCAGGACCAATTCTAATTTAATTTCAAGAAGAAGTTCTACAGTTACTAAGATAAATTCAAGTGAATTATTCATTTTCAAAATATGTAATTTTTTCAGGTTTGTCAGAGTACTGAATAAGGGAAGCAAGGAGATGTGGTGTATGTTTGATGAGGCAGCAATCCGACTATAAAACATTCATACTTCATACTCTTTCTGGAATCTTAATTAAAGATATGAAAGAAAAGACAGGTTATAACACTGAATTTTCATCAAGATTTTCTGTTCAGAATAGCCATTGAAACAAGAAATCATTTTCAATGATATTTGTTCTATTATAAAATTTGTCAGACAGCATTTACTACCAGGTATGAAAAAATATATTCAAAGAATACAAGCTGACATCCACTGCTGACTGTCCAATGAAAAGTCAACACTTTAGCTATAAACATTAGTTGATAATCTTTCTTCTTCAAAAAGACTTTTATACCCTTTAATCTTCAGTAGAGAAATAAAATTGATCAAGTAAAATACCTGGATAATTTCTCTGCATAGCCTGCATGTCTGTCACCATAGTTGGATCAAAGGCATTATTGCGAAAATTAAACTGGCCATTTTCTCCATCTAAAAAAATATGTTTTCTATATTTAAAACACAGTTATCTACATTCAATTTGAAGTTTATATTTTATTAATCTATTACACATCTATTAAGGCACTACTTTTTTATTCATACAGTTGATTCATTTAAAATGAGGTTAAGAAAATGCTACAAAGGGTTTTTCTGCAAGACTTAATTTAGTGATTGTTGCATTTTTTTCTTTACTTTTTATCAAACAAAAATTTGTAGTGGTCTGTAGCTGTGTGTTCAAATTTCATGAAATTGGTGAATATAAACGAAAATTTCAATCATGAAAAAAGCTGTGAAACAAAGTGCTTCTGCCAAATATTCTTTTTTTTTTAAATTATTATCAAATTACTTCTTCCACTTAATGGCTATTCAATAAAATAATTTTCTTTGTACTTTGTATCCTTATAAATTTACTGGTTACCAAAATATATCTGTTACCCTTACCTGCAAATCCTGGCATCTGGTTCATGCTCTGTAGGTATGTCTCATACCCTTGCTGGTATGGTGCAGTCTGCATATTTGGACGCATTCCTGGTTGCATCCCAGTGCGCATGTTCATTGGGATATTACGTCTGTTGAAATTTTGTGGAAGTGTTGTGTTGAAAGTTCCAAACCTTGATAAAAAGAACAATATTCATTAATATTTCATTCAGTTTTCATTTCCGCTTACAAAAATGTAATGGAGGCAAATAAGAGGGGGTTCGTTTTGCTTTTTCTTTATTTTTCTATGATGTGTTTTGTGCACTATTGTTTGTCTGTTTGACTTTGTCTTTTTTAGCCATGATGTTGTCAGTTTATTTTCGATTTATGAATTTGAATGTCCCTGCGGTATCTTTCACTCCTCATTTAAAAAGTCTGTATAATAAGTCAAGTTCCCCATTCTAATTCTAAACATGCTTTTTGCTCATACATTGTTTTTTCTTACTTCCTACTATTTGTTAAAGATCAATGCATTTTACTAAAGAAAATAAATTATTGTTTTGAAAAATCAATTTCACTTTCTCAGGTATGGTAAGTGTAAATTAATGAAACATTTACTATTGATTTTTTAATTAGTTTAGTTTCTACCTGTTCTACCACTATTTTGTGCAAGTGTTGAATGTTATTAACAACGGAGAATGGTCTGATACTAGTTGTAGCTTTAATGACGTGATCAGCGCAATGTAAACCTCTTAAACTCCCTTTATGTCAATTGGTAAATTTTACTTAAATAACTAACTCATATAAATTTATTTCAAAACCATAATTGCTTCTTGACAACAAGATTTTTTTTAAACGACTTTGACAATCCAGAAAGGTCTTGCATGGTCAATATTATAATTAAAAACATGATTTTTTGGGGGGCATGCAATTCAATTTACAGGATATTAAGCAAGTACCAATCAATTACTGTGGACTTGTTTATTTTAGTGGCAACCAATTTTTCATGTGTGAGAATAATTTCAAAATATTTGTGAATATTTTATTTCATGGATTTGCCAGTCTGTAGACAAGTCATTTGAAAATGTGGTTTATAAATGAAGGCAACAGTAGTATACCGCTGTTTAAAAGTCAGAAATGGATTTAGGGAAAACAAATCAAGATCACAAACCAAAACCAAAGAAAAACCTATACCAACGATATTCACGAAATTTGGTATTCCATCTAAAAATAGTAAATGTCCAGTATTTATCAAACAATACATACTGTTCTTCCTCCATATTTATGTTTGTACTTGGCATTGGACTTCCCTGTTGCATGGTACTTGGTGCTGGGGAAGCTGCAGCGTGCTGATGGCTCTGATAATTTGCTCCAACTGTAAAAGATAAAATAACACTTTATAAATTTGGAGCGTCCTTTGAAAGTGCTCTTCTGGACTTGCCTTCACCAGGAATATTAAAACCAAAAATTTTAAAGCCAAGAATAGACAGATATATAAATACAATGTATTAGAATAATTGAGAAGCTTTATGACCAAAAAGGCCTCAATAGAATAGCCAAATCAACAAAGGTCTACTTTCCAAGAGTTGAAACCCTATTTTGAGGGTATCATTTGGGGTTTTTGAGCTTGGACCCACTTTAAGAACGTTTGATCAGAAATTCAGAATCCCATATCCCACTTATCATTGCTATTATAGCGCTTGTAATTTGATGCATTATGACTTCATTTCCAATTTTAAAGCAAAATAATTTGACTTTCACGTGTTGCACTTACAGGTATATCACTCTTCAAGGTTTATACTAGGTCTTTGATTTTCAAATATTTGGCCTCAAGAATCACTGAAGTATCAAACAGTTATTATAACTTTTGAAAAATGTATCTGGTTCAAAAAGTGGTTCCACTGACTTATGGTATTATTTCATAATAGAAATGAAAAAAACTACATTGTTTATTATAAACAATCATAAGGCTCAAGATTATTACCTGAATGAGAGAAAATGAACTTATGTCGCTATGATTCAGGTAAAAATCTTTAACCTCATGTTTGTTTATAATAAACATTCTGTTTTAACAATGTATGCTTGTTTATTTGTGTGATGGATAACAATAATGTTTTTATTTTGATGTACTTTTACATATAAAACCCATGTTTCATGCAAAAAATATGAAGTGGGCAAGTTCCCAGTACCAGGCCGAGAAAGGTGAATTATCGTTAATTAATTACTATGACATCACGGTCGATCAAATCAATTAGATCAGTGTTTCTTTGGCACACAACTACCAAAATCGCAATCTATATTTTCCCATTCAGGCGTCAAATTTTGCACAAAATAGTTATATTGTTTTGCTTGTTTAATGTTATCGTGGTTTTTCCTGAACTATTGAAGCAAGAAAATAACATATATCTATTAATTATGATCAGAATTTCATCACGTTATATTTTATGAGGGTATGGATGGAAATTTTTTATGTAAATTTTATGCAAGTTTTAAAAAAAAAAATCTACCAATTATAGCGCAGAACTTAGAATAAAAAGAGGGGTTCTAGAGTCAAGACTTTTTTTAAGAAACGCAAGAATGTATGTATTAAATACAACTTAAAACCATCTCCGAATTTCAAAATAAGAATGCAAATAAGGTACTCTCATGCTTCAAAATTACGCATTTTTAACCAGGAAATTCAATTAGAAATACCTACATAACATTAGAATATTCACAATCACCAAAAAAAGTTGGACAAGTTTGAAAATATTTGTCTACGTTAAAAACAATATCTTTAAGAAATTTAATAATTTTGCCATAATAGAAAGGAATAACTTTTCGATAAAAATACCCCTTATCCAAACCCTCATCTTATCGTTTACAAAACACAAAGATGTTTTTGTATTTTAAGGGTTGAGTCCGGACAGATAGGTACTAACGAAATCTTTTAATTACAGCACAAGTCTGTGTATAAGAATACTGTCAGATCAACTTGATAGTTTCAATCCATTGGTTAAATTTAATCATTTTAAAATTCTTGTATGAATACACAAGTCAGAAAAGTAAATTTCTTTTGTTTTTTATCATTTAAACTTCCGAATAACATCAAGGTTGATTGGTCAGTGACTAAAGGCTATATTGTCAAGTCGTCATATACGTCATTTATTCATGAATCATTTGATAGCTCCGTCTTTTAAAAACTTTGTCAAATGATACCATCATGGTTTTAAGACTTATAACAATGGTTATAATAATAGTTTCCATTTAAACTTGTTATTTTTCTAAAAATATGAACATTTTCTTTGTTACTTTACTTTCATTAAAGGCCATAAATTAAAAAGACAATTAGAAAAACAACACTTTCCTAATAAATTTTAAACAAAAACGAAAACATTTAAATTTAAAGTACTGTAACTGATAACTTAATTACAACGTTAATTTTTTAAATATTTAATCACTGTTTTGACTGACTACAGATTTTAAAAGTTTTCAAAAATCTTACTTATTTTCGACATGTTAGATACATTTTTAAGATATGTTTAGGAAGGAACAAAATGTGAGGAATAGGTCAATGAGACAGGGACCCAATATTACAATAGACATCAATGGGGGTTATCAAAGCTTCTTAATTAATTTGGCATGTATCATAACAAAATGTGAAGCTCAAAATAATCTAAAAACGTTTTGAAAAATTTAAACAGTAACTATCAAAAGTCTGCCATCAACACCAAATTCTGCCATTAACAAAAACATTTAGATGTGACATACAACACAATCTTCTCCCCCTTTTAATCCTGAACAAACAACAGACAAAACTTGCTTATAATATTTTCTTTTCTCTGTAGATATTAGATAATTGTTTATTGTAAAAGCCATATAAGCTCCCTATCTTAAACTGTCAAAGATTTTATCTGAAGATAAAAAATTATCAAATTTAACTTCCTATTATAAGGTAATATTAAATTTCTAAGGATAAAAAGCTACTCTGTTTTAAAGTTCAATGTACCGGTAAAAGGTTATTGATGATATCAAAAATAATCAAATCATCATTTTTATGAAATGAGCTTTGAACTTCTACGTTAGTTCATATATACTAGATCTTTTGAATTAATGGAATGGCATTTTTAAAAACACAAAAGGACTTTGAAAAAATATTTCCTTAAAAGAATTGAGAATTCAGTGAAAAAGTAGATGTGCACCAGAATAAAGACCAATAGAATTCACAGGGAATGACATTTTTACAAACACCATAGGCGGATCCAGGGAGGGGGGGGGGGGGTCCTTTTGTGGGAAAAATTTGGTTGGTTATATAGGGAAACACTGAAGAATGACTGGAGCGGGCGCCTCCCCCTCCCCCTCCTAGGTCAGTCAGCAGGCCCCCCTTACAAAAAAGTTCTGGATCCGCCACAGAACACGAACGGACTTTCAAAGAATATATCATTAATAAAGAATATGTGGAAAAAGAGATGTGTACCAGAATAAAGATCAGTAGTTGGTCCAGTAACTGGTCCTCGGATCATATTCTCTTGATTTTCATGGTTCTGTGGTGCAGACTCCATATGTAGCTGTTGTACTGATAGACAATTGTTCAATAAATCACCACCTCCTATACTTTCACCTTCCTTTTTCATCTGAAATACAAAATATTACATTAGGAATTCCATTGAAAGTTTAAGAATTTTTATTCTGTTTTTGTATACTATGTATTATATGTAATATCTGTATAAACAGCCATTCCTGCTTAAACTTAATTGTCTCAGATTAGCAAGTTGGCTAGTTTTAAAATGTACAAATCCTTGACCTGATTGATAGGACTAAAACTAATGATCTCCTTCAAATCAACTTTTTGACCTTAAAGTAAACAGATCAAGGTCACCATCCATACTACCCAATACTGTCCTAAGCGCCACACTAATGTGCCACATATCAAAAACCTATTTCAAAGACTGAAAAGGTTATTTCCCAGACATGATTTTTTAATCAAGTATTTTGACCTTGAGGTCAAATGTCAAGATCATATAAAGATCATGATGATATTTTCTCCATTCTTTCAAGAAGACATAATTCTAACAAATGAAAGAGGGTTTTGATTAGTTACCAATTTGACTATTAACAGTAAATATTTTTGTTAAAAATTTTTGCCTTATGATAATATTATCTCAAAAATATGATGCATGAATGAATGAGGGCAAAATTTAAAGTAAATTTTAAAATGCTACCTGCAACCAAAAAGATACATATGACATGTGATATGGATTATTCGGGACGATGCATACATAACATGCCCCTTAAGTAGAGTCAAGGCCGTTAAAAGAGCCGAAGTCTTGAGAAGTTTGTGATCAAGCTTGCTTTGGATCTAAATTAGTCCAAATCTGAAAAAATAGACCAAATAACTACTGAAGCTTAAAAATCTTATTAAATGTACGCTTTCAACTACAAAAATTGGAATCCTGTCTAGTCACGATTTTATTAGGTTAACAATAATTGAAGTATGGAAAGCAATTATAAACATTTATTAAGGATTGTTTACATTGCACAACTCTTTAAAGTTGTCATGTAAGTTCCTTTGTGTTAAATTGAAATTCGATCCATCATCTTTAATCTCGGCACCCTTGTAGTAAATACTTCTACTAAATGCTTCGCACTTTAAAAGAAATCTTTTAAAAATTAGCTTCATTCCTACTTCATCATTGACAAAATTTGTCCTGCATTAATTTTCATGGATTCATGTTACCGGTAATTTTTTTTAACAAAAACAACCCAATGAGCAACTTTTCATTAAGGACAAAAATATGTCAGCAGAAGAACACTGTCAGGAAAATATTGTGACTCAAAGTTTAATTGATATTATAATGATGGAATAAAATTAACCGACCGTCACATGAAACAAAGTCAGCAGAACAGATTACAACAGATGGAACAACAGATCATTTTATAATAAATGAAAACAGAATGTGTTTGAGACAGAGCATAAAATTTGGGTTCTAACCTTTTTCTGGTTTGGTGATGATGACTTTTTGTCAAATGATAGAGAATATGTTTTGTGACCTTGTTCTTGACCTTAGACCGCCTAGTTCAAAAAATTACTGTGGTCTTGCTCTTTATAGCAGCCTTCTCAGGCAAAATAGTAAATGTTAATCTGATGGATAAAAAATATATAGATAGGAACAAAAATCCTTAAATCAATAGAGTTCTATGCATTATCAAACCTTGTTTGGTTAAGATGTTGTTTATAAATCAAACAATTTTGTCTAAAAAATGAAATGTTGGAAATTACACAAAATATCAAGTAAAAACTCTTCTTTTCAATGCCCTAACTAGAACTTAAAATATTGAAGGTTAGATTGCATCAAAAACTATAAGATGTACAAGTAAAACTTTCAGTTTCATTTCATACTAAGTATAGGTCAAAATTTTCTAGTTTGGATTTCCCAATTACAACACATTTTTATGTGTGCATTCCTAATCACTGATGCACATTTTAACAAATGCCGAAGCCCTAAATAATCATCACTACACTTATTTTGATGGAACAAGTGTCATGTGACATTATACTGATTCTGAAAAAAATCTGGTACAAGGTTAACCAAAGGTCCTTGAAATTTTTATTTGACCTGAATAAGTCCCTTTCTTGTACCAAGATTTGTTTACTTATCTACATAATGACTCGAGTCACCAAATTTGAACAATAATCTTAAGCACTTATAAAAATATATTATTGTTAACATCAATTGTTGATTTATCAAATCTTTTCTTTATTCTAAACCTAACATACTCAATACAAAATAGAACCTATTTGCTAAAGCTCATTTGTCGAAAAATGTAATTGTGCAAACAATTTACGATCATTTTTCGCCAGAGTGGCTACATTCTGAAGTAATTTATTTATCTTTCAAATAATTTAATATTTTCATAGCTGTTCCATCAAATTTTTAAAATGGACGTTTTTAAACGGTAATTTCAGTATTAAATAACTTTTAAATTTAGGTATCGTATTTTGTCATTTCGTTCCTACTTATCGAAGATGACAAGTGTAAACCTGAAACTGTTTCTCCGTAAGGAAACAGGATATGTAACTGTTTCATTATATCCCTGTTCAGAAATGTAGACTGTTACCAATATTGGGTGACAGGCTGATTTAATAACATAACATACAGGTGGTGAAATTCAAACAATTACCTTAACTGTTGGATATTTATCTTTTATGCATTTGTAATGCACACCAATTTACATGTACATTATCACAAAGTTTAAATATCATATAATTTCCCAATGGAGAATACAGCATTGTAACACTTCATTATACTACAAATATATGACAAAATGTTTTACTTTAAACTGTAGTACATTTCATTTAAATTTGCAAATGTCTACATATAAAATTAGGTATGAAACTTACTTCTCTATAGGAAGTCATAAACATTTTATAATGGCACATTATTAGGCAGAAATATCATTTCAAAGTAAATTACAATAACATCCAAATTTGACACAATTATCAGAGAATGTGAGTCAAAACTTTTCAAAGTACCCGGTAAACAAGAAAGTGTCCCCAGTACACGAATGCCCCACTCGCACTATCATTTTCTATGTTCAGTGGACCGTGAAATTGGGGTAAACCCTCTAATTTTGCATTAAAATTAAAAAGATCATATCATAAGGAACATGTATACTAAGTTTGAAGTCGATTGGATTTCAACTTCATCAAAAACTACCTTGGCCAAAAACTTTAACCTGAAGCGGGACAGACGGACGAACGAACGGACGAACGAACAGACGGACGAACGCACAGACCAGAAAACATAATGCCCCTCTACTATCGTAGGTGGGGCATAAAAATATTTGTGAGGTACACTGATTTGAAAGAGTTCTTAGACTTGGAGGATATGAGGATCTTACAACAAAAACTCAAAAAAATCCCTGTATGTCAAAATACTAAAAAATTGATTGATTGGTGTTAAACACCCCTTACAGCACTTTTGTGCTATTTCATGGCAGTTTGTTTTTATTGATGGAAGAAGCCAAAGTTCTTGGAGAGAACCACTGACATTCGGTAGGAAAACTGAACATCCTAGTCAATTAAGTTTGGAGTCTAGCACACCTGCCACAAATCAATAAAACATGAATGGTATACACTTATGAGACAGCAACCCAATGAAAAAAATAACTAAAAGACATCAAGCAGTCATAAAAAGAAGACAGGTATCTTTACAACAGGTCAAGCTCTTCATTTTCCAGAGTCTAATGAAATTATGAACAAATGCAACAGAAACTATCTAACGTCTGCCATAAACACCAAATTCACTGTGACATACATTTAACTGGCGAGGAATGTTGAAAAAATGTTCTACAATTCAACCTGGGACCATTTGCTATTAAAACACATACCATTGTAAACTGATTATATAATAATAGGACTTGTCAAAAACTCAAGCTTCTAAAAATATCTTATTTTTCTGACACTTACCGAACTGTTTACAAACCTAATAAATATATAAGTTTTCAGCTGCCATAAATGGTATAAAATAAACACATTGATCAAGGTTTACCTTCTTTTTCTGTTGTGGGTCTTTCTGGTTGTGATTTTTGACATGTTTGCGTAGTGAACTAGGATCTGTGTAACGTTTGTTGCATCCTGGCACTGAACAAGCATAGGGTTTCTGTAACGATAAAAGTAAATACTTCAAAATTTTAAAACCTCATTTAAATAAACAATCATGTTTCAAGTTCATGTGAACTTGGTGTAGTTTTTCTGTAGAGATCCAAACACTAATTATAGTGTTATAGATTTCGAAAATTATTGAGAAAATTTTATTATTGTGAAAAATGTGATGGATTAGGTTTCACCAAAAAACAAAAATTTGCATTCCAGATTTTAATAGTTATTTAAATAGACCATTTACTGAAATTGCAATACATTTAATTAATCTCTGATTTCAACAAAATTATCTAAAGTATGAAAGCTTATAAGGTCATAAATTTGTTTTCATTTCTTTTTGTTTTTACAAATACTTAATGTCCTTGGACCATAATTTCAAAATAATTGAAGTTACATTTAATCACATTTAAAAATTGTACTTCTGACGCCAAAAACATCTTTTATGATGTGCATGTTAGATTATAAAACATAAACAGACCAATCTTCCAGTAGGATTCATTCTTAAACAGCCTTGTGGGTTAACCATTACAACATAGAATCACCTTAAATGAACTTGTATGCATACATTATATTGTATACTATATGAAATTATAGTTTTTTATAGAATGTTTGAAATTTGTTCAAGTTATGGTCATAACATCTGAAACAAAAAATATTTTTTTTAACTGGCTCTAAACCAGTTCCCCTTTTAAATTTTTTTATAGGAAAGACAGCTGTTTTCACTTCAAGTTTTGAAATCTTGCCAAGTGTTAAATGTTAAAGTTTCTCATTATACTCTATACTATGTAATTTTTCAAAAACAGTCAATATCTTAATACAAAGTATCAAAGAGAATAAGTTTTTCCGCTTTTTAATAACATTTATTGACTTAAGTTATGTTTTTGGAAATTGACAAATAAGATTTTTTTAACAATACAACACTTTTTCCTTAGATTAAGCTTTTGAGCTTTGTATGTAATACCTTTAACATGAAAAGTAAATATTATCGCCAAGCAACTAGATATCTAAATATAAATTAATGTTTGCTCATTGAAAAAATCAAATAGCACTAAATAAATGTTCGTTATGACCATGCATATATCTTGTAAACTAGGTGACGTAAGATCAAAATCATAATAGAAGTAAGATAAACCTAATACATGTCGGCTTTCATTAAAAGTCTTTTTTAATAAATTCTAACTTCATGCAATGTTAAAACCTAAGGACTTGTGTAAATTTACTTCCAATAGCTTGACAAACAATAAAATTAAACAAATATGTTAAGAAAAATAATTCTATATATACAAATTGAAATGAGAAATTTATATTTTGGTGTCAATAGAGGATTTATTTCATGAACATACTATCTAATTTGATCTGTTCAATATACATGTATGTCAGAATGAAAATTGATATGGGGTAAGGTCAATGAGACAGGGACAGCAATATGCAAATCATAACCTTGCACAAAATAGACCAGGTCAAACCAAGGTCAAACGAATACCTAGGTCATTTGTAAATGTTGTCAACAGTCAACATTGATGTTGACCAGATACTGAACTTTTCGACAAAAAGACCCCCTTTTGTGGAGGTGAAAATATATCTAATCAAAATTTTAAAATTGTCTCCCCTTTTTGCAAGAATATTTGCATTGCATTCTAATCTTCAAAATTGCTGATAACAGCATTACAGTAACTCCTTTATGTTACAAAATTCTTTTTCAGGTTCTGATTACTGAATGGACTCTTTTAAAGACATGTTTGGTAAAACTTAAGTTGAATGACATTATATGCAAAGATGGGGCTAAACAAAAATAACTTGATGAAATAAATCTGAAATTCCAGAGCAAATGAACTCCATGTATGACACAGATCGTTTTTCAATCAACACCATTTGATAATTTCACAATACACAATTCTATTCCAGTGACATATAATATTACACTATACATGAAATATTCTAACAGGTCAAATGCACAAATATTATACAAAGGGCACCCTTAAATATTTTACACCAAACTAATTAGATTTGTCATTTTTTATAGTATAAGGCGTGTTTAGAGTACGGTTTTTCCCTATTCATCTACAAGCGCAGCAATTAACCTTGGGGTACTTTTTTCTATTACGAATACTTGTTTCCTTTAAATAAAACACTTATTATCTCAAGTCTTTAAAGACTTAGCTACCCTCAATCCTTATTTGTTAGTATATTGTTAGTATTAATAAGTATTTAATAATCATCTCTTAAACAGACAATGATCCCACGTACGGACAAGACGGAACAGGTTTTTTAATTGTTTATTAAAAGAGGATCAAGGGTGAAACCTGTCAAGCTGATATGAAATAGCCAAAATATTGTCCCAGCTTGATCGGTATTGAGGAATACTTAAGATAAAGATTATTATTGAATTTTAATAAAGATATCAGATTCCATTTAGCACTACAATTTAAAAGGTCAAGGACAGAGAGGTTCCACGTGATTCTGTGAAGTTCATTTACCGTTTATATTTAGTACTGAAACTGATTACTTAAACAATTTTTACATGATAATGCATATATAAATTGAACTTTAATGAATAAACAAATTTTTCCTGTATCTTATTATTTTCTGTTTAGTTGCTAATGTTTTATTTCAAATCTTTTTCGTATTTTTAAAAATATTATTTTTCAGCATTATTCTAATTTTTTTTATTTTTTTCACAAAATTTAATGCTTAAATTTTAATTAAAAATTCTTTGCTTCATCAAGAAGCGTTTTCCATCCTTAGTGTTTATTATAATATTTTATTCACCATGTTCATATATGATGCATCAAAAACAAAAAATTTTCAACTTTCAAAAAAATTCTGCAATTTAGACTTTCAGCATTGACAGTGTCATAATGATTTAATGGATTCAATTCCAGCAACATTTGAATAATTGATAGACAAAATAAACAGCATTGCAGTTAAATTACTTGTCATAAAACATAAATTGGATTATTATACCTGTTAAATGTAAATAGAATTATATGCTTTAATTTCAAATGACATAATTAAAACTTGCTGTTCTCTAAACACTATCATTTACATGCAAGTTGTCATTTTCTAAAAATCAATCTAAAAATATTTTTATATTGAAGAATTATTGAAACCAGAAACTTTTAAGATTATATGTTTTCACTGAGATGTTTTTTGAAGGATTGCATTAGACATGTGATATTTTTGTACATGTTCAGTTCAGCAAAAATAAAAACATTTTTTAAAAGACAACAGAACTACCGGTACATGAAATTATAAATCTTATACTTGTTTATTTTTTGGACATTGAAGATGTAAATGCTTCAACTTCGCCTACTTATTAACAAAAAAGAGAGAATGTACGTCAAAGAAAAGGATGATAGGGTACTCATTGTTTACATTTTTCTTACTACCAAGAAATATTCAGGTGTCTGAGCGTGCATTATTGTAGAAGTGAGATTCAATCTCACAGAATACCGCGAGACATGAATCTTTATTAGTTTGATGTCCTTGAATGACATATATAAAATTTGTAAAACTGATCAAGAATTAGTAAAAGCCTAGGACACTTCCTTTACCAATTTATAACTATTAATAAAGAGTACATTTTAGTTCCCTTTTGATTTTGTAATGATAAAATAAGTAACAAGTCTATGCTTTTCTTGTTATCAAAGATTAAAAGACAGATAAAATTTGAAATAAAATGTTTTGAATTTTTTTTTTTCAAATTTCTAATGTTTAAATAAATGTTATTAAGAACATGCCATATCTTATCATGACTCTGCAAAGCAATACTCAATAGCCCCATATGTCAAGGATAAAAAAATTAATGTAAACATTTCTTGTTCTGAGAAAAGGTACTATTAAGGGAGTATTCAGTGTACCACACCGTTTAAAATTACAAAACATCCAATTTATGGAATTTTTCAATTTTTCAAATCAAATGAATTTAAATTGATCAAAAAAAGTTAAAATTCTCGTTATGATCATAATTATCAAGTTATGATGGAAATCATATATGGCCCATTACCACAAAATCACAAGGTGTCTGAATCATAACAGTGCAACATTTGGTATTGCAAAAAAGTTCCAACCACAAATATTTGATGACACAGGATTATACATCCTCACTTTTGTGTAAATAATGTTTAATGTTAAAGGCGACTTTAAAAAAAATAAAAAATTGTAACTCTTTTATCTATTTATACATGCAACTTTGATTCAGATCATTTACATAATATTTGTGCATAAAAATCATTATGTTTTTGCATGCAGCTTTTGATTACATTTGCATGCATTCATTTTAAGGTAAACACAGGTAAATAATACTTATTTATTTATTCAACTATTTACAAGTACTACTCCTGTAAGTCTTAATCCCCTACCCACCAACAAGAAATTGTAAAGAAATTATGTCATGTATCCTCAAAAATGGATGAATATTTTTATAAACTGAGTCTACTGTATTGCTTGTTTTTTTTAA
This sequence comes from Mytilus edulis, assembly GCF_963676685.1. NCBI lineage: Eukaryota > Metazoa > Mollusca > Bivalvia > Mytilida > Mytilidae > Mytilus > Mytilus edulis. The sequence continues at coordinate 35,440,737 of NC_092344.1, read as the reverse complement.
AGAATTTTGTTTTTAGTAAAGGTCAATAACTTACCGTATCCAGATGAGTTCGTTGATGTTTGGCTCTGTCAGAAGAATTACTGAATGCTTTAGTACAGCCTGCATGTGTACATAAATATGGCCTCTCCCCAGTATGAGATCTCAAGTGAATCTTTAGGTTCTCAAGACGTGAAAATGCCTTATCACAACCTTCAAACTGAAAAATAAATTGTACCTATTTAATATAAATTGTACATCTATTGTAAAGTTTTGCTATTTCTGTTATAACATAACATAAAAGTCCATAATTTTTATCTGGCATACTTAACTTAATACACTTATGACTATGTAGATACCATTGGTTCTATATTGATAGCACTTGTGACTATGAAAATACCATGAATTGGTTCTATATTGATAACACTTATGACTATGTAGATACCATGAGTTGGTTCTATATTGTTGGTACTTATGACTATGTAGATACTATGAATTGGTTCTATATTGATAACACTTATGACTATGTAGATACCATGAATTGGTTCTATATTGATAACACTTATGACTATGTAGATACCATATTGATAACACTTATGACTATGTAGATACCATGAATTGGTTCTATATTGTTGGCATTTATGACTATGTAGATACCATGAATTGGTTCTATATTGTTGGCACTTATGACTATGTAGATACCATGAATTGGTTCTATATTGATAACACTTATGACTATGTAGATACCATGAATTGGTTCTATATTGATAGCACTTATGACTAAGTAGATAACATTGATTCTAAGCAAATAACACTTATGACTTAGTAGATACCATTAATTGATTCTAACTTGATGACACTTATGACTTATGACTAAGTAGATAACATTGATTCTAAGCAAATAACACTTATGACTTAGTAGATACCATTAATTGTTTCTAACTTGATGACACTTATGACTAAGTAGATAACATTGATTCTAAGAAAATAATACTCATGACTAAGAAGATACCAGTAATTGTTTCTAACTTGATGACACTTATGACTAAGTAGATAACATTGATTCTAAACAAATAACACTCATGACTAAGTAGATACCATTAATTATTTCTCACTTAATAGTACTTGTGACGACTTAAAATAAGTTATTAACGTTCATCATATTTTTATTAACAGCACTTATGACGGGGAACTAGGAAGGTAACTTTAATATCTGCCTGACGAACATGTACAGCACTAAACATGATTTTGTGTACATGTATTCTCATACAGCTTTAAGTGACTGCTTACCCCTCCGGAGCACCTGAGATCACCCCTAGTTTTTTGGTTTTTTCATTTTTAGCCATGGCGTTGTCAGTTTGTTTTCGATTTCTGAGTTTGACTGTCCCTTTGGTATCTTTTGTCACTCTTTTAAAACAGAGGTGGGTCTTACCAGTGTAAATTTGTCCCAAAATTTTTCTATTGTTGTCCAGGTCTATTCTGGTAACAGAACATCTATTTTTTTTCTCTTGTAGTAATACATGATATACTTTATTCACAAAACTTAAATCCTATTTGAAATGTTGATTCAATATATATGTAATAAATGGTTGGTGTTGTACTGTCCATTTTTTTTTCTAAATTTCTGTAATCCTTTTCCTAGATTATTAAGTTTTTAACTTAGCCTTGAATAAAAATTAGAAAAAAAAATACAAAGAATTTAAAAAAAAAATCAAAAGCCTTTTTTTGTTCATGTTACTTCCTACTGTGGAGTTTTTTCTCAACACGTTACCAAAATGTACTTTTGTAAATTTGTTTCATAACCATCCCGTACAATAACATATATTGACATTGATCATGACTTCATATAAATTCAAGGATTCGGTGAATTTGATATATTGTGTTTACCTCAGTACACTGCCATGATCTTGATTTGATTTAAGTCTTGATACTGGTGTCATTCAGGGCAATACCAAAGATTTTTTTACATCATTATCACAAAATACATGTTATTTAAATGATCAAATCATTTTGAACTAATTGTCGTTAGCGATTAAATTGACAGATTGAAAACTCTATTCATAACTCGTTCATTTTTTAAGATGGCTGATAGGGCTTATTGTTTAAAAATTATTTACGGATTCTCGATAAACAAACAACTATTTAATATCGAGATGACTGCATTTCAGATACCAATTGACAGCTTGCAATTAGTAGTTATTTTATGCCACTGTTTTCAAATTATGCTCTCTTTCATTAGGTTTAAAAACATCTATTATACTGAACCTTATAGAGTCATTTGAAAACGATTCAGGGGCGGATCTAGCCATATTAAAAAGGGGGTTTCCTAACCAACGACAAAGGGTGGGTTCCAACTCCATGTCCCCATTCAAATAGATATAGGAAGATGTGGTGTGAGTGCCAATGAGACAACTCTCCATCCAAATAACAATTTATAAAAGTAAACCATTATAGGTCAATGTACGGCCTTCAACACAGAGACTTGCATTGTTTGTCAAAAAAAAATGAGGGGTTCCAACCCCCAGAACCCCCCTTCCTGGATCCACAACTGTCATAAATAATATAAAGTGGGTATAATTACTCTATCAAAGAGTAAATTTACAAAAAATATTACATGTGTCTCCACAAAAGACAATAATATGGCAACAACTAATGACTTTCTTAAATCGGGCTTTCTCTAATTTTTGTGCTATTTTCACATTTCCTGACCGGTGTGAGAAAAATATTTCTCCTCACTAGTGAAAAATCTGTTCTCGGCAAATGATTAGTCGAAATTTGATTATGACATCTAAATGTTTTGTTTTCTTCTGAATTTTCCTATTGTGACGTCATGAAAAAAGTTAAATTTTAGTTATTTAAAGAGCTCGGCAAGCCTCGCGCTTTAAATAATAAAATTTAACTGTCTCGAGTGGAGAAATATCGTAATACACTTGTTGCAGTGTAGGAATCTATATTTCTTGACATTTTTTACTTGTATTGAACAATTATAAATTTTGGTAGATATCAATATACAAAATAATAACTAAACAAAAATGAATTTAGTAAAAATGATTTTTTAAAGATTATTCTACAATAAAACACAGAACTTATAATCTTCTTTTCTTTTCAAATATATATATGCCATGTTTCTAATTCTTATAATATCTCAATTATCATGTAATCAATAGAAAAAGAAATCACGCCCAAGTTATTATGACCAATTTTGAAAAAAATTATTTAACCGTTAACAAAAAATATCTATTTAAATCATTGTGCATACTATAGAAATTAACTGTAGCATGGATAAAGCATTTCTTTCATTGAATAAAAGATATATTTTTCCACAATTATGATTCTTTTGAATGTTTTTAATGTCAACATGCCTGTATGGTTGAAAAGTTTCAATTATCTATTTACTTGTTGATCTCTTATTTTTTGTTTAACTGCGTTGCATGATCAGATCTTTAAAATAAAACCAAAAGTAAAAAGTAAATTCTCTTAAAATTTTAATTCTGGATTTTTTTCAATACTATTTATAATTCTTCAAAAACTTAGTAAATTCCATATTCATAAAAAAAAAATTAAAAAAAAATTTAAGTCTTCTCTGATCCGGATCCATCGATTAATAAATATTACTACATGTATTCTTTGGTTTTCTTAATAATCAGATCTACATTAAACAATAGGACTAAGTTTTATCCAGTTAAAAAAAAGATGTAGAAACTGTCCTATAGAATAACTCCTTTGTTCATACAGTTTTCTGACCTTTCATTACCTTTTTTATTATGAAAAGCTCTGAACAGAAGATTTAACAAATTCTTCTTAAAACAACTTGATAAAGGCATAAAAAAGGTCAAATAAGACCACTTCTCAGAAATTCTAAAATGTCCATACATTATATATTTTAGGAAAGTGCTACTAGTTAGATGTACAAAACTTACCTTTCTCTTGCTTACATCTTATAAACAGAAACACAAAGTAATGGTACTTAAATAAAACTATTAAAGAAAAGTACTGAAGGAAGTATAAATTGCTGTTCATTGATTGTTTTGTATAACATCCAGTGGCAAATATTACAGACATATCAGGACAAAATCTTTGGTTTGACCCTGTTGTGGATTGAACCCACAATTTCCTGCACTTGAAGCAAGCATGCCATAATGAAATGAAAATGTAAGGCAGAATAGAAAACTGCATAACTTAATACAAAACAATATTAGTAAGTAGATACAATCTTTCAAACAAGAAAAATACTTACAGTACATTTATTTGGTTTTTCCCCTGAATGTACACGCATGTGTATAAGTAATTTGTATCTGGCATTAAAAGGTTTATATCGCCTTTGACAACCAGCCCAAAAACATGTGAAGTCTTCTCCTTTTCGCTGATCAATATGGGCTTTTTCTAAATGACGTACAAGTTCATCTTGTTCTTTGAAAATTTGATTACAGTCGATCCAGCGACATATATTTTGTTTCTCACCATTTTCATCAAGATCTCCATCGTCGACATTATTGTTCTGATAGTTTTGATCATTAATCATATTATTATTGTTTATAACATTGTTTGTATTATTACTATCAACATGAGGTTGAGGAATGTTCTGAGGGAAATTCTGTTGCTGTTGTAGAGGTAATGATGGCCTCTGATTTTGCGTCTGCATCATTTGCTGTTGTTGTGGCTGCATAGGGTTTTGACCTTGGATAATAGCCTGGTCATAAGATGGAGGGGGTCTCATTGACATATTTCCTCCCATACTTGTTGGAATGTTATGTTGCTGTTGTGGTCCCATGGACATGAAATTGTTGAATTGTGGGGCTCCATATGTTTGCATATCACTGAAAGCCTTCTGTTCAACCATTGGAATATCGCTCTGTTGTACAACTATCTGATTGCTGACAATATCGGAAAACATGTCAGACAAATTCTCATGTAATCCAAATTCTGGTTCTCTCTTGAAAGAACCACCACTATGTAGTGACATTCTCTGTCTAGAATTACCGGAATGACCGGAATGAGTTGTTGATGAGCCACATCTGTGCATCTTGCTTGCAATGGCATGTCCAAAGTTGCCATGGTGATTTATTGGCTGTGGGGAAGCACTGGTTGAAGAGCTACGTGAGCCATTAATATAGGCTACAAGTGATGTTGGTGACGTTCTAATCAAAGAATATAAGTCAACACCATCAGGCCCAATTGGTGAGATTGATAATGCTCTTTTCTGTCCATGTGTTCTCACAGCTGAGTGCCGTGGACTTGATGTGTATAATGAATTTGACGGAGACGAATCCATGTTTTGGAATGGGGACAGGGAACAAGTTGCACTTCCTGTAACACCGTGGGAAAATTCACTTCCAGATACAGATCCATTGGAATTGTTACTATGGCCATTAGTGTTGCCATGGTGATTATGTCCATTGTGAACCTGTGGTAGTGGTTTATATGGATTCCACTCTTGCTTGACTGGGAAGGGTTCCAGAAAAACATGTTCTTTTTCATTATTCAATGGTGTCTGTGCTCGATCTGTTTGTCTCGGAGTCTGTGGTCCATTGCGTGGTGTACAGCTAATACTAGAGATGTCGCTTGGTGTAGGCGTGGCATTTTCCATTCTACTTGTAGGGCGTAGAAGAGTGTTGTTTTGATTGTTTGTTGTGTTGAATGCGTTGACATTGTGGCTGAAATTTCCTCCATCTCTGTTTCGGGGATTCAAACTAAAGCACATAGGTCCAAGATTACTGCCATTCAAGTCTGTAAATAGATATAGATAGAATGATTAATTTCACTCAAACATTTAAAGAAGAAACATACGGATTAGTCAAAATGTTTTTTTTTTTCTTTTGCTGCATATCATCACAACAAAAGTATATTTTTGGACACCTAAACATAAATTATGGCAACTAAAATTTAAGCTTTAATGTTTGTACTTTGTTCTACCTTACCCGTAATTATAAACTTGTTTTATAAACTTGGTAATGAATTATGAGTCAGTATGTTATTACTGTAAATTCAGAAATTATTGCGTACATTTATTATTGCGATTATGTCATTATAGTTTAATATGCGATTTTAATTTTTGCGATATTGAGAAAAATCCTATTATTGTTATATTCTAAATTTCAAAGCGAGTTTAAGTTATTGCGATTTTAACCCTGTCGCAATTTTCACAATAATAAAAACATCGCAATAATTTTTGAATTTACAGTAAGTCAATATTGTAATAGGTGCATGGACAGGTAGTTCCAACTAAAAATATGCAAGTAAAGCTTGTTGTACACTTCTCTATGGGTGGGTAATATTTTTTTCAAAGCTGTTCCCCACCAAAGCCTTTTGTAGAGGGTCTTGTTTATTTTTTTAGACTCCATCTATTCTGAGACTGATAAAATATATATATTTTATTTATTTATAGAGAACGGTGTTAAAACCTTATCTCTACTGACCTGAGACTTCTAAGACCCAAGGTTAATTGTACAAATAAGTTAATTTTGAAACATTCCTATATAGACACTGTGGTAACTTTGATGTGAAGTTTTATCAGAAATCTCTATTCTATTTTTTACTATGTAAACATTAACCTTATACCATTGAAAATAATTGAATAAATAAGCTTGTTTCAGGAAATCTATATTGATCGGACACCTGATATTAACACATGCACTGATAAAGTGCAGTCATACCTGATACAAAAATTTATACATTTTTTTCTTTTTTTTTTCATCAGGTCTTTACATTGCTGTATGAACATCGTCAAAGAACAACTTTAAATGGTCTGTGAATAGTTTCACAAAGTTTATTTCAATATAACTTACAATCAATTTTTAGTTGTAAGATTTATAGTGAACAGAGCCACTGATGCAGAATATGAATTTTAAAATAATTCCTTACTAATTGATAACAATTTCAGCATTTCTCTTATCCATTTTGTTTTCGTTAAGCTTTTTTTTTCTTTATTTTTAATACACGGTATATTGTATCACCAACAAGGATGTCTATTCAGGGTCATAATGACATTGAGAAATATTGTTTTCTCTTCCCTTTAAGTACTATTACCATAATAAGCGGAAATACTGTAATTATGTCACTGAACCTTTTTTTTTATAAAGGAAAAGTGACTTGCCTGACAAACGTATAGGATCAATTCTGAGAAAGCTATGACAGGATCACTTTATTTCCAAATAATAGCTTATTGATTAGAAAATTAAGTCTCTTTATGATCTGACAGTCCATTAAAAAAATATGTTTAAGATGGATGGCAATTTTATAGAATACGACTTTTTATTTAGGTTGTGTTCAGTTTCCTGTTTGTTTATTTTTTTAAATTTGTTTCAAAAGTCCTGTTTTTTGTTTTATGTACCTTTTTGTTTCAAAAATTCCAATAGGGAACTTATATAACATTATTGTAGTAATTGACCATTATTTAAGACTGTTCAGCCACTAGCCTTCTTCAGTTACTTTATTTCCTTCTTAACTACATGGTAGAGTAAGACATTTTACTTTCACAATCATTAAGATGTTGTTTGGTTTGGTTGCTGTTGTTGCTGTTTTTATCATGAATCTTATGAATTTATTTAAATGAAAATGCATAGTTGATATTTCTAGTCACTGAATTGTGATATTGAGTAGTGCCCTAGAACTCAGAGTGTCTCCTTGGACAAGACAGTGACTTTGTTTTTATAATTGTCACTGTTGCTATTCATATTTTCCATTTTTTTATGACGCCATTGTTTAATAAACAATACAAAATAGATATTAATATTGTTTGATTTCCACAATATGGTACAGTTCTAAAGATGAAAGATATTTATTAAAATAATAAAAGTATCTATTACGTGTAAGTTTAATAAACTTTGACACTTTAGTATCTATCTGCTTAGTACCAAATAATACTGAATAAATAACTTTCAACAGGAGAGGCTAAATATGACAACTATTATGAGTATCATAAATTTATTTTTAATTTTCTGTTTCTAAATCTGTAATTTAATAAATTGTTCATTTCAACAATAGTTTAATTGAATTTGACAGTACATGTACTTTATAAAAATTCTTAACAAATCGGAAGAATGACTTGGTACCGATACCCCTTGTGTGATTTGAAACCTATATATATGCTCTTGAAATAGACCATGAGACCCATTAAATGCCATAACTAATATGTCAACTGGTCAATATTTTCTTTTAAGACATATTTTTGATGATACAAACTGGTTTGAACTTAAAACATGTCCCTCAAATATAATCCTAGCAAACAAAAATAGAATAAACATCAATTTGAACGGCACAGTTTGTTCACTTCTGTCAAAGAATTAAAAGAAGTAAACATTCAATTTTAAATTTGTACACAGAAAAATTCAAATTAATTAACAACAGATTTAAAATTGATAAAAACAACTTGACCTGGACAATGAAAGAAATTTCGCAGGAGTGTTTCTAGATAGAACTGGTACTTAAAACACTTATATGATCTAGTTTTAATGTTGACTCTGACTTTGGAATAAATACGTTGAAACAGAAAATTTGATTATTTAAAGGCTACCTTTTACAGTGGAATCAGAATCTGATTTGCTTTTAATTTATTATCTCCCTTTTAAAATGAGACGGATTTCATCTTTCATGCAAATTATCATGTACTTTTAAATTTACAAAAATAGGTATTGCACAATGGCTAAATACCATTATAAAATTCCTACTTAAAATGATAAATTGCTAAATTATCCATGATGTATATTTTTCTATTTTCCAATATTAATTCAGATTCATCTAGCAAGTCCTTTTGATAAAGTTTATATTACATAAGATCTTGAATCTTTTGATCTTTTTTTTATCCATTATGCTCGGAAATTAATTTAAAAAATGATCTAACTGATATGATACAAATGTATCAACACAAATGTGAAGTTTGTTAAAGTCTGAACGTGTTTTTCAAGGGAGATTTGTAGGAAAATTAAACTTCAACGAGAATCAGCTTATGTAAATCTTACCCAACAAACTTAAATTTAAATCAAATGTTCAAACAGTATATATATACATAAGCTTTCAGCACATATCCACGCCAAAGCGCTTAAAGTTTGAAGGAATGGTAGATGATTCCCGTAAGACATATATCATTTGTTTCAAAGTGAAAATAAGTTTTTCTATTTTTTTTAAAAACACCAAATAAAATGTTATTTGCATATATACTCATATTGTCAAAGATCAACTTTTATCAATTCTCGAAGCCAACAAAAGGTTGAATTGTGATTGATAGCATGATTGCTCTGAGCCAATAAGATATGCTACAAATCTATTCATGACACCTCTAAGTCTGTTAGGAATTTTCATCTCTACAAAAAGGTGTTCATTATCTTCAATTATTGAAAGAAGGAAGAAAATAATCTGACCAAGGACAAGAAGTACAGAGCAATATTATAACACTAGGACAACTTGTCATACACGTACTCAGAAAATCGATATAAAAAAGATTTACGATGGCAGTCTGCTAAAATCAATATAACAAATCAGATTGTTCAAAGCAGAGCCTTTTAACAGGTAATTCACCTTACAAGGCAATTAAACAATGTTCGTCAGAATAATTACAGCTTCCTTAGTTGGTAACTGTTTTAAAATGCAATCCACAACTTCTATTCTAAATGAGAACATTTTATATTCTGTTAGTCTTCTCTGATTAAAGGGTCTCTAGTAAAAACAATGAATATTACACTTAACCTTAACTGGCTATAAAGCCCTCGCACTGAAGGTACTAGGCAAGAAATTTCTCCTTTCATCTGTCATGATCACCTGGTTGTTGTTAATGAAGTAAGGGGCTAGCTAAAGCCAGCCCTAGGGTGCAGGATTTTTTCACTGTGTTGAAGACCCTTTGGTGGCTTTTGGGGCTGTTTTAACCCCTTGTGTTGGGTTGTTGTCTCTTTTTCATATTCCCTATTTCCATTCTCAATTCTATTGACTAGTCCAATAATCCATATTTCAGTTGTATTATCATTTGTCTTTATACTTTGAATGATTTTTGTTTAATAAATATTCAAGGGACATAACTGAACTACTATCAAAAGAAGAAGTTACTCATATTCACTTTCAAATATGCCATTAATCATTTCAAAATTCAACAAGTTTTGTAAATACAAATGTAGTTTTACTCTTCTATACGGCTTTGAACCTATGACAACCATTTACAGTTTTAACTTCATTTCACAGATGTTCTTGCACTCTGAATTTCATATTTTACCTTCTAAATTCATAACTATGATATATTTAGACTAAGAATTACCTGATTTAAGCTGTCTCTGATTATTAAAGAAGCTGCCTGTTGGACATGATTTGCGAGAGGTGGAAAACATGTGCGTAGTGCCATTTTGAGTAGGTTTTCCAGAGTTGATGACATTTCTGTTGGAAGATAGTGCTGGTAATGCTATACTAGTTTTGTCTTGCTGTAGATTTAAAGCTGGAACAGGAGTATTACTGTTAGAAGAAGGAACAGGTGTGTCGGCTTGGATAGTTAGTCTAGGTATATTCGTCCCTTTAGGAGGGCCCATCTGACCACTGTTATTCAAACCATTCATTGTTCTGAAAATATACAATTAGTCTATTAATATATATAAATTTGGTTTTTTGCCTTTTTTCATATTGTTTGGGGAAGAGTACTGTTCAAAACTGTAGCTGGATTGGTGCATTGTAGAAGTCATTGCTATTAAAAGTGCTTTGGACTGGTACCTATTCAGCAATCAGGAAGTACTATCAGCTGAGTACTATTAAATTTTATGTCTTGAAATTATTTCTTTGTAGTATTTTGGAAAATTTCAAAAGTCAGATTAACTATTTAACCCTGTTTCATTCATCTGTGTATTAAGTCTTGACAGTCATTAAAATGATACTAAGATACAGAAAAAGGCTTTAGACCCATTTAAACCAATGGGCCTAAAAAATCAATATGGAACCTGAAGACAAATTGACTCCTCAAGTCTGTCTGAGTATGAGCATTAAATCACTGTAAACCAACTCCTTTGAGATATTTGTTTTCGTGAGATTCAAAGTAGAAAAATAACATGATTATAAATCTTGGGGAACATGTCAAACTAGCAGAAAACTGGTTCCTTAACAAATCATCAACATAAACTTCAGCATAGTTGGCTAGAAACGGATAAACGTAAAATAAATAGTATAAGTGAAAACATGTTGAAAACAATAGTGAATGAACATGAAAATTTGCACATGCAATCAAATTTTCAATCTATAAACAACAGATTCATACTACTATAAATCCAAAATAACTTAACTTTATATATAGTTTGTAACAACATATATAAGACATAAAACTAGCTTGGGTTTGTCTACACTTATCATCACTATTAATCATTGACGAAGACATCTCTAGGCAGGTTTAATAATAAATTAAATAAATATTTAAAGCGATTTAAGTTTAAAATCAATTTATAACAAAACGTTTCTAATGTGATCTATTTTCACATGAGTTCTTACGTCATAGCGCAAATCTTTGTTTACAGCTTTCAAAAATACTTTCATGGAAGAGAAGGCATTTGATATTGTATGTACATTATGAACAGAAATATAAATTAACACCATAATGCACAATGCACCCACATAGATATATTACATTCACTTCATTTGAAGGCTTGTAGATAGTTGTCTCTTTGGCACATCTATTAATTTTGATATCAGCCTGTTTTTCCTTTTATACCAAGTCTTGCATATATCCAATACAGTTTAACATATGAGGTCCTTCTCGCTTAATAATAACACACAATTCATCAAACCTGTTTAAAGCCAGGAATTTGTCAAAGTTTTTGCCTTTTTTTACAAATATGGCATTTTTATTTATGTTATCTAGCTTGCACTAAAATGAAAATTTCTCCATTAAAACTTTATTTGTTACAGTTAAACTTTTCAGGTTCAAATAGTTCACTTTTATATAAGACATTGTTTCCAATTTCAGATTTGTTTGCAATAGGAAGCAACTGCAAGGAAAGACAACTGTATCCCAGTCTTTCCAAAGCAAGTGTAAAATAGCATGGTGAATTGTGTGGGATTTGAGACTGAGATTGATTTTGACTTCATAAGTACATTACACATTTATGGTGGGGTCCCAAGGGTGGAATCACCCTTGTTTTATGACGCTCATTTCATTTGAATGGGAACACTCGGTTGGAACTCCTTCTTTTTCCTGGGTTGGAACCCCCCCCATTTAAAAATGTCTGATCAGCTTAATCAAGGACTATTTGTCAACATGTGTCTTCACTTATATTTGGTTTTATATATATGTAAAAGTGCAAAAAGGAGAAGTTTTAGTCTGAGGAAATTCAAGTAAATAAAATATCAACTATTAACAGATACACTACAAAGACCTACAGTGGCAGATCCAGAAAATTGAACAAAGTAGGGCCCACTCACTGCCTAAGAGGAGCCCCTCTCCAAAAATGCTTCAGTAATTCCCTAATTAATCACCAAATTTTTTTAACAAAAAAGGGGGGCTCTGGGCCCCCTGGAAAACCCTCTAAATCCACCTCTGACATACATAATCATTCAAATAATTATATACAATGAATTGTTGGGTTATAAGACAGTTTCATAAAAATATATATGCTTAAACTTGATCGATCTCTGTGTGGGTAGTAGACGTTTCAAGGAATGTGAACTCTTTTGCATATGAGCTCAGTATAAATATCAAGATATTAACTGAGAAAGATTTGTTGTTTGGGGGATTTTTTCTTTTTTGTTTAGTCATGAGATCCATGTATGAAGCAATCATTCATACTTTTATTTACACTGTAGAAAGGCTAAGATAACATCCTATAATCGCAGTACATAGATAGGAAACTAAGGAAAAATCATCGATTTTTGTAAGAAACGCTTAATCATTGAAAACTTTTAAAGACAATTTACTACAGTTTATTGAAAAAATATCAGCTGACATGTAATTGACATTTATAAACATGAAACTGACACTTGACAGGCCACAGTTTATATATGGTAACATTCACAGTTATTTCCCTTTGTTGTGGGTCAAATCTACAAAAAGATTCCAAGGTTACTGAGTTTTTTTATACAATTCAAGGTATCACTTTAATTGATGTTGCTTCATTCTATTTTTTAGTCAAAATAAACAATCTAATTATTAAATAAATGGTCTGGTCATAAAAATTGAATTAATTTTGATACTGTCAGACAATGAAGCTCAGGCCTAATGCAGTCATAAAACTTTGGAATCAGTTTTTTGTACTCATACTCCAAAATCAACCAATCAAATCGTTGGATTTCATGTTTCAAGCATGATTTTTGTGCTCTGAGCACTGAGCCAAGTTTTATGACTTCAACCCCAGGTCTAAAGCAAATTTTAATAGTCTTAAAGCAACTATGCAGAACATTCAGAATAGCCTTCAATTTGTTGTCAATTTTGAACCAATATTTATGATGTCGATTTTTTCAAAAATAAAATGTGACAGTTTTATGAACAGCTAAGTAGGGCAAACATTGACTTCTGGGCGTCATTAAACATCCTTTATAACAAAGTGAAAACCTGGTATATAAAGAAAACACCTACATTTACAATACATTTTATTGTCAAGAAAATCCTACGATTTAAATATAGTATCACTAATACATATTTAGGTATTTAGTAAGTACTTATTTCTCGGGATTAGACACTATAAAAGTTTAATCCTTGTATAAATCCGAACTCAGACAATACACAACAGTTGATTTTTTCTCTTGTCTTGACATATATTTTGCACTTTATATTTTAACAATGTAACAATGAAGATTTGCCAAAATTTATACTTATTGTAGACTTCGTTATCTATTAAATAGCGCTGATTTAAAGCGTGTGAATCATATGATTTGACACTAAAATTTGCACCATGTTTTAATATTATGCCAATTTAATAAAGTTTCAAAATTTCATGTCATCAACTATGATTAGATTTTTCATATAAAAACTAATTGTAAGCCATGATATAAAGTTATTAAAATATAAAATGTTTGGATGGCTAGCTATGAATTAAATACTGTCAGTAGGGTATTGTTCTTGTGTGAATGAGACTGCTTCTATACTCCTACATGCAATATAATATTATATAATTCTGCTTAAACAGTTCACATTGGTACCAAAAAAGTTACATACAAGTACATATTATATGAGGGTAGGAATGCCCTTTACCGTAAGGCATCAAACAGTCATTTTCGTCTACCCTTAATGTCATACTGGTTAAATTTTTAGTGATTAGTGAAAATTTCTTATCATGATTCCTCGGAGGACTCAAAAAATTATCCTTACAGTTATTTTTGAAAAAAATTTAACATGATTCCTCAAAATCAGTTGATTTTTTTATCAGCTAAAAGAAAAAGTACATTTTATGGTCATGCATCAAAAATTACTGTTTATATGTCATTGGTAAGAATTTTTACCGTTATTCGTCATGAAGGTTCCCACATTACGACCCTTATATATTCCAATCTGATTAAATACTATTCCATGGTGAAATCTTTGCTAACAAGAAACTGTTACAAAACAGAAAGTAGAACAAGTCATGTTAGATCCTTGTAATTGATGCGAGGAAACAGGATAAATATTTTAATTGCTTACTTCCCAATATAATTCCAGGTATGCATAACAAATCTCAAGAAATTGAAGTTTTTTTACTAAAGACCCTTAAACAATGACAGCAATTAACTCATTATTTTTAACTGATGAAAATTTAGTGAAAGGTATGTCGAGAACAGTGGTTTACTTTCAAGGTAGTTTTGGGATATATACCAGTACCAGTGAACGAAAAATGAAAGGGACTTTTTTGTTACCAAAATGTACTTTAAATCACGCTTTTTTTTTAACAAATATAATAGTAAGTATAGGTCACAGAGTTTGTTTTCAAGCTACAGGGGGTCCAAAGTTGACACATTTTGTAAGGATTATATACATGTAAAGAAAAATATTATGTGAATAGAAAGAAAACTAAATCAGAGAATTTTGTAAATGTGACAAGATTGCTCTTAAAAAATGTTTCAGAAAAGCAATAGAATAAATCTTGTTTCCGTTTCTTGCTACATAACAAAAGAGATATATCAGGGTTTCCGCTGGCGGTCGCCATTTTCGCAATTTGCGAAAAAATAATAATTGTGGCGATAAAAATTCGTCATTTGCGAAAGAATTTGGCGAAAGAAATATATAGAACGATTTATTTTCCTCCATCTTGTTTATTTACTTTTTTCGAATTTCATGTGATAAAAGCTTTTGTTTTGTAGTAAAAACCACTTCTTAGTACAAAAGGGAACATCAGTATTTTTCTTTTAAGAAACTTTCCCTACGAACTATACTGGTATTATATAATCAAAACATGTCCATTAATTTTGTTATATTCCAGGACTTATATCTTCTTTATTATTAAAAGTATAGTGGCCAAATCATTTAGAAAAGTTGTTTAAAATACAAAGAATATTTTTCCCTTTTAAGTTAAAAAAAAATCTGTCGTTTTAAAGTAAATGTTTAGTGTTTATTCATTAAAATGTTAACTCTAAAATAAGTTTGAGAGCATAATCATAGACACAATGGGGCAAAATCATCTTATTTAAGGGAGCGGGGGGGGGGGTTAGAAAAAAAGGTAAATTTTAAACGAAAAATATAGTTATGTTACTTGGCGAAAAAAATAATAAAGTGGCGAAAATATAT
Organism: Mytilus edulis; assembly: GCF_963676685.1. Lineage (NCBI taxonomy): Eukaryota > Metazoa > Mollusca > Bivalvia > Mytilida > Mytilidae > Mytilus > Mytilus edulis. The sequence goes on along the minus strand of NC_092344.1, from coordinate 35,425,112 downwards.
TGTTTTGGCGAAAGAGGTGGCGAAAAAAATAATTGACCCAGGGGAAACCCTGGATATATTTTCTGAACATTCCTTAATAAAACCAAATATCCAAGTTATCTCCCATTTTCAAGCAAAAATTTTCAAACATTTAGTCTTTTTCAAAACTGTTCTGACTTATAAATTTTTTTTATTATCACGAGATTAAATTGCATAGATTTTTTCATTTAAATGAATAGTTTCTCCAAAGACTTGAATATCTGTACAAAATTTATTTCCTGTTTTACAAATCTGGAACATTCATTTACTGTCATTAGCCATCCAAGATAGCAAAAGATTCCCAAAATACCATAATGCCATTTATAGAAAGTCAAATGAGGACATTGATTACTGTGCATTAGCTAGCAATAATGAATTTGAAGGTCATTAACTAATATTTATTAATAAATGTTTTCAAAAGCACATTTTACACGCATTCTGCATAAAAAAAACAATGGCAGGGGCATGAAAACAACACACAACTCGTCTTAATTGTCTTCAAGAATTTTAAAAGCAATCCAGCTCTTCAAGAGCATCCTAAATCTGCCACAGACTTTGTAATGGGTTGTTTAATAAATTTTTAGTTTTCTATGTTTTGCGGACTTGTTGGTCTTTTGGGTTGTACTTTCCATGACTTATCATTTTCTCTTAGACTTATGAGTTTTAATTGTCCCCCTGGAATATTCTGCTTTTTATTCCATCATATTATACGATTTTATTATATTTCACAATCCTTTAAAGTTTAAACCAAGTGTCTATAAAAGGGGAGAGCATTTCACAATTTTGCAGAGTATAAAAATCTACATATCAACCACATTTTCTATGTTAAATCAAGTATGTGTAAATATTGACTTTTAGGAGACAATTTATATGACGAACACTTGAAGATGTAAAGATTTCCTCCCCTATCTGATAGTTACATATGTACCGTATCTTACGACAATCCAGGAGGTTTGTTTACATTTACGAAGTCACACCAGTAATACACTGGGTCAGACCTTGATCTTTTTTCTTAGAAAATTCTTTGTGTTTTTTTCTTTAATTTCATGCTTTGAAGCCAGAAATGATGTCATTCCAAAAGCTTTGCCTCAAAAATTGGATTTGCATGAAATTTTTCGATTTTATTCCAAAAAAAATGTATGAGAAGGAAGTGAAAAACTCTATGTATGTCAAGGTGACCTTAGACTGGTACCCAGCTGTTATTGAAATTCTTTAAAATATCGTCCGGTTAGGCTAATTTTTGTATATTCTGAAGGCGTACTGGATATTTTACGGAGGGAACTAACCTAAGGTGACCTTCAGTGGCACACCTATAGAATATACATTGTACATACAGGAACCTCAAAAATTATTATTATCGGGTATACACTACACTAGAAATTTTGGCATTAGTAAGATAACCTTCTGCAAGTTTGAACAATGATAGTCAGATACCTCACAGCAACTTGTTTACTGTGGAACATAAAAGGTCATGCGTGGTCCAAGGACATCAGACGGGGTATGACAAGAGACAACTATTAAATACAACATACTTCCACAAACTATTATGCAAAATTGTACATAGACAACTTGGAAGATATAAATTTCACTGATCGGTCTTGCATATTAGACTAAGGGAGTTACCATTTGATTTTTATGGGGGGGGGCTAGGTTGAAAAATTTTGTCCTGCATTTTTTTTAGTTGTAATCTCTGTCCTGCCTTTTTATTTTTCACTCTATTCGGTCCTGCGTTTTTTTTTATTAGTTTATCATGACTTTTTTTTACCTAAATTGTCATCCTGCCTTTTTTTTTTTGCAAAGTGTCTCATCCTGCCTTTTTTTTTTACTCAAAACTCCTGTCCTGCCTATTTTTTTCAAATTTCATCCTAGCCCCCCCATAAAAATCAAATGGTAGCTGCCTAATTCAAACATCTTTTTTTAAATTTAAAGTAGCCCTAAACACTGATCTATAATGTGATAAATTCTTTATTTTAACTATACACATGTATAAACTTTAAACAATAACAAATCTAGAAAAAATTAACATGACTACACAGCATGTTTTATTATTTACATATCATGACTTTATATCCTATAACACACGAAAGCTTTTATCCCAACTCCTTATACATGCATGTAAATCGGAATAAAAATATATCTCATAATATTCAAATCATGACAAATTATGAGTGGCAACCATCAAAAGGCACTTCAGGAAAGAATTTACCCAAGAAAATGATGATATTCAGAGTCTGATAAGGGCTTTAAATTAAGAAGACAAATAGGGCTAAGTACCAAGTAACTATAAAATGGGGTTATTGAAACAATTTAAATTATGAAAAGGAATTTCACAAAAAACAAATTATGGCGAAGTTTTTTTGTGAAAATTTAAAAGTAAAGAAAACACTGCAAATATCTTATCAAATGGGTGCATGTACACTCCTTAAAATTGTTATTGCACTACAGCGTGGCAACATATTATGGGTTGACGTTCCTTTTTAGTAATTCCTAAATCTGCTTGGGAGTGCTTAAGTATTAGAATAATATCTGACTCTTGTGGAACTACATGTATAAATTAATGCAAACAGTATCCTAAGTAAACATCATCTTAACCTGTACTTTTTAAGAAGCTCATATGACCCTACTTTTTAGTAACCTGCATATTTAACCCTCATAAACCATTTTCCAGAAAAAGTTCGACAAACAAGATGAATATATCAGTGCAGGAGATATCGATCTAAAGGCCTATTTTCTGCATTAGTACGAACCATCCAATCATGACTAAATGATACTTACTATTTTATTTATTCAAAAATTAAACTGAAGAATGACGTCAAAGCCCTTCTCCCAAAGAGGATGTGATCTTTCAATAACAAATTTTTCATGTATACACTTCAAATTTAATAAATAAAATGATTGATATTCTATTAATTGATTTTTACCAAAGATCAACTTTTCATCCATTTTAAAATTTCTCATTAGGTTGAAACTTTATTCTTATTACAACAACTTAAATACTGGTAGTCTTGTTCCCCAATTTGGACACCAAGGGAGTTAAAAAGTTATAATGAACATCATATGACCATATTAACCATACAACAGAAATACTGGTAGAAAATTTATAACTGGCTATTAATTGATCAATAACATTGACAGTACTACAAGAAAAAATAGTTTGTCAAATTAATTGCAAACTTGATATTCTTAATTTTGGATGTAATCATTGATGAGCTCAAGAAAGCAGCTAGTAAAAGTGAAATTGATTTCTTTTAATACCCTTTCATGCATGTTTGCCACTTTCGGGCTATTTTGTGGCATCTTTTAATGCCCTTTCATGCATGTTTGCCACTTTCGGGCTATTTTGTGGCATCTTTTAATACCCTTTCATGCATGTTTGCCACTTTCGGGCTATTTTGTGGCAGTCAGTTGGGTGGAGGCAGAGGGTGAGCGCCTGGAGAAAACCACCTACCATTGATAGGATACCTGACTATCCGGGTCAATTATGATTTGAGTCAATGTGCACCCGCATGCACAGGCTTTAAGGATGTATATTGCATTTGGAAAGAACATTATTTTTGTGACTTTTCCCTTATATTCCTTTCTACCTAGAACTGACATCCCTTAAACTATTCAAGATAAATTAAGAGATCAAATCAAATTAACAGTAAGCCTGGCTTAAGTTTTATAATATTTTAGCATGCAAAAAAAATACCATTTAACTTCTGAAATGGACTCTGTAGGCATTGATTTAATAAGGTTAATTAGTTTGGCAATTTGTAGGCTAACTATTAAATCTATCACCTGAATAAACCTGTCAAGATGTTCCTTAGATGTTTAATACCTGATTCGATAAATACAATTCTTAATCATTTATCATTAAATCAAAATAAAATGGTGCATGCTCGAGAAAATGTTATTCCTGAATGAGTGGCAATTTTAAGGAATGAAAAAACACTTCTATTGAGAATCAATAAATAATTGCAGCTGATATGTTATTGTTTATATTGACTGAGGTCAATATCAACTGATGTCAACATCACCATTAATAGTACCAAAAATTTCACGTACTTCCAACAGACAATGTTATGGGACTTCTATATGTAAAATGTCCAGATTAACACCAATAACATTCAGAATTCATGAATGAAACATTTACTAAAATAAAATAAGTATTATGGTTTCATCAATATCATTATTTACTAGTTATTGACAAATAACATTAAAGATTGGTCAATTGTGTGTACAAAATATCCAAAAATAATTAAAACCCATTAGACCAATCCTTTTTAAAATTCCATGTGTTCACATGTGATATTTAGGAGGAGTCAATACAGTCTGTTTCAGGGGAGATAACTGTCAAGTATGATGTTAAATATTCAATGTCTTGTTATCAGCATTGTTTATGATGATGCAGCAATACAGAGAATCAGAATCTACATTCTTACTCAGTGGCGGATCCAGCCATTTTAAAAAGGGGGGGGGGGGGGTTCCCAACCCAGAATAAAAGGGGGGTTCCAACTATATGCTCCCATTCAAATGCATTGATCGGCCAAAAAAAGGGGGGTTCCAACCCCCCGAACCCCCCCCCCCTGGATCCGCCACTGTTACTAGCAGTGAGAAAAGTTTGAGGAATAGAACATTGTATTAGATTCTCTGTTTAAGGTTGAGAAACAGTAAATGGGCTTTATGTCACAGATTGCTTTTTTTTTCCTTTTTTCAACACAAATTGTGGTAAAATTTGGCATACAATTTTGGCTGGTTGAATGAATGAAATGTGCATTGACCAATCTGGTATCTAATTGGTTGAAAAAACACATACAAATTGATCTTTTAGTCTAAAACATGCTGATGTAATAATACATAATAAAAACAGAAATTTATGCTTCAACCACGTCTGATTTTAAGAAGGAAGGCCCACAAGGATAATAGAGATTTTGATCAGGATTACAAATTACCTACATTTGTAATTTATGAGGATTTTTGAAGGAGACATTATTTACCTTTTTTCTACTTTCATGTACATTGATTTCCAGCACCATAATTTGAGAGGGGAGCAAATTTTATACAAAATAATACCCAACTGTTGGAGTTTTTATCTAAATCACCATTAAGTAACACCTTCCTTCAATCTATATGGTCAATTTGCACAATAAGAGCCAACTCATTTTAAACATTAAAAAAATATAAATTCAATACTTTAATATTCATTGTCCTTCAACGTCATAAATATGTTAATCCCTATGGAACATTGCAGACTCCCCCTTAACTCAGTCCATATATTTTGTATATGTACTCATCAAATATGAAGAATTAACAGAAGGTAAAATAAATGTTTAAAATTGTTTTTCTTAAAAAAAAAAACAGTACAACTTAACTTGATTTTTTCGAAAAAGTTTAAGATTACGAGAACTGAAAACCCCAGATCTTTTATTATCTACTTCAACTTGTAAATCCTCACAAAAACTTCAATAATTGACAATTCAAATTCAAATATGATTAATTCTACAAACATAATTTTATTTTCCCCTTCAAACAAAGGTGAAATTCAAGAGATGCTTAGCACTAAATTGATGTTTGATATGTACAAAACAGAAACCATATAACAAGTTAAGTATACAAGAAAGTATACTTAGTCCTACACTCTTAAGAATCTCTAAACAACCATTTACTATTACTTATCCCATAAAACTTTTAAATTATCTGATTTTTAATATACTTTAAGGTCAAAAAGCTCCAGGGTTCAAATTAAACTTGGTCCATATTTTTCCTGTAGAATTAAATACCTTCCTGTTTTTCCTATACAACATATTTATTATTAAATATTTGTCATTTCCAAAATATACATGTATTTACAGGATATTTTATATTTTTTTCTTCCAACCAACAAAAAAAAAAAATTTCAAACTTGATTTGTGTTTTGTAGTTATAAGCATTGTGTATAAGTTACATAACAATTTATTGAGGCAAACTAAACTTAAAGAACAGAAACCAACATCCAGGGACGTTTATTAATCTCTGTTTCAAACCGCATATTTTTCAAATTGACTTTGTTTCAAACCACAAATTTAATCTACTCTGTTTCAAACTTCAAATTTATTAATCTCTGTTTCAAACCACATATTTTTTCAATCTACAAAAAAATTTACTTTGTTTCAAACCATCAATTTGTACCAAAAGAACTATTCTGAACAGTAACCTTCATGGATGTATAGGTATTTTACTGAAACTATGCCCAATTCTTATAAGTGAACAATTATTACTTTAAAATAACTAAATTGAGGTTAAGAAACGTTTAAACCAGGATATGGAGAGGCAATTTAATCAAAATTTCCTTGCCAAATCAAACACAAAATCTTATCCACCTTAGAAACCGTTATGTTATCGTCCATACTTATATAGTGTCAATAATGAAAAAGATAAGTACGAATCGGCTACATTTAATACATATTTATTCTTACTAAAATCTTCATTAAATTCAAAATAGTATTTTGAGTCTATTCAAACATTAAAACTTTGTATATGAAATATTCACAGCTGGGTGAAAACATTAGAGTGTCTTAATGATGAAGCAATTTGTTTAAATGGGAGATGATTTTAATACTTTGTTAAAAGTATTTTTACCTTAAGATGTGCTTATGCAAATAATTTTAAGTACAATATTTACTAAGGTGAAAAAGTACTGAAAAGTATAAAGTATAGTTTTAAATATATATAGGATAGAAAGTACAAATGTTCTTACCATCATTAGCCTTTAGTCGTAGCTAATAATATGAAAAATATTTCCTTTCAAAAGTTTAAAAGATATCAAATTGCAATAATCATTGACAGAAATACATTTGTTTGATATTATCCTTTAATTGAGCATTTTATAAATTGACCCTCAAGGCTAAATAATTTTACGCAGCTCTTAATAGTTTAACCTTCAATATATGTCTTGTTAGTTCCTTATAATTCTAATTCCAAAACTCAAAGATACATTATGTATTACCGGTACAATTCTAAATGAATAACATGCTATCTAAAATTAAAAAATCTTCATTTTTATTCACCATATTTATAGGTAAAAATAAAATAAAAGAAATGAATATGAATTCAATCATACAATCTTAAAACTTTTATGTAATTTATCATAATTCAAAAAGAAAAGATCATATACAGCTTTTACTTGATCTATTCATTCAAAATGGTCACCTTTGGAATTCAAAATATCGGCCAAGGAAAAACTATCTAAATTGGAATACTTTGTCTGATAATGTCAATAAATAATATTTTTGATTTAGGAGAAGGGTAAATTCATGAAGTTAAATCATTAAAGTGTGTTCAAATACAGGTGTGTTTTATGACCAGGATAAAAGTGAATACCTGGCACTATGACAATGTAAATATTGAATCATTCAGATCCTTTATCTAGGGCAGATTGTTGGAATCAGTATTATTATCTCCCCTTTGCTGCATAATGAAAGGAAATGTCCTTTTTATATTTGTAGGTCAAATGATTTCGAACATATAAAAAGTGTATGATTTTATACCTGTTGTATATCATGCAACCTAAATTAGACAAAAAGTATGCAAATAAATAAATTCCAAAAGTTTTGTTTCCCAATGCTAGTAAAATGTATCTGGCTATTTGACCAATCCTACGAACTTTTATTTTCTTGAAATGTAAAAGTTTGTTTTCCCATTTTCACTAAAAAAAAGGGTAAAAATATCAAACTGTCATTTAATTGTTATGAATATTTCAATGGAGACCCCTCTGAAATACCCCAATAATATATCATTACTTAATATGATCTTAAATTGAATGTATATTGAATTGTTTAATGAACGCAAGAGTTTTTGTCTTTTATGGTGATGTCACCAGGGTACTAGAGATTATTTTGTAGCGTTTTACTATAATGTTTATTTACATATAAAAGGGCAGATTTATCTGTCCAAAAACACAGTATTCTTCACTTGTAGTTCTGTTTTGCAGTTAATAATAAAATGTTTTAAAAATCCTTTAACATAAATACACTATTCATCTTCAAAAATAAGGTTACAAGGGTAAATTATGTACAAATTTATCATAAACTGATAATATTTTGACCTTTATTGAAGTAAAATACATGTAGTTAATACATGCAAATATCCAATTAAGTTTACCTACACCACACACAAGGATTGAAAATGGTGAAATTACTAATACCACAAAAATGTTATCATCATGAAAAATTCCTATATGATCCATTTTTGCTATTTACATTTTTGCACCTCTACATATATATGAAGTTATAAATGCATGATTTAACATTCCTGTTGACAAACACATTATGAAAACAACCATCAGCGTTTTAATAGGTGTACTCTAAACTCTACCTACTGGTTGATTCATGTTCGGGTTTCTGGAAAACCAAAACATTCAGAAGAGAAGTTCAAAAAAAAAGAAGTAAAAATAAGAGTGGAGCATATACACTGAAGCATTGGAACTTAAAACTTAAAAAAATAAAATAAAAAATAATATCCAAAATAAAAATCAAACCCTTAAGAAATATCAAATTAAAAAGTTTAGTTTCTCAATTTCTGAATAGGTCGTTACCATTTCACATTTCATAACCAAAAACAAAACACAGAAAAACAGCCAGAGTATGTTAAGGATTCAAAATCTAAACTGACAACCATATGACAGTGATTATTGTTAATCAGGTATAGAAAATTGAAAAAAAACAAAACCATTGTCAAAACAGGTGTTTTGGGATATTTTGAAGCTTAATTTTGACACAATAAAAAATTCCTTTGACCACCTTGTCACAATATGTTTACCTCTTATATACTGCAATGAAAATAGATATTACCCTTTTAATAAACTGTATTGAATAAAACAAAAGTCATTGTTCATGTGTATTTGGTTTTTGATTATATTTGGGAATGCATCCACTGGAACAGAGCATGGCGCCCCGTCTCGAATTATTTTTTATTTTTCTTTAGAAAATCTTAAAAAGAAACAAATAAAGACCCATGTTGAAATGTAATTCATGTACATGGTTATGATAATTTCAGATGAAGCGGTCTTCAGCTCTATGGAAACAGAGATGTAGCAAGACTTTTTTTATCTTGATTTGTCAGTTAAATTCTTTTTCTTTTTTTTCATGTGTGTGTTTTTGGTTTTTTTTTGCCAAAAGGAATGCTGTTTTCTCTATGATTTCCTAATTGTACTTTAAATTGATTTTATGATTTTGGTCATGCCAGCATTAAAACTAAGACTGACTTTTACAAATGTACCACAATGTGGAATATTTTAATGAGTGAAAGCTCGTATCAAACATTTTCCCCATGAAAAACATTGCCAATAGTAGGACAAGAGTGTGATCTTGGCAATGAAAATGAAAAATGTGTTTGGAAACTCATAAAATAGAATAATTTTATCAAGTATCTAATTTCCCTTAATGCATGGATTTCCACATCAATTTCAAAGTTTTTACACACAGAAAATAGTATCACAGCTCCAACTAAAAGTCCCCAAAATGTAATGAAAATTCAAGTCAATAAAGTCCATTTACAATTTAGTAACTAAAAAAATTGTCAATATTTATTATATTTAATTTTTAATAAGTATATTACATCACTTTATAAAAATACCCACCTCTGATCCTATATTTCCCAAAAGATTTGGTTAGAATTTTCACTTTTTTCACATTTAGCGTCATTTTCATTGTATTCCAAATTAAAAATCACATTTTGAAGTTTTGATATAAAAATTACATCCTTTCTTATTATATGGAAACACGTTTAAAAATGTAATAGGGTTTAATACAGTTTTAATTAATCCCGAGGAATAAATTTTCACTACACCTTATCAAACTACCGTTAAAATTTTAACCAGACTTAGAGCGGTAATCATGCATAAAAATTTTACCGTTATAACTCCGCCCACTTTCCATTACGTAGACGGCTGACGAATAACAAATGAATATAAGTAAAATTAAAAAAAAATAAAATATATAAACAAGATGTAGAATTTGAATTGTATAGACAAAAAAAAATGTAAAATCGGCTTAAGTTCTTTTCTTGTCAGTATTCAGGCCTTTTTTTTTCTCTGATTTTATATATATGCATCCACACGTAAGCCAATACACAAAATGACCCAATCTAGCATTAGAGAAAAATCAACTTTCGAGTTTATATTTTAAGGTGTATGACTCTGTGACGTGTTTACTTACCGTCACAATGTATATTATTGTAAGTCACATATCAAAAATACTCAGAAATCCAGTATAAAAAGTTGAATTTTGTATATTTTTCTCTCAGGACGGAAGTTTGTTAGTTTGTTATCGTTTTTTAGTTGCGCATGTCATTTGGGAATCAAACAGGTAAAATACAGGTTGTCGCCCTCTAGTAATGTATTTCAGGTAAACTGCTTTTAAATGTACCCTTTTCGATAAATAAGAATATATACGAATTAACCAAAACGCCGGGCAAGCAATTTCGATCAGCCATGCTTTCTAAGGAAGGAGAGGATGTATTTTGAAAAGCAAATTTCTTGCAGGTATGTTTTTACAGGTAATGTCTCTGTTTCTGTTATCATATACTTTCATATAGAATGAAAGTATGCAGACAGCTAAAAAGAAATCAGAAAAAAAGTCCGTGTGAGGTAAGCATTGGTCGGGAATATCAAAAAAGCGCTCGAGACCCGGAACCAGTGACTTATTTTCATTGTTTGTTGTCACTGAGTCCAGCTCGCTATCCTTATGTATACACTATACGGAATTTCATCTTAACAGAAGTTTTTTTTTCAAATTTGATATAATTCCATCCAACCTATCATAATTTCAAATACTCATATTAGAGTATACCCGTTATAAATTAATTAATTATCAATCTGACGGTTAAAAAACTTATTTATAGAAATGAGAAAGGACATAATTAAGGCCTTTACTGTTTTAGAGACTTCTTCAAATATTTGTTACTAACATTTTTTATTTTAAAGAAAACAGTTAATTTTTAATGTCTAGACTTTTTAAAATATGAAAAAGTCAAAAAACAAAATAAAAATACATTGAAGGTTTCTTAGGACTATAAGAACCATTTTGCACGCAACACCCCCATGGGAATTTTTAAAAGTTGACAGGTATGCTTATGCTAGAGTGCGGAAACGAATATAAAACGGTCACTTACAAAAAATAAAATAACATTAATCATATCATCTGATGCAAAAAGTAAAATAACAAAAAGGAGGAAAATTCTAAACCGAAATTACCTGAGCAAATGGCAATTTGAATCAAAACCTCAAAAATGGATAACAACTGTCATATTTCTGACTTGGTACAGACGAGAGCACTGTTAACTTCCTTATCCAAAATTTACCAAGATAGATTCCACTTTCGTGAATAAAGCCATGTTGCATGCAATGCTAGATATGTCTGGAATGTCGACTAACTAAAGATGAATGTCGTGCTTACATTCGTAATTGATAGTCACTGTTCTGTTTTAATACTCTATTTACATTGTAGGAGACGCACACAATTTACGACCTTGCAAGTAACCGAAATACTATGTCGTAAATCGTTCTGTATGGCTGTTTAAGACTGCGTGTGCACAATGTGTTCCCATGATCATTGCAACAGCTTCATGACGAAGATCCTGGTTTATCCAACAAATATTCCTAATTACATCAGTGACAAAATAGGAGAATTTAGTACAAATACGTACATCATTCGGATGGCATAAACTATGCACATCTCCCGTTTTTACATACTAGATACCTTAACTTCACAAAATCATTATAAATTAAAGAACGATATATAGCCTGGTAGCCTAGATATTTGACTAAACATCTCATTCTTTACAGTAAAAAGATGGCTTCTAGAAATATTGCGACGAAGTGGTGTCAATCACTGCAGACGTGGATTCAAAAATTAGAAAGCCGAACTAGATCGCAATATTTTCAACTAAGTAGTAATCTACATAAACACAGACTTTTTAACGCTCTACACTTCTATTCCCCATGATCAATTGACAGAAAGACAACACAGCTTTTTCTACAAAAAATGGGAATCACAGATACCTTTTTAGGTCATGAAAAATCTTGCTTTTTGACAATCTAATTAAAATATATATCTCCGATTTCGTTATACTACGTTACTACATATGAGTAACGTAGTATAAAGAAATCGGAGATCTATATTATAATTAGATTGTCTTTTTGAAGAACTACAACGAATATAATATCTTGAAAAAAGTAAAATCACAGAAATACTGAACTCAGAGGAAAATCCAATCGGAAAGTCCACAATCACATGGCAAAATCAAATGACAAAACACATCAAAAACGAATGGACAAGAACTGTCATATTCCTGACTTGGTATAGGCATTTTACTGTGGGTTTTTTTTGGACAACATATTGGTTGAGTTTTGTGGATTGCTATTTTAAACAGACTGTTTATATTCCTATGGATACTAGTTGTGTATCTTACTGGCTTATGACTTGTTTTATACTCGAATGAATCAACACTCATACACTATTTTCTCGAAGACCTTACGACAAACATTCTGCACGTTTCATCGTGTATGTTAACACGACTTCATTACTGAGAGGGTGCTGGACGAACACACACAAATATATATATATGCTCCAACAGAGTTTGAAGAAAAACGACTAAAATCACATCTTTTAATCATCACGAATTGGTTGATTACTACAACTAGATTATATTAGCAAGACCATTTTATAAACTCTATAATAGATAAGCGGAAGATCCTAATCAAGGAATGGATGGTTAACAATAGGAGAAAAACGTCATTGCGTTATCATTATAATTTAGGTATATGAAAATTTCCATGGGGAATTTTACCTTCAAGATCCAGGAAGGGAAACCAGTAACTATTATTGATCGAATTTATCAAATACATTATGCATACTTTTGAAATAAAGAGACTCGTAAATAAGTGAAATGCATCAAAGATCTCCGTTTAGACAAACAAATTTATTAACTAGTAGACCCATAAGTGTCTGTATAACGCACCTTGATCATGTATTATAGCATAATTTAAGCTATTGATATTATACTTTTTGCAACAACATAACTTTATTTCGGTCTAAAACCGGAAGATTATTTAATCATGCATGCACTTAAACAATTGACTCTTTCTTCGAGAATATAAACGTATATATAAACCCACACTGGGTTCAGTTGGCTTAATTAGAATCAATGTGTGTAATCCTACCAGAACAACTTCTTAAAGGTCTTTCTATCATATATGCATACCTGATAACCATTTGCTATCATTATTATGAATGATTACCAAACATGGTTGTCATGATAAACTTTCCCTGAAGGAGTGTCATTAATTTAGGGGGTAGATTTTTTCCAAAAAACTCCCAATGTGAGCATATGTGGTAAAATGTGGTCATTCAAACGCAAAGAAATATACACATTTCAGAATTATTGTTAATTTGTCATATATATACATGGTATTTACATTCCTAAACATTTGGAAATAAACTCATCATAGATACCAGGATTACATTTTGTTTTTACGCCAGACGCGCGTTTCGTCTACAAAAGATTCATCAGTGACGCTCGAATCCAAAAAAGTTAAAAAGGTTAAATAAAGTACGAAGTTGAAGAGCATTGGTGACCAAAATATCTAGTAAATATCTCGCACAAGACGTTAATATTAGTTTCTAGAAGAGAAGATGGAATATGGCTTACTGCTTTTGCTTATTTTTGTAACACACGTATGTGTACTAATAATATAGAATCTGAATACTCATATTAAAAAATCTGGATATACAAAATTTCAGATGTAAAGTTTAACGATTTTGTCAGTCGTTTAAGCAAAACCTATGAGATAACGAGAAGGTCATATGTGAAATGAGAACGATATAAGATTTCATATACCGGCAGCTCTTAGAGTATAGAGAAGAAATGAATATTAAGCTGGATGAAGATGAATAACATTTAATTATTAGATGTCAAACATACAATTAAGATAGGGATGTTATATTGAAATAAGTAAACCAAATATGTCATTATTGTTTCAGACTGTACTGAAATTTTTATGTAATTATGAATGTATCAGTAGTCGACACTTAAACATATCGTAGAGCCAGTTTCAGTACAGAAAGCCCCGAAAAAAGGGGAAAAAGTGAATCAATTCAAAATAGCACGCCAACGACCCGAATCGAATCACGATGATCTAACAATTAATGGGGAAAAAAGACAACAAAACGAAAGACATCGCATAGTTACATGCTCAGGATTTGGATCAGACACATAAAACGTAGAAAGTTTTAGCTCAACACAATCACATGTACATGTAGGACCAGGTACAGTTACTTAGGAACATTTTTACTTACTGCGTTTTCAAATCATGTCCCAATGTCTGTAAATGACAATGTCGTGATGCCATTTACGAACGCTTTTGTCAATACATATTTCTGTATAGATATTAACAGGTCGCCATTTTAGAAAGGCCATATATAACTTTAACCTTGCTAATTACATTTCAATTCACTTATCACCCTTTCTTTAAATATAATACATAATAATAATAATAATACATAAGAAAATGCCTGTACCAAGTCAGGAATATGACAGTTGTTATCCATTCGTTTGGTGTGTTTGAGCTATTGATTTTGCCAATTAATTACGGACTTTCCGTTTTGAATTTTGCTCGGAGTTCGGTATTTTTTGTTATTTTATTTTTTACTTTCGAAAATGCTGGTGATAAAGAAGAAGAAAGTAAGAGAAGGATTTTGATCTAATAAATTCAATATATATAACATTTATTTCAAATGTATTCCATTTAATTTCTTATAAATCGAAGGGATCTTTATCCTTGATTTTATTTATCGATTACCATGACACTTCATCACTAATTACATACATCTTGATATAGATTAAACCGTTGGTTTTCCCTTTTGAAAGGTTTTACACTGGAGCCCTTTATAACTTTTCTGTTCGGTGTTAACCAAGACTCCATTTTAAAAATCGTATTTTGACCTATAATGGTTCTAGTTTTATAAATTGTGACTCGGATGGAGAGTTGTTTCATTGTCACGTATGACATCTTTTTATATCTCAGTATCTTTGGCTCAAACCGAAAACGAACGGGATTAAAAAAAAACACATACTACTTTTCTAATACAATGGGCTTAATAAGAGTGTTGTCAAATTTTGCCCAACCGGTTACTCGGATAGTCGTTCGACCGATTAAACGATTAACCGGTAGTTTTAGTTCATGTTTGAGACCCTTACTTATAGTACACTACAAATGCTCGTTTTCATAATACGATGAATTTTAAAAAAGATAGAGAATGGAAATGGGGAATATGTCAACGAGACAACAACACAACCAAAGAGCAAAGGCCAGCCACACATGAGTCTTCAATGACGTTTGTCCTTTACAGGATTGTCTGTGAGGAATACTGGCGAAGTTTGACTTTTAATAATCCAATACCACCATATATGCTATGACGTTTGTAATATCTTCATATTGAAAAAAAATAAAAAAAACTTTCTTGATCTTGTCGAATTAAATGATTATTTTTCTTTCTCTTGATGTCTTAGAATATAATGTGGGGTGTTTCAATTTGAAGTTATTAAGCCAGTTGCATCTAGTATACATTAATTACATTCACCTAGATTTTAGTACATTTTTTTAGTTGACACTTTGTTTAAAGTATGACAAAGCCTTGTACATTCAAATGTAGGTCTACGCAATATTAGATAAAAAAATAATCTAATGAAGTAAATCCTTAAAAAAGTGCACGTAAACTCCGCCATATCAATCTTTAGTTGAAAAAAAATATAAAAAAGATGTCTTTTATATTGTTGTTAAAATCAATGAAAAACGTAATTTTAAGAATACAATATGACATTTTGAGAAGCGTTTTTGTTACAAGTTTGAATAGCTATATATTTATGAAGAATGAATGGTGAGTTTGTATTTCAATTTGAAATATTATCAATAAAATACTAAAGTCATCAACTAAGTTTTTTTCATTTTTTGCAAGTCCATTTATCACATAATCTACAATAAAAAATACTCGCATCTTTGAAAATTCTACATCAGAAATGATTGCACTAATAGTGATAATTCATCACATCTATAGTTAAAATAGATCGCTTTTAATCAATATGCTATATTATGTTGCTTTTATAACACTTATTTGGACTTTAATGCTACCAAAAAGACATATCACATTGAAAATATGTTGAAACTTAACTTCAAATAAATTATTTTGGTATTTTCAAAAACGTAAACAAATACAGTTTTCCCATGATCCTTTATTCTACAATAGACATGCTCGCATATGATAGTGAAAATGAACTAACTGGATTCGCACTTTATATACACTGATTTTAGAAAGGCCATAACTTGAACCTTGCTAATTACATTTCCATTCACTTATCACCCTTTCTTTAAATATCCAAAAGATGTTTATAAACTTATTCCCTAAAATATAACAAACAACATTACCTATTGTGTCGGTTTGTTTTGTTCACACATTGTTGTCAATATATTATAATTTTATAAAAATGTCTTATAAATGAGAGGTTAATATAGTGATAAAAAAGGTTTAATACATAGAAAATGCCTGTATCAAGTCTGGAATATGAAAGTAGTTTATATCTATTCCTGAGGTATGATAGTCATTCGTATGACGTGTTTGAGCTTTTGATTTTGTCATTTGATAAACGAACTTTCCGTTATGAAGTAACTCGGAGTTCGGTATTTTTTTGTTATTTCATTTTTTACTTTCGAAAATGCTAGTGATAAAAAGATAGATAGCTCAACCATGAACCGGAATTTGATTAATCACAATTCCTTTGCATAATAAAATATTTTCTGCTACTCCTAAATTTTGTTTAAGTGTTCACCACTTTACCAGTCTGTAAATTTTAACCACACCAATGAGATATATTTTAAACTCCGTTTCTGAAAATATTATCTAAACTATTACGACTCAGAAATTGACTGTAACGGTCACATATCTAGTTCGTTCGACGAGATCAAAATATAGACATTGATATGCTTTACTGTTGTCCATTTATTTTCAGGCTGACCAGTAGTTGAGTGACAGGATGTGTAACTGTGAGTGACAACGCATGCCAAGTGATGGCCATTAGCTCATACAAGCCTTTTTTGGCAGAAAGATAGCGGAAGCAGGAAATCAATGTTCATAGTTTGTTCATTGCTGTAGTCTTCTGTTATATAGAATGCTGACTCTAATTAGCTAGTACCGCTAATGTAAATATGTCACCCTTTAACTCAAATATGCCTAGGAGGATTTGTGTCAAGTTTTGGCAGGAGATCAAAACAGTTTTTGAAGGACTTTAGTTTTTTTTTTATTATTCTGGGGTTAAGAGAGATGTTTGTTCGGTCATGATAGTATTTAGAATGACTTCTATATTACCTCCAACTATTTATAGTATTTCCATACGAACAGAATTTATTATTGTCCCAGGATAGAAATTTTGTATTTGACCCAGACACGCGTTTGTCTACAAAAGAATCACCAGAGACGCTCGTATCCAAAAAGGAAGTTAAAAAGGCCAAATAAAGAATGAAGTTGAGGAGCATTAATTGAGGACAAAACTTCGTAAAAGTTTTGCCAAATACTGCTAAGATAATCTATTCCTGAGGTATGAAAGCCTTAGTATTTCAAAATATTTAAAGTTTTATAAACACTTGATATATGTTGTTTATTCTTTAGTTTTCTATGTTGTGTCGTGTGTACTATTGTTTTTCTGTTTGTCTTTTTCATTTTTAGCCATGGCGTTGTCAGTTTGTTTTAGATTTATGAGTTTGACTGTCCCTTTGGTATCTTTCGTCCCTCTTTTAATGATAATTCATGTCAGACGTGCTGACTACTGAGTTGTTGATACCATCGGGAAATAAAAAATCATTCAGTATTGACATCGACACAGTGGTTGTAAATAAACGCAGCATAGATACCATGATTGAAAATTTGTATTTGCGCCAGACACACGTTTCGTTTACAAAAGACACATCGGAGATGCTGGAATCCAAAAAAGTTAAAAGATCAAAGAAGTAACGAAGTTGAAGAGCATTGAGGACCAGAAATTCCTTAAAATTTTACCAAATACATCTCAGGTAATCTATTCCCGAGGTAGAAAAGCATTCCAAAAATTTGAAGTTTTGTGAACAATTAATTTATAATTAAGACCGTATCAATGATAATTCATGTCAGCATAGAAGTGCTGACTACTGGGCTGGTGATACCCTCGGGGAATAAAAATTCAATTAACCAGCTTTGGTATCGATTCAGTAGTTGTAAATAAACTCATCTAATCCTGAGGTATGAAAGCCTTAGTATTTCAAAATATTTCTGAACAGTTGACATATAATTATGACCATATTAATGATAATTCTTGTCAGACGTGCTGACTACTGGGTTGTTGATACCATCGGCAAATAAAAAAATTATCCAGTATTGACATCGATACAGTGGTTGTAAATAAACGCAGCATAGATACCAGGATTGAAATTTTGTATTTGCGCTACACGTGTGTTTCGTTATCAAAAGACTCACATATACCCTCGTTTCCTAAAAAAAATCAAAAATGTCAAATAAAAGGCGAAATTGAAAAGTATTTAGGACCAACAATTCATAAAATTTTTTGCCAAATATAGCTAAGGTAATCTATTCTTGAAATAGACAAAGCCTTAGTATCTCAAAATGTTTAAGTTTTGTAAACAGTTAATTTTATATAAGTAACTATGACCATATCAATGATAATTTATGTCCTCATAAAAGTGCTGACTACTAGGCCGGTAATACATTCGGGGAATAAAAACTCCACCAGAAGTTGAATCGACCCAGTTGATGTAAATTAACTCATCATAGATACCAGGATTGAAATTGATGTGAACCAGACGCGCTTTCGTCTACAAAAGATTCATCAGAGACGCTCGAATAAAAAAAAGATAAAAAGGCCAAATAAAGTATGAAGTTGAAGAGCCTTGATGACCAGAAACTCCTATAAGCTTTGCCAAAAAAACAGCTTAAAAAAGAAAGATAAAAATATATCGAAAATAAACTGACAACGCCATGGTTAAAAAATAAAAAGACAAACAGACCAATAATAGAACATTAAGCAACACGAACCCCCACCAAAAACTTTGGGTGATCCCAGGTGCTCCGGAAGAGTATTTACCGTAAGCAGATCCTGCTTCACATGTGTCACCCGTGATATTGCTCATGTTATTACAAACCCCGTTAGTAGTCTAATTCGGTAGGTCACATTAATGTTGAAAAGGGAAGTGGATTGTAGTACGACATATGGAACAAATTTGATATCATCTGTGAAACGGTTATTCCATAACGGTCAACCAACGCGTGATGGCGTCCGTAAAATTTATGAAGGGATGATTTCAACTTCACCATTTGGAACCCTTGGTTCAATAGCTTTCTTGTGAGCATAAAGTTATCTATTCCCGAGGTAGAAAAGCCTTAGTATTTCAAAAAATATTTCAAAGTTTTGTAAAAAGTGTATTTATAGTCATAACCATATCAATGATAACTCATGTCAGCACAGAAGTGCTGACTACTGGGCTGGTGATACCCATCGGTGAATAAAAACTTAACCAGCAGTGGTATCAACCCAGTGGTTGTAAATAAACTCATCATAAAATACCAGGAATACAATTTTGTATTTGCGCGAGACGCGTTTCGTCTTCAAAAGACTCATCAGAGGCGCTGAAATCCAACAAAGTTAAAATGAACAAATAAAGTACGAAGTTGAAGAGCATTGAAGACAAAAAAATTCTTAAACGTTTTTGCTAAATACAGCTAAGGTAATCTATTCCTGAGATAGAAAAGCCTTGGTATTTCAAAATGTTTAAGGTTTGTAAACAGTTAATTTATAATTATGACCATATCAATGATATCACAGAAGTGCTGACTACTAAGCTTGTGATACCCTAGAGGTATAAAAACTCCACTGCTGTGGCATTCTCTTAAAAAAAAAAAAATGTCACATTTGAGAGAGTTTTTTTTTTAATTCAGATATCTCTAAATTATATCTATTGCCAAGTGTTAGCTGTCGATCGACCATTTTTTTTCTTAACAAATATAATACCACACGTAATAATAACTTGTAAGCCATATTATTTCGTGTTTGATTGACAGCTAGTTAAAAATTTCTTGAGACGTTTCCTAAAACGTCCAAGCTTTAACTATTTGTAACATCACACTTTTTACTTTTGACATACAATTCAGGCTATTTATGGACGGCCGTACGACGGACACAGCTTATTTTCCTTATTGACGAGATAAAGTATATAGACTTTAAAGGTTTAAGACCAACAAATAGATATGCCTATACCTTGACAATCCCAAAAACAACTCTAATAGGTGAAAGGGTACGATTGACACATATATAACATATTTACCTATTCAATCGTGTAAACACTTCATAAGTAAAACATGAAATATTTCCTTCAGTTCAGTAAATCTGAATACTAATTCTTAAACTGCAATTTTAAACACAAGGCCTCAGTATTTAAATAACGTAAATAATAATAGTAATTTTCCACAAAACAATTAGGTATTGACAATATACTATGATGTTGCAATTTCATGAAGATTTAAATTTTTACAAATCTTTTTGTCATTTACCATGAAGTGGTAGGAACCAATACCATTTATCATCAACCAGTCAATGCATGGTTATAATGGTCCCAACAAGTTCATCTGTCATTACGGAGGTATATTTTGTACAAAGGTTTAATGCAGAAAATTGCATTATAAATAAAATAAACAGTAGTATACCGTTGTTCAAAAGTTATAATTCGATTGAGACAAAAACAAATTCGGGTTTCAAACCAAAACCGAGGAAAACATATCAATTTTAAGAGTATCACAAAGGAACAACAGGAACACCGAAGTTCAACACACATAGAAACAAACTATTTGATAACAACTGCCATATTCATGACTTGGTACAGGACATTCTAAAAAAATTTAGAAACATTCAACAAGTTCGTATAATTCTATACTGAATATCGGAAACAAACAAAAACATGATCTTGGAACAGAACTTGGAACCGACATGACACTTGGAACAGAATTTTGAAAAGGGTGGCATAGTTATTTCTTCATTGTTATATACCGGTACGTCATGTATCATATCTAGCCTGACTCGATATTCATGTTCCTCATTAAAAGTATAATTTGAATCGGTCTAGCTAGCTTTGCAAAGTTTTCATTGAAGAGACAACAGAATGTGTTTTATATCCTCATGGATGGAATGTTTTCTTTTCAGCAAGGCAATTTGCAAGGCATAGGTAAACTTGGAAGAAGTGGATCTTTAAGTTTTTCTTTATCGAAAAAATGAATCTTCATCTCTGTCTGATGCTGTCATTTTTTCTCAAATATTTAAAGAACTTTGTTGCCATTGCAATGATCTATATCTGTTCATTTAGTATCACATTCGAAATGTCTTAATTGATTTACTAAGGTTTACCAACTGTTTGAGGTGATTTTGATTACCAATTCATCGCTTTCTTTCCCTTGAAATTTGGTTTGTAGCCTGTTCGATTCTATAAGTTGTTTCAGGCATCTGTGATTTTTTAGTTCATCAAATGCTTTTTGTTTATAGTGTCCTATTTTGACTTCTTACGAGTTACTGTAGTAACCTTTGTCGAAATTTGTCTTTTGTATTGGATAGAGGTCAGCATACACAGAATAACGGCATGATGTGTTTTGTTCTTCTTTTCATGTTTTCGCCTTTATAAGATTTCCTTTGCTTTTATGCATTGTTAACCCATATGTAGCCAATCTGTCATTTGGAAGTCTCATTGAGGATAAGTGTGATCAGTCAGTAATTAGGTGGTAATTCTTTTGATGTTCATTACATATTTCAATAGTTCATCTCGAGTGTCATTATATATTGTCTAAGAAAGGAGGCGTTGAAGTCATTTAATTGTGTGGGTTCATTGATATTTTAGCGTCATTTCTTTTAATGTTTCCAAAGCGAACTCTATAAGAATCATGTCTTTTATCAGAACCCTCTCTGGTGAATATAAACATTTATGAGGCAGATTGGAGTTTTGTTATTGAGATCTCAACTGTATATAGATATAGGAAGATGTGGTGTGAGTGCCAATGAGACAACTCTCCATCCAAATAACAATTTAAAAAAAGTAAACCATTATAGGTCAATGAACGGCCATCAAAACGGAGCCTTGGCTCAAACCGAACAACAAGCTATAAAGGGCCCAAAAATTACTAGTGTAAAATCATTCAAACGGGAAAACCAACGGTCTAATCTATATAAAATTTTAAAAAAACGAGAAACGAGAAACACGTATAAATTACATAAAAAAAACGACAACTACTGTACATCAGATTTCTGACTTAGGACGGGTGCAAACATTTGCAGCAACATTTAACGTTTTAATGGATCCAAACCTTCTCACTTTTTCTGAAACAATAGCATAACATCACAACATAGAAAAACGCACGATAAATATCAATTGGCAGGCTTAACTCAATCAAAAAACGTACATTCATACACTATAAACGAATAAATTTGATCTGCGATATCTGAATGCAAATGCACAGTTAATAAAATATTAGGGACAAACATTCAAGGCCAAAAAGCAAACAAACAAGTCCAAACAAAGCCATGTCAAGACACCACTGCGAAATATTTAACCCTTCGAAAATATTCACTTTAGAAAAAAAAACGGTTTTAAAAAAATACAGGTAGATCTTGAAGTTTATACAAATGTAGTAAGAAGAAGTGATATTCCAAATAATCAAAGCTGGAATATAGACAAGATCCATATAAATATAAAACAACAAAAAAGCATTATAAACATTATCAACAGGTCGAATTAACAAGAAAATACGATTTGAGAGTACTCGTAGTTACTGACAGCTAGTTAAAAGCCAAAAACAATTAATAATAAAAAAAAAATCATGCATCAGAGACTAAAATCAACTAAATAAAGGCAACAGTAGTATACCGCTGTTCAAAACTCATAAATCCATGGACAAAAAACAAAATCGGGATAACAAACTAAAACCGAGGGAAACGCATTAAATATAAGAGGAGAACAACGACATAACACTAAAATGTAACACATATAGACAAAATCCCACGAGAATAACAAATATAACATATATATATAACATCAAAACCAAATACATGAATTTGGGATAGACAAGTACCGTGACACGTCTTATCGCAATGTGAATTTACACTCAAAAATAAGAGAAAACAAACGACACAACGTTATAATGTAATACACACAAAAACGAACTATAATATAACAATGACCATATTCCTGACTTGGTACAGGGCATTTTTAAAGGAAAAAATGGTGGGTTGAACCTGGTTTTGTGGCATGCCAAACCTCGCACTTTTATGGCCATGTGAAATATAACATCAAAATGACAACACAGGACTACAATATAAATAAATTGTATTTAAAACACATCCCAGGGATTTAGTATTTTAACGTCATGAACAGTCAGAGAAGACATGACTTGTACAATGCCAAAAATAAATGTATGTACGATTCTGTTAACTTCATCTTGAAGTTTGAGAGCTTTTCTGTATAAACTGCAATTCCATCATGTCTTCCTTGACTTTCAAACGGAGACCGTTAAATTATTCGTCATCGTCAACTTGTCTCGTAAAAGCTATACAGTTCAAATGATATTGTTTCAGTAAATCGTAATAAAAAGTAAAATCACAAAAATACTGAACTCCGAGGAAAATTCAAAACGGAAAGTCCCTAATCGAATGGCAAAATCAAATGATAAAACACATCAAACGAATGGACAACAATAGTCAATGTTTGTGTGTAAATAAGATATCTTGTATTTAAATTACTTCATTCATTTTTTTTATTAGAGTTGAAACCGTTTATGCTATAAGAGATTGTTCGCAGCGGACTAGACTTTTCCAAGATTATACCATTCTTGTCAGTGGCGGTGCTGTATCTGGGTGAAGTAACACGGTTTGTCGTCCTTGTTCTTAAAAAAAGTATTACCATATTTCTGTGTACATTGTGTTTGTTGGTTTGGTCGTGGCGATGAATGAAATGGTTTTGAGTTGGTGAGATGAAGTACGAAATACATGTTCAGGTTTTACAATTTGGTCTCTTCTTCTTCTTCTTCTTCTTCTTCTTCTTCTTCTTCTTCTTCTTCTGATTCTGATATACAGTTACAGCTTCATCTCTATTGAAGATTACGAACTGTTAGTAGAGTAAGTGGAGTAAAGTTGTTCTTATTTGAAGTTGAAGAGACCAAATATAATTCTCAAGTTGCTGTAGTCTACAGCAACACTAATAACAATTTTGTAGTTATCGTACTAGTTTACATTGTTAACTGGTGAACAGTGACAAATGAAGAATTGATATAAGTGTTTAGTACATTTGACTATGAGCAACAACTGCTAGTTCTATTTGGGTGTAGCCATTAAAACTTAGTTGAGTTAGTTATTATTTCTACTGAATTCTGTCGCTGGTATTCAATATTGTGGTTTTTTTTTAAAACAGGAATAGTGCGTTCTAGTTACAGTTAGTTGATACTTGTTATCTTCTTGATTTGTGTTCTTGTTTTTTCTCTGGTCTAGTTTACTTAGATAATGTCGTTTGAATATTTTGGGTTCGAGAGTTTGGAGCTACATAGTATGCTTGTAGACTGTTGGATAGTCGGTGATATTGATCGTGTACGATCTTTTTTGGTTGGAATCAGATACTCAATCGTGTGTGTCAGATTTTTGTAAACATCTTTTAGGTTCTTGTTCAACTGTTATTATTTGTATAATAGAGTTTGGAGATTCCAGGAAACCTGGAATAAGTATATCGTTCAATGCTTAGAATGCATGGTTTTATTTTATAAGTGGGTAGACACTGTATACATTGAAATTTATCTAAATTGTCACTACTACGATAGCTATTAGCTAATGTAACCAGGATGTAACATTTTGACATTGAAAGTGTAATTTTTCCAACAAATAACACAGATGATAAATCTAATCTTGAGATGTTATTGCTGCTTCATCGTTTTTTTGCATGAATTTTTGCAGATTGAGTTCAAAATGGTTGAAAAGAAATTTAAAATTTGTTAGACATATCAATAAATATGGAGCTCAATCTGTTTTTTGTAGAGCGTTACTGGTAATTTGTGTAGTTTGAAATGAGTTACATGCTTCATGCATTACTGAATTCATTTTATTTGGAATGTTTACAAGTCCATGTATATCTTTGTCTCTATTATTTGACTCTACAGCAAAGATTGTAGATAATATTCCTTCAAACATACCGCTGTAAGTGATTGGATTCATAGTGAGTGATCCATCATAAATTGTGTTGTCTCTTTTGAAATGAAAATATAGCAATTTACTTTGTCGACTGTTCGTAAGATGTAAGGATTTGTGTATGAATGCAGCAGATATAAATTTTAGAACAAGGGTTCCTTTTATTAATTCAACTTGTGCATTCAACTGATAAGTAGAGACGATCATTTTTCTGGGCGGCTTTAACTGCATTTAGTCTATACATGTTGTACTAAGTATGTGTTGTCCATGATTTGTTCTACTTTGTGTGGATTCACAAAGATATATTGGTCTCTGATTTTCTAGCGTGCCTTGTTTTGCGACTGCTTTGCAGGATGTATATGTCAGTTGCGTTATCTTCTTGGGAAAGACGTTATTATTTCTTATATTAGAAGACAGCAAAGCAGGTTTTATTTTCTTGTTTTGTTTAATTTACCACAAGTAACGACAAACTGTAGACAACGACACTTGTGTTTTCCTATACAATGTAATGGTTGAACTATAAATATACACATGATCAAGCTGAAAATGTTTCTATGAAGGTGTTGTAATTGTTATGTAATACAGTTGACCGCAAAACTGTTTTAACTATCAAATGTATAGTCTGTAAATTTTAGTTATTCCGTGCAGTTAAATGTACCAATTTGCTGATAAAATGCCATCAGGTAAAGTACGAACTGAATTTGTTCCTTTGTTGTTGTTCTTGTCATTTAATATATAAGTCACCCACGTTACACACTGGACAACACAATTGTCTTTACTATCCAATGTATTGGTTAAAATAAAGTACAAGGTCAAACTGTTGAAGTACTTGTCATTAAATATGTTTATCACAAAGGTTACTCATTGGACAGCAACTTTGTTTAAATTATCCAATACAATAGAAGATACTTTATCTATGTATCTATGATGTTGTGTTTAGTTTTAGATATATTTAACAGCAAAACTGCTTTTCTATTCAATGTTTGGCTTGGATCGACAGTACATAGAATGAAATTCAAAACAGTGTGGCTGTGGCCATTGATTGACACATTAAATTCATCCATTGACTGGGACAATTTACGTGAACGTTTGTCTGTAACGACCACTGTTCACGACGTACCTACGATAGACATTTAAACTGTGGGGTCACCAAAGGTTTCTTAACGCCTTTAATTATAAAATAATTCGAAAAATCAATCAGGAATAACCTTTATGTTTTGATTTATATAATTGATATAAATCAAAACATCGTGTTATATCTGATTAACTTTTCGAATTACTTTATTAAGGTGTTGAGAACCTTTGGTGACCCCATAGTTTAAGTGTCTTTAAAAAGTACATAGTGAGCAGTGGTCTTTACATACAAACGTTCACCTAAATTGTCCCAGTCAATGAATGAATTTAATGTGTCAATCAATGGCCACAGCCACAATGTTTTGAATTTCATTCTAATTAAAGTATGAAAATGCCTGAGATACAAAAATTCGTCACTGTTTGTGGTTTGATGTGCTGTTGTTAAAGGAAGCTGTACGTTGTAATTCTGCAGTTTACATGCTGAAATATACTATTCTATTATATTTTATGAGTTTCTCTGTGCTGATTTTTCTTGTGTTGTTTGTAGTTAATTCATGTCACGTAGTGTTGTCATTTGAACGATACTTTTAAACACTGCAATATAAGCGGAAGCTTTGGCTAGCCATAAAAACCAGGTTTAACCCACCATGTTTTCTTAAAATGTCATGTATTAAGTCAGGAATATGGCAGTTGTTATCAAATAATTCGTTTCTATGTATGTTGGCGTTTGTTTTATGTTGCACTTCAGTGTTTCTGTTGTTCCGTTGTTTTCTTCTTATAGTTGATACGTTTATCTCGGTTTTAGTTTACAACCCGGATTTGTTTTCTAAATCGATTTATGAATTTTAAACAGCGGTATACTACTGTTGCCTTTCATTATAGCGCACACCGGGTCATATGTGATGTTTGAGGTCAAAATACTTGAAAATCCAGACTTTATTTTAAAAGCGCTCCCACACCTGATGACATATCACGACGTCTGATACATTTATATAAGTCTTCCTATTACGATTGCTGTCGCGAACAGATGATTGTGTTTTGTGTACCCGATTGCATAGATCTGCAGTACCTATCGCCGGTAATATGATGGAGTTCCAGTTAAAATGTTCATTTTTTAATTTTCGTTTTTTTTTGTCAGACTCACTAGTTTCTCCCTCATTCGTTCTCTTAATAATACAACAGATTATTGCACAGAAGTTGCTTTTTATTGAATTGCCCTCACGATCCATCACCAGAAACTTCACGAACCGAACGATACACTTGATGAAATCTTACTTCCATCTGGCCGTATTTTGGATTCTATACATCAATTCCATAAGAAAATGATAAAACAAATACTGTCATTAGCCAAAAATACAGCTGATCCTGCGGTATACATTTTAAGTGGATCTCTACCTATGGAGGCTGAACTACATCTCAAAGCATTATCTCTATACGGAAATATTACAAGAGCAGATAGATCTACCATTGAATGGAGACTAGCAGAAAGACAACTACATTTAAAGACAAACCAAAGTAATAGTTGGTTCATCCAAATCAAGAAAATATGTTTGAAATATGACATTTTGGACTGTCAGGATTTTTTAAATAACCCTTTAGGAAAATTGCAATGGAAAAGTTTAATCACCAAAAAAATACATACCTATTGGAATGACAAAATTAATAAAGAATCAGAGAAATACTCCAGCTTAAAATACATATCTGGTGAATATATGGCAAAAAGAATACATCCAATTCTTACAACAAATACATCAAATTGTAGAGACATAATCAAATTACCCATTAGGACCAGATTTGCAACTGGCAATTACATCTTACAGACAAATAGAGCAAAATTTAATCAAAATGATGTATCTGCCGTCTGCAGAGTTTGCGGTAAAGAGGATGAAACCATTTCACATTTTCTGATTTCATGTACACCTTTAGAAACTGAAAGAATGTCTCTTTTGAAATCTCTCCGAGAACAATATATCAAAGTGCTAGAACTACTAAACATTAATATGCATGATATAGATGTAGACTTCATCCATGTTATTATCAATCCATATCATCTAGTAAATTATTGTGGTACCTCTCTAACCAGTGAACTTTGTGCTTTTATTAACATCCATATAGAGCCTGCTTGTAGAACATTAATATATAAGCTTCATTTACACAGATACAAACTTTTAAATTTAGATCAGAAAAGATCTAGAAAAAATAATTTAAGATCATAGCTCTATTTAAGAAAAAAAAAGTTGTGTGTGGACTGCAAATCTCATATTTTCTATTAAGGACTCATTTTTAGATTTTATAGATGAGAACGTGTGTGATTTGTGTGTAAAGATATACCGACATTTGTAAATAGTGTACATCGTTATATATATTCTATTGGTGATTGGATATTGTAATTCACTACTGTATGACATTATATTGGTGAAGGGATATATTGACTTCATACTGAAGGTGTGCCTATATTGGCAGAAAATATACAGATACAGATACAGATACAGATGGCTGTTACATTTTTAGCCATGATCATTTGTCTTATAATTGATACCGAATGACAATGTCAATGAATGAACATCGGACTAACCTAAACAAGTGTATTGTTTTAATTTTATTAGTAACTATATTCAACAACCATGTAATTACTAGTACTTAGTAATTCAAAATTTATCTTTCGATATTTATCTTTAAAAAGAGTACAGTAAAACATCAAGATTGTTAAACATTTGGTCTACAACATTCCTTAGACAGGTCACTTTTTTCAATACCAAAATTGTATTCTCACAAACTGAAATATATACATACTACCAGAAGTCCATTACTAGGGTTCTTATACTACAAAGTTATGTTGACGTTGCAGAAATGTCATTGTACAGTTGATAAAACCAAACAAGCAACAACAACAAAAAAGCGTATGCAATATTTTCGTAAACATAACAATTTTTGACGAAGACATAAGTCACTATTGCCAAACAAATAAATCATGCGATTTGAAATTCTTATACGCCCCTTATCAAAATCAAAGGTTAGAAAACAACTCTCACAATGGGGAATAGGACGATTTACTACTTTAAAGAACTAGTTATCACTTGGAATTCCTGGTCTATTTCTTCTGTGTATTGCCAGTATACAAATATTGACAGAGGAATCGAGTACACTTCCACATTTTCGATATTTAACCAACACGTGTCATTATGCTGATAAAAGATACAAATATTTGGTATATAAAGATATGGGAAGGAATGTTTGTTCAATTTGTTCAAACTTTAGACCATTATTTTATATATAAATAGTATGGTTAAAACATGAATGACTTGAATTAATGCAAGTGAACATTTAAATTGTTTTTGTTTGTATTTCTTGTAACTTGTAGCGCATATTTTTATCTTTCATGACATAGTATGATGTTTTTGACTAGTAAAACATTTCAGTATGATAGAAACTGTTAACGTTTACTTCTAAAGCAAGAAGTCCAGTAGCGGATCCAATATGTTTACTAAAAAACCTGGTGGGATGGGGATGGGGAGTGGAGGGACTCGCCAGTAAAACAAATCATTAGGGATGGAGGCAGCAATAAAAAAAATCCGATTAATATAAACAAAAACATATAAATTTCGGTCTTTATGAGGGCGGGCAACAACCCCTTCGGATCCGTCCTTAGAAACGGTTGAATTCCGCAAAGTCGACATTTCGTGTGTACTTTTAATGAAAATATTCCAAGTGTCGACATGTTCAACGAAATACAAGAAAAACTTCTGTACATTTACTTTTTCTTTTCTCTGCAAGTATAAAAAGGTTCATTCACCCTACGCCCTAGAAGATAATAGTTCAGTTCAAAAAGGCGTCGCCTCAGAATTAGATAATTTATCGGGTAGGATTTATGCATTAAACCATTTGTCTTCTTGTCATTTAACCAATTTTCCCTCCTTGTCATTTGGAAACATTGTGCAATTATATTGTTTAAATCTGACGTCACAATAGTAACAAATAATCAAGAACATTTCTGAATATATCGAATTTCATTTCTTTACCATTCGAGCTGGCTGGTACGATTACAAGAAACTTTTAACAATAGAACGATTAAATATATCGAAAGACCTTAAAATACATAGAAATCAACACGAAAAAGATATAATTAGACATTATATTGGATAACTAATATCGTTTAGAGTGTTTGCTTTCCTCGTGTATTGTTCAAGCTTTGTTTTTCAAACTTATTTAGTATGTAAGTACCGAATGACACACGAAGACCTTTGCCTGCAACAACACGAATAATACTTGTGATATATATTAGAGTCAATAGACAAGGACGTATGTTGGTTATGGATGTTTGCAATAGATAATTTTGAAATTACTAGAGGACGTAGAAAACGGCAAGGGATATTAAACTTGGAATTGATAGTAAATAACAAGTACAAGTTATTTCTAGCACGATAATATTCGAAATTAATTTAAAACCAAAAAATAACGGACTTTTGGAAAAATGAAAAGTGGGAGGACAAACAAAAATTATCCTGTCCCCAAGTACTTATGAATAAACCAACACTGCTGTTACTATCCATATTCTTTTTCTTACATTTATATTTTAGATGACTCAAAACTTGTATACCGTACCAGACATTGTCAGGTGACTTTCGAGCTGAAATTATTTACAGCCCCTTTAAACAGCAGGTGCATTTGGAAGATATCTGTATATTCAAGTTTTCATAATGATTTCCTTGAAAGTTTTAATGTTCCAAAACGCAATCCTTCTAAAAATTGTGCATCTATAGTTGGTTTTCTTGTCATTACCAATATTTGATGATACAACTGTTAAAAATTAGTATTATTTTTAGTATTATTTTAAGTCAAGTACGTCACTGATTTCACAAAACGCTGGGAGATGTTTTTATAAGGTGATTTATCGCACCGCGGGTAAATTATCACATTGATATTGGTTTAACGCCGTCACGTGGTGACCCCCTATGAGACCGTAGGGGGTTAGTAAATTTCATAGGGGGTTCATGACGCGTTAATGGTGACGTCATCTATATATAAATGTTGTTGTGTTATATTGTTTATTTTTAACGAGTTCTGTGCCATAGGGCCAATTTATTGGCCTCGGTAATATCTGAAAAATGCCACAAGGCCAATATTTTGGCCCTTAATTGGTAAAAATATCTATCATTATTTTTAAACAAATACGACGTTATGTCTTTCAAAAATGTTAAAAATACGTTGATTTAATAATTACAGTTAAATTTAAATAATTTAACGGTTTTATTTCGTATACTGTGAACAGTAGTTTGACGTTGACGTTTATTACGTCACTTTCACAACAACAACAACAGGTACCCGCGCTGAAACAAACAAAACGTTAGAACTTAGAGTACTGTCACATCTTGACAATTGTAGTCATATGAAACTTCAAATTTAAAAGAAAAGTTGATAACAGACTTAAATACTATAGGTTTTATTGTAAAACAAGTGTAAGAAAAATTAATCCGTAATACTATCATAATCTTCGCACGTGTACTGCTATCAAATAATTATCTATATGTTATAAAATCATGAAACGAAAAGTAGGGATTATCGGGAAAAAATTGAAAAATGAAGAGTAACGAATTACTACTTGTTAGGACTGCGCACATTGCAAGTGCAAGGGAGAATCCGTGACGAACGAATGTAAACAAACGTATACATACTTCAATGTAAATAATAAAAAGATTTTGAAGGAACAAATTAAATACACCAAATCATTTAGCAATATGTTAAAAGGAAAAAAGTTTGATAGAAAATGTTTAAAAAAAATATGGCTTTATCAATTCATTTATTTTTCATATGCTCCACGTGCTATGTGTTGATTGTTTATCAATGCCATAAACCAGTAAACTTCGGCAACACACCCGAAAGTAACTTGCAATCAACAAGCAATGAATGAAATATTATTTGTCGACAATACGCTATAGATTTGTAGTAAATGTAAAAAACGTTCATACTTGAATTATTTCTTTATATACATGTAGCATTCATTAGTTCAATAATTTTAATAACCTGTTATTGCAATACACTCGTTTCATGTAAAATTCAATATCAAGTCTAAAAAATACACTGATACGATTTATAGCATTATTTTTTTTTTTCAATTGGAATGTTTATTGCATACTTAAAAAAATGTCTGACCAGCATTTACAATTGCAAGTAATTCTATTAGCATTTTCTGTGCATTTGCAAAATTGACATTTTCCCCAAATACCATTAACATTGTGAAATAGGAAAACTACGGAAAAATGCACGAATATGAAAGTCGACCAAGAATTTATGACGTCAAATGGAGAGTTGCGTAATACTGCAAATATGGCAAATATGGCAACTCATTGGTTCCGTTTTTTTTTCCGCCGGAAGAAATTCAAAGTGCTGAAGACCCCGAATTTACTGTCGAAAGTGGTGTAAAGAATATGCCTGCAATAGCATATTTTATGCTCATGTTTACAACTTATCTTATGAAGAAGGTAGTTCTTGAAACAAACAAGTAAAAATATTCGCTCTTTTTGCAGTTCTGTTTTCATGAAACTGATACAATGTTATTGATAGAGTGTATCTATTTTGTCATACTAAAAACATGGAGGTAATTGAGTTGGCTCATGGCTTTGATTATCCTATATATATATGTAGATATCAGTATAAATTGAATAGAAACAGTTTAGTAAAGCTTCCGTCTGCATGTGAATTTCCTAAAATCTTATCTAATGATTCTTTCACCTCAACTTCACAAATTCCAACCAAAAAAATAATAAAGAAATATAAGCTCAATTTCCCGATGATCAAAAGAACTAATGTAGTCAATGTACAACCTTTAGAAGAAGTGGAGTGAAAAGTCTAGAGGAACTATCATAGTAAATACAACCAAAGGCATTATTGAAAAATGTTTCAGTATGTCAATATGATAAGTTAATGAAGTGAGGTTTACTTTTTTTTTTTTTTTGGGGGGGGGGGGGGGGAATTGGGTGAGGGTGAGAGTGAGGGTGTGCGTATCATGAACGTTAACTGTAAGTGTATGATAAAGATCGTGTGTTACTACTCTTTGTTTGCGACTGAACACAATTAAGGATCGTTGAAGTCCAATTCTTATCTTGCTGCCGAAAATGATGTTATACTATAAACATCTCAGAAATTCAATATTTCTTTTTAATTTAACAAAAGCCATTTATTTGAATGCAACAACATATTCCCGTTTTTTTTCATTTCTTAATTGGATTAGTGAGAAACTCCTTTATATTTTAAAACATTAAGTATGAATTATTTATAGATACCCACGAATCCCGCTCCAAGTAGAATAAAACAACACAAAAACACCAAACACATATTTACCAAAAAATCATCAAAATCTTGGCAAAATGTTTTTAATTTCATGAACATAACATTAACGGACCGGAATGTTAACAGACAATTGCAAATTATGATGCGGTTAGCAGAATTATTACCTCTGAATATCTAACTTCGGATATTTTTTTCTCGCGGTATTACAAAACGTAAAGTTTCAGGCAGAAACGATACCACTTATGACCCATCGGTAAAGTTTAAGCCGATTCTTGATTCGTTTAACATGCGATCTAAATATCTGTATACACCTGAAAGAAACCTAACGATTGATTGACCAGTCTTTGGTTGGAACACGTGCACGCTCAGTAATGACATAATATATACCATCAAAAAGCCTCAAATTTGGCATTAAATTTTGGATGCTGGTTGAATATATTTCCGGTCATCTCATTCATAGTACTGTTTACAGAGGCCGTAACTTTGATCATGTGCCTGATGGGGAACTTCAAAGAAGTTAAAAGTCTTCTGATTGCTAGTTGTTTATTTAATAAAAGATACCAAGTGCTTTGCGATAGTTTTTTTTTCTAGTCTATCACTAGCATTAAAACTGCTTGTAAGAAGGACATTTATGACTGGAACTTTGAGAAGTAACATGCTCCAAAGAATTAAAAAAAAACATGAATAACGTCCGGATGACTCTGTATTTATGAGAAGACGAGAAACATTGCTTTCAATGTACATACAGACAAAACGAACGGAAACAAGTTTACTTAGTGTCCAAATTTGCAAACCAAGAGTTTCACCACATGGCAAACCAACCGCTATAGAAAGTTTTAGCAAAACTATGGGAGAATTCGATCGGAATGATATGTTCACAGCCTTCTACAAAGATGAAAAGATGTGGAAGAAATTTATTGTTAACCTAGTAATCTTTTTCTAAGATTTATGATAAATTTGTACATGTTTTATAAAAAAAAAAATCAATTAACCCTCGTCCACTATGACGCCTCCAGTTTGTTCATGAGCTAGTTAAATGTGTTATTAGTTGTCGAGAAACTGGCCCCCTAAAAAATGCAATTAACTTTATCAAATAACACTTTTTAAAAATTTAATGTAAGATTTCCCGCGGAAGGTCGGTGGTTCTATAAATTAGGCACTCTGACTTTCCTCCAACCAAAAAAAATAAATTGCAAGACGAAGAATGAATAGAACGAAACTATGCAATGTCTTATAATCGGGGAACGAAATTCTAATTTACGGCGAATTCAAAGCATTATATTAATTTTACATCTATATAAGTGCGTTTTATCAGCTGTTGCATAATGTAATTATATCACGAGTGAAAATGAAGACCACAGTTACGAAAAAAGTACAAAACAAGAAATTAAAAATAAACTAAAGAAGACAAGATAGTTCATAGTTCATAATTATCTCATTCTAGTAGAATTTTACATTTCTTTGAATTTCAACTGGATTTTTCATAAATTTACTACGTGTATATCCTTTTTTTCTTGTGTTTTTTATTAGCTTACAATCATGTAAAAAAAAAAACACGTAAGCATTGATATATAAACCAACTAATAAAAAATAAAAGGAGATGTGGTAAACATGTCAAAGATGAATAAAAGTAGATGTGGTAAATACGTCAATGATAAATAAAAGGAGATGTGGTAAATACGTCAGTGATGAATAGAAGGAGATGTGGTAAATACGTCAATGATGAATAAAAGGAGATGTGGTAAATACTTCAATGTTGAATAAAAGCAGATGTGGTAAACACGTCAAAGATGAATAAAAGGAGATGTGGTAAATGCGTTAATGATGAGTAAAAGGGGATGTGGTAAACACGTCAAAGAGTGACATAAAGGAGATGTGGTAAATACGTAAATGGTGAATAGAAGGAGATGTGGTAAATACGTCAATGAATAAAAGGAGATGTAGTAAATACGTCAATGAATAAAAGGAGATGTGGTAAATAAGTTAAATTGAATGATGAATAAAAGGAGATCTAGTAAATTTATACTCCAATGATGAATAAAAGGAGATTTGGTTAATACGTCAATGATGAATAGAAGGAGATGTGGTAAATACGTCAATGATAAATAAAAGGAGATGTGGTAAATACGTCAGTGATGACTGGACGGAGATGTGGTAAATAAGTCAATGATAAATAAAATGAGATGTGGTAAATAAGTCAATGATAAATAAAATGAGATGTGGTAAATACGTCAATGATGAAGAAAAGGAGATGTGGTAAATACGTCAATGATGAATAAAAGAAGATGTGGTAAATTTATACGTCAATGATGAATAAAAGTAGATGTGGTAAATACGTCCATGAAAGGACAATCAAATGGTTAGACACCTTGCCCATTATTCTGTCATATTTTTTTTTGAAACTATCAACTTTTCTAACTTGCATTGTTTTGTTAGTTTACTGTTGTTTTTTGCAATATTTTCTTTTTCTTTTTATGCTCCAATATTCAACTAATTTCTATATTACTAATGATTATTGCTCCTCCCTCTAAAGATACGCAACAATCCACAATCGCCACAGCGTGCAATGAATAAATAGTATGTGTCCTATGCATTGAAAAAGAGTAGCAATAGCTGACGAAAGCAGTAGGAACGTCAACGTTGGAAATCGGAAACTATCGATGACGTCGTAATATTGTTACGTTTGTAACGTCTTGGCAATTTTGAATTTAGGTCTTGGCATTGAAAGGGTTAAACAAATCGCAGCAGAAAATTTCCAGCGTGCGATAAATTCGGTATACGGTTAACTAACCCTCTATGGATCCGTAGGGGGTCAGTAGCGAATCATATAACTTATAATATTTGTATCTTAGCAGAGAAGAATTCAAAGAAAATTTGTGTTTTAAACGGATTCAAGAGTTTTATGTCAAAATTTGCCTTATTTGAAGTATACAACTGTATTTTTATTCCACATTTAAATTGTTGTTATACCATTTGTTCAGTAGTAGTATACAATAGATTGTAATATATGTGCATGTAATACAGGACCTTATACTTATGGTAAACTAGTCTAAATAATAATTATGTCATGTATGTTATCCTGTTGAAAAAAAACCTCATGTGATTATTATTATATATAAAGACCTCGATTAACATCCATGACTTCATAAGGTCAACATACGGCCTTCCACCATGAGTAAAACCCATACCGCATAGTTAACTTTAAAAGGCCCCGAAATGAAAAATTTGTAAGGGTTCCGCGGAACCCAGTGTCTCGGCTTCTTTTGCTGTTAATCACACACTCATCAAAAATGATGAAAAAAATCAATAAAATTATTCCTCTCGATACTATCTTTAGATTGTCAGAAGCTTCTGTCCAAGTTTGGTAAAAATCCAGGCTAGTTTAAGAATCTTAAAAATGTTTTAAATACTTTAACTGCAGACTGTATGTAATGTTAACTGGAAGAAAAACTAAGTCCATTTATAAGTAAAATACGGGAATAATGGAATTTTATTTTTACAAAATTTACATCTGGATAGTATCTTCTGATCATAAGCAAGCTTCTGGCCAAGTTTCTTACAATTCCAGGATAGTTTAAGAAAGTTATTAAAATTTTAAAAACTTTAACCACAGAGTGAATGTAATGTTTCCTGGCAGAAAAACTAAGTCCATTTATAAGTAAAATACGGAAAAAATGGAATTTTATTTTTACAAAATTTACTTCTGGATACTATCTCCTGATCATTAACAAGCTTCTGGCCAAGTTTTGTACATTTCCAGGATAGTTTAAGAAAGTTATTAAAATTTTTAAAACTTTAACCACAGAGTGAATGTAATGTTTCCTGGCAGAAAAAACTAAGTCCATTTATAAGTAAAATACGGAAAAAATGGAATTTTATTTTTACAAAATTTACTTCTGGATACTATCTCCTGATCATAAACAAGCTTCTGTCAAAGTTTCGTACAATTCAAGGATAGTTTAAGAAAGTTATTAAAATTTCAAAAACTTTAACCACAGAGTGAATATTTGTGGACGCCGCCGACGACGACGGAATGTAGGATCGCTATGTCTCGCTTTTTTGACTAAAGTCGAAGGCTCGACAAAAATGTAAAACAATAAAAAAAAAAAAAAAAAAAATGCGTTTTTTTGGCATTCTTCGTACGTTGCTTTCGTGACGCTACTTTGAGTCGAATAAATAATTCTTTACTGTAATGTATAAGTATAATCTGTCATTTGTGACAAATACAAATAATGCAAGAAAAAAAAAATGATTTATTTTATTTTAAAATTCTTGGTCTTATTGTAAGAAAAAATTATCTCATTTTTGTTTAAACTGTTTATAAATGAAACTTTATTCCACGAAAAACCTCGCCTTTCAGAAAATGACAGAATCTATATGATGAGGAGTTGATTTATACCTAATGTTGTTTAGTTGTCTAAGTGTAGATTCGAAATTATAAACTTATACATTATATTGAAACACAAACAT
The DNA here is from genome assembly GCF_963676685.1 of Mytilus edulis. NCBI lineage: Eukaryota > Metazoa > Mollusca > Bivalvia > Mytilida > Mytilidae > Mytilus > Mytilus edulis. Next base: position 35,387,000 of record NC_092344.1, on the reverse strand, counting down.
TTGCAAGAAAATTCTATGAAAAAAATCGTTATACATTTGATATCAAAATTTATAATTATAGTGTTAGCCACAACAGAGCGCCATATGCGTATGAAACGTGCCAGTGACGCACTAACTACTTGTGAAAATAAATGTTGAGCTTCCAAGTAACGTGCAAACTGGTATGAACAGTTTAAACAAAAATGAGATAATTTTTTCTTACATTAGAACATACTCACCCCTTCTCGTCCAATGAAAAGTCATTTTTTTGCCGTCTAATTTTCATAGTTATGAAATGCTGTACATGAATGACTTTTCATTGTCAGTTAATTATGAAAGTGAACTCTTAACAGCTGCACTAACGAAGTGTACAATCCCCTTAGGCATTTTGCTTGGGAAAAAAAGCCTACTGATTAAAGATGAAAGAGCAAAGATTAAAATAAAAACATTTTGAATTTTGCAAAATTGCATGCATTTTCTAATGGTACACAGATATAAAATACATACAAAAAAAAAATGGTAAGGATAAATAAAATGATATTTATTTAAATTATATACCTTACATTAGAGGGAATTATTTTCTTTTTCTTTCTAAAAACACAATGTCAGACTGCTGATATATAAAGCAAAGCGGAGAAACACAATACATTTCAATTTCTCAATAAAAAGTAAGCATTTAATGTTAAATGGTCTGAATTCAAATATTCATACAGAGTTTTATATTTATAAAAAAAAATCAAATTTCAAAAAGGGGATTTATACAACATTGTGTTGCTTTTTAAAATAAAAAAATGTAATAAAAGATATATATAAAGTATTAAATTTTACCTGAAGTAGAAGAAAAACAATTTATCCTTCACAAACTATGTCAGTGCTATTTCATTTCATCCATTGAAATGATCATTACCTATGTTTTATATTTAGTGCATTATAAAAAGTGAACTCTTATTTAGGTTTGAATATCACAATGGGAAAGGATTGTCTTGTAAGGTCACTCGAAAGTGTGAATACGTTCTAAATTGGTCAGACAATATTTGGTCATGTTTCAGATGAAGATTTAAGCCCTCGGCTTCGCCTTGGGCTTAAATCTTCATAAAACATGACCAAGTATTGTCTAACCTATAAATAACTACAATAAACTTTTAGAGTTTCTTTCCCAAGTCGATTTTCTAACATTTCAGTCATGCACGTTTAATATTACTACATACTAGTATTTAACACTTTAAAACATGGATAGGTTCCTTGAGCCAAAATGGGCAACTGAATAAAGTTAAATGTGTTATGCTCTTTTCTACAGACTGGTTGATTCATTCCATGAATGTTCGCGTTTTGATCAGCCGTGATTGTGTGTAAAGCATACAAATTCCCAGGATAACAGTTGACTGGTAAACATGTGTGATCCGGCAAATCAAGAATTCTCCACGCACACGGGTGTTCATTTTCTCTTTACTGATATATATTTTTCACGACAACGCATATTGATACTAAATAAAATCATGATATTTCATAAGAAAATGTTATTTTCCACTCGAAAACGGCAGTGTATTTACGAAGTAAATGATTCTAAAACTGAACTCAGAAGATGGAATTACTAATCAAATTAGAAATTGTCCCATAGCATTACTACGAATTACTCAACGTCATGCTTGTGAAAATTAAAAAAAATATATTGTTTAGAAAAGAATTATTTTCTGTTTCTTACTTGTTCAATGATGAAATTATCCTCAATTTCCTCTGTTCTGTAGCTGTTACGCTCCAGGAAAAATTCCAATCCATTGACTCTGCCTTTTTCCTCATCATGAATGGTTTCCTTAACTGAAATGAGAAGAAATTGACAGATATATAATGACATGTAAAAGGGTATTAAATTTGCATTTGGACGGATAAAGTCTACATTTTTCCACAACAAAGTTTTTGACCATACTATTGTCACTGAAACTTTCAATATTATATATCATGATGGTGCATTTGGTATTATTATTTTGAGAACATGTCTCGATTTTTTTTACATAATCAAAGCTATCATTCTGTCGTATTTAAAGTTGTGTATTATTTCATTGAAAGATAGAAAATTCATTTTAGGTTGACGATGTACTTCGAGGATAAATTTAAAAAAAAAAAGCATTGTTTCAAAATTGTTTTAAGCAGTAATGTGTAAAGTCGCGGAATGCCTTTTTGGCTTTGTGGATAGATGTAAATTAAAAAAGTATATTATTTTATTGAAATTCTGCTTAGTTCTTTTTTTTTTTTTTTTAACTTTTCAGTGAATAAATACATGGGAAATTGGTCCTACCTCTTGAATTGTTTTATTCTTAAATTTAATAACAATTCAATTTTTCTCTGTGATTCACTGATTGCTCGATATTAGACATATAAGCGTACAGAGAGGATTGGAAGCTTACATAAACTACTGCTATATATTGCAATAACTTATTGATGAGAGCAAGATCACATGGCCTCCATGCTGCATCTGCCCCCGAATATAGTAGGAACAACAATATGTGTCCAATCCAGACACTGTGTTCTGCAACAATTTTAATCTTTTATAAACTTCTAAATTTGGGTAAACGAATCGCATTTTAATTTTAATGGAAATGTGTACTAGGTTTCAGGTAAAATTGACCAAAACTTCGTGATAAACCTCCTTAATCCAAGTCCAAAATGACCTTGAGATTAAGAAATTGAGAAAATTTGAATTAATGAAAAGTAAAATCACAAAAATACTCGGAGGAAAATTGAAACGGAAAGTCCCCAATCAAATGACAAAACAAAAGCTCAAACACATCAAACGAATGGATAACACCTGTCATATTCCTGACTTTGTACAGGCATTTTCTTATGTAGAAAATGGTGGATTAAACCTGGTTTTATAGCTAGTTTAACCTCTCACTTGTATGACAGTGGTATCAAATTCCGTTTTATTGACAAAATGTGTGAAAAAAAACCACTCAGACAATAGGTAAAATTTCATTTATTGGGGTACAGCAGTTATTAATATGTTATCATCTTATTCATAAACAAATCCAAAAATATGTCTTACATATGAAAAAAATGCTGGTGGCAAAATCAAATGTTTAATAGTATTATTATGATATCTAATTCAAGGATGAATGGGAATAGGGAAGATGAGTGAACCGTTACCGTTCATGAATTTCAACCATGTTCAAATCATACAAATATTAAGATCACTTAACAATTGACAAACATTTAGTCAGATATAAAAATTAGGAGACGTGGCATGATTGCCAATCTAAGTAAACTATCCAGAGTCAAAATGAGGGGATTTTGGCAATAATAGGTTACAGAATGGTCTTCAACAATGAGAAATACTCAATCTTTGCGGTATACAGCCAGATTTATAGGACCCGAATTGACAAAATGACAAATAATTCTAACGAGAAAAAAAACAAAGACCTGGGTGACAAAACCAATAAAAAAACTAGAGGAACTAAAGAGTCAGTGTCTTGCCTTCATCTTCAACAATGTCCACTTTTTAGTTAAAAATAGAAGGGGAATAACACTTTTTACAGTTAACTTATCATTTCAGTCATGTTGGTGTATGTGTAGAAATTATCCTGATGTTTTTTTTCTTTTAAAAATTCTGTCTAATTATAGTAATTTTATAGACAAAAATCAATAATGCAATAAATTGGGAAGAATCTTCATTAAAGGACAATAAGTTGGATGAGGAAACGACTAACTGTTTCTGTAAGGCTGACTTATTGCTATATCTTTTCTCTCTGTTAACTTTTATAAATTAAAGTTTGCATCTACTTATCTTAGTTTCAAGATAATAAACAAATGTGCAAAAGAATATAAAAGGAGACACAATCCTCTGGCACCTACACAAAAAGGTTTACTAGTTCATTGAAATGGACGCCATACTAAACTCCAAAACATAGAAATGAACTAAAATTAAAAAAAAAACATACAAGACTAACGAAAGCCAGAGGCTCCTGACTTGGGACAGGTGCAAAAAAGCGGCGGGGTTTAACATATTTTGTAGCATCTCAAACTTCCACCTATAGCTATACATATAGCCAAATGTAGAATAAAGAAACACAAAGCAATACACACAGAAAAACTAAGATCAAAGGAAATCCGAGTAGAATAGAATAGGTAACAAACGAAACTAAGCAAAATGACAATGATACGAAAATTAAGAAATGAATACTAGCATAATGACATGCCAGCATCAGACCTCAATTAAACTGATTAAAAGATTAAAACTTCATCATATGAAAATCAAGCACACTCCCTCCTGTTATGGATTAAGTATTATACTTCTAAATAATTATCTTTAAAGGACTGGTTAGCTTTTAGAGTGAATGACAACATGTTTGTGCTTTTGTATAGATTATTACCATAAAAGATTGGCATTGAAATCTGAACATGTAAGATGTCTGTTTTTTTTGTTTTGTTTTTTTATAGAAGACAATTAGTAACAATCAAATTGACTCTATAAATCATACAGTAATATGCTATGCTATGCTTAATCCGTGTTCAACATTTTTCTGAATTTTGTAATCTTGGTCGAAAAGCAATAACATTTGTATCTCAAATGCATATGTAATGTCCATGAATTTTCTCCGAAAACACTATTTAAGAATATAAATAAACCTTACCTTCCACTCCCGGTATAATTCCTTAAAAAAATGAATTTGGTCATTTCACATTATTATTCTAAGTTTCCATAGTTATATTAACACATTTAAACCAAAGTCTTGTTATTGCGTACATCAGTTGAAAAGTGCTAATTAGATCTTGGCATATAACTTCAACAAAAATCTATCATCTATAACAATAACATTTTCAAGTAGATGCAAATCTCTGAAGTAGATGCAAATAAATTATCGATAAATTTCGCTTTTACCAGTATGTGTCTGAGGTTATGAATTAAATCTTTTGGATATTTATTTATCTGTGGTGTTATGTTGCAGTCTCACGAACGCATACCATACTTCTTCTTTTCATTTTGTTTTGAGAAGTGGTTAAGAGCTAAATTATTCATTTTTGTTTGTTTGTGTGTATGTATGTTTTTTTTTTAATTTATAAGGTACGAACAAGCTTACTGTGTTACAGTACTGACATGCATGAAATATTTGCCACTGTACGTTAAGCAAACAATCATGTAACATATATGGTGTCTGCACCGGTGAATACATGTAACCTATTCAAAAAACAAAAACGGAGAAATGATCTCAAAATTGAAAAATTCTATTTTTAATGACATGTCAAAACCAGTATCCAAACTACATGCTTTCTGAATTAGCCTGGATTCAAAGCTATGTATATAAACACCTCTTCCATTGATATATGAAACATGTACATGAAGTATGAACATTTATCTAGACAGAAGAACCTTCTGAATAAGTCTTAACAAAGGTTTGGTCAGCTTTTGAGGAGAATGACGACATTTTTGTGCTTTGTATAGAATGTTACCATAAAAGATTGGATGTGAAATACCTTAACGTATAAAATGTCTGCACGTTGATTTATATTTACGAATTACATGTATGTCCTTCAACCGATGATAAAATTTAGTAAAAGTTTTAACAAGTTTGTGATATGAAAACCCTGGCATAATAAATCTTCAGTAATACAGATTTCTTTCGTCTTAACTGCTTTTACTGGCGGATGATGTTGAAGTTAAAAATGAATCTCCTAGCTTATTTAACGTTACCGATAAATAAAGGCAACAGTAGTATACCGCTGTTCAATTCGTAAATCTATGGACAAAAAACAAAATTGGGGTAACAAACTAAAACTGAGGGAAACGCATTAAATATAAGAGGAGAACAACGACACAACATTAAAATGTAACACACACAGAAACGGACTAAGCATTAGACAAAATACGATGAGAATAACAAATATAACATCAAAACCAAATACATGAATTTGGGATAGAAAAGTACCGTGACACGTCTTATAGTAATGTGAATTCACACTCACATTTAAGAGAAAACAAACGACACAACGGAAACACAACGTTAAAATGTTACACACACAGAAACTAACTATGATATAACAAAGGCCATTTTCCTGACTTGGTACAGGACATTTTTAAAGATAAAAATCATCATTAAATAAACTTTTGAACATTTCAAACATTTGACCTTGCCAAAAGAGTACAAAAATAAGTATCTGTGGCATGATTGCCAATGCAACAGTTATTCACCAACGACCAACAGACAAGTATGTACATACAACCTTCAACAATGAGCAAGAACACCATATACCCGACTAAAAAATGTGAAACAATACTACAGAGAAAACTAACGGCCTGGGTAACATATGTCAACACAATAATGACAAACAGGTACATCTTTTCATTTACGTACATAAATAATGTGGTGGGTTTGCGCTCGCCCTTCCCAAAGCATAGTCCTTTGTAACAACACATTAATCGAACACAGTGTAATACGTCAGATATTCTTTGAACATTTTTTTTTCTGAGATAATAGAGATAATAAATCATTTGACTTTAGATTTTTTCAAACAGTGGGAGATCTAGTGACACAAAATTATCGCCTCTGCAAACACTGACAAACGGAACATGTGGTTGACACATTCGCAAAAACGTCGTTGATTATTTACAAATTCGTAATAAAGGGTTTTGTAAATATGACAATAATGAGAAAAAAAATTAAAATAGAAACAGTTATCACATATAAATAACATTTCCATCTAAATACAGCAAATGGCGAGAACTATATGTCATTGGTGTTTTGTTTTAAAATGTTGCTAAGTGAATAAATTCCTCGAATATCAACCTAAAAAATATTTGTTCAGCTGCTTATATTCTTGCATATGTATGAAGTTAGCCCTGCGAGGTTTAAAGCGAAAATTTCATCAAAATCGCAGTATAGGCAGCAAAGTTTAGAACTCATTAATCTGAGTAGCTAGGCAAATTGTAACGAACAAATTCCGATATATATGTATACACAAATGCGAATACACCAACAGAAAATAACAAAAATACCGTGGAAATTTAAAAAAGAAATTCCATAATCAAATGGCAAAATCAAAAGCTCTAACACATAAAACGAATGGACAAAAACTGACATTTTCCCGACTTGGTACAGGCATTTTCTCATGTAAAAAATGGTGGATTAAACCTGTTTTTATAGCTAGCTAAATCTCTCAAATGTACCATAAGACCGTATATGCATGACGTGTTCCTGTGACGTATAAAATTATATTACTAGGAGACAAATAATGCATTTGTAGATATGTATTGTAGAAATATGTCCCTTTATCCTTTATTTCAAAACCAACCAATAACTTTTATTTCGTCATATTAAAGGGGCACTAGCTACGAGATACACAAACATTTAAATTACGATTTTTCAGTTTTGTTCAATCATTAAAGAAAGTCAAATAATGAAATAATAATTCGCTTTTAGCAGCCAATATGGTTCAATTTTGTCAAAATAAGTTATGAAATATCGATGATAACCGCTTACAATCTTAGATAAAGACAGATGAAGCATGATTTATGTGTGTTCGGTTATTAAAAGAAAAGGATGTCAACATTAAAAGTGAAACAAATGTAAATCATTTGATTGACTGATTCGATCCACAAAAAATCATTCATATTCAGGTAAAATCGTAAATTTACTAATTTTTTAATATATAACATGAAATCAAACAGACATAGACAGATCCATTTACACGAGGTCCATATCTATTTATATTTATGTTTATGTTTTAAATTATATCGTGTTATGTGACCGTCGGTAGTTTTCGGGGTCATATCAATGGCGTTTAGACTAAAATACACACGAAATTATGATATATATTATCTAGCATATGCCTTGTTACCTGTTTATTAAAGACTTATTATAATTTGGATACGTGTTTTAGTATGTTATAAATCAAATATGAGAATTTGAGTCAAATTCGTGAACATGATTTTGACAGATATTGCCCCTTATCACACAGACAAAATGTTTGCATTGAAAGTCCCCTTGATGTCACATGAGTAGTTAGTTTTAGGAAATGGTTTTATAACAAGGACTTTTGGAGCAATCTGAAAAATGTGCTTATAAAAAAAGCCATAACTCTTTATGTACATGATTTGGCCTTTTCATTTATCACTAAGCGGTACGGATTAAGATTTTTAAAATTTTATCGGTGAGACAACGAAGGTTTCTAATACATTTTTAAGATAAATAATGAAAATAAGACAAAAGGCTTTTGCATGTTTATTCCAAATGACATAATCGAACAGACAATCAAACAAAAAAAAGTATAATTGTAGTGTCAAAATATTATATAATCCGTGTGGTTACCGACGTGAACGATCGACGGAAATGTATTGATTTGTCACTCCAATCGCTCGAAGGGTTGCTTTTCTATTGTTCTCGGCTCACCAGTTTTCCCACTGTAAAGGTTTAGGGTCGCCATGTTCATTTTATGGCCTGAAATTTAAACAAGTGACAAAAATCAATCTATTATCCGATGATATTTTTTTTCAATTTTGAAAACATTTTTGACAGACGTACAATTGAAACCAAAACAGCTTAGTTGTAGAAAGATCACTAATTAATTCATTTCGGATTACTGCAAGTTGTTTTACGGTCGCCGATTTGACTTATTCTTTACAACCATACAAATCATATTGAGGGACCTAAAAGGGTTCATGTTCTAATGCCTTTTTTTTATATAATTTTACAATTTTCGAATGTTGCAAGTATAATCTTTAAAAAACTCATATATGCAATTCAGATATACCCAGCCAGGTTATATATTGAAACAGCTTCGATAAACATGTAAAGATGTGGTATGATGACCAATGAGATAACTATTCATAAGAGACCAAATAACACAGAAATTAAGAACTATATGTCCCCGTACGGCCTTCAACATTGATCATAGTCAGCTATAAAAGTTCTTTAGTGTACCTTACGATGTCCTCTGAAAAAAATCTAAATATTCTTTCAGGTATGTAAATATTCTTGAAATTCCACAGGTAAAGTCAACCCGTTACGGTAAAAAATCGTTCAAATTTGCTGCTGCTACTTTATGGAACAGCCTTCCAAACCATTTCAGGACTGAAAACAGTTATTCACATTTTAAAAGTCTTGTTCAGTCCTGGAACGGTTTGGAATGACGCTGTTCTGCTTGCAGATAATTCTTGAGCTGTTATTATTTATGCTGCTTTGGGTTGCTCTGGTCAAGCATGGTTTTACTTCATTTTAAAATTTGTTGCTTATTTTTATTGCATGCTATGTATGTGAGATTTTTTACTTTCTATTACAGGTTGTTTTTAATGTCAAAATGAACTGTTTTTATGTTATTTATTTGTTTTTATATTCGGTCAAAAGCTCCTTAGAGCTTGTGTTGCCTTTTTGAAATTATGCCGAATCAAAATAAAGTTTTCTTAACTTATCTTATCTTATCTTATGAGACACAAGGCTACTACTTGCCTCTGTACCCTCCTAATCCATTGCCACATAATGAACTACTAAACAAGTACAATCAAACTGTTGTTTATCGGCCGAAACAGTTCTCTAGGTGGTGCGTACTTTGTGAATTGTGAAGAGACAATTGTCTGTTCACTCAATCTAATTGAAATTAAATCTCTGCATTTATGCTTGGTCGCTGTGTGGTCCAACATTATTTTATTCAGTCAACCGAAAGACTTAGACTTCGCAGAAATGTCAACAATTAAAAAAACTGCAGGGACCAAGCATATAATATGAGCGAGTGCGGGGATGTTACTTTGCTTTCTATACGTGTACGTCATTTTCTTTAATTTGCCAGCATTCTGATACAGCAGGACTAATTTTTACATTGCTTTTAAATAGTTTTAATTTCAGGGTTGGCAAAGTATTACCCGCCCGGGAATTCCCGGGTTTTCCCGGGCTGGGCAATACTCCCAGAAATGGGTAATACTGGACATTACTGGGCAATATGATTTTTCAAGCTTATTTTAACACATAATAGTTTAGACTTGGTGTAATTTTATAGTATCACAGCTAAATATATACTTTTTATACAGATAACCATTGAATCATTTCTAGTAGAATGAAAAATTCAATTTCATTCTGTTCTTCATTTATTCTATATATGTAAGCAGAATACAAAATTTGCACATTTAAGGATACCTTGTTTATACATAATTTCCAAGCATTGTTTCAATAATCCAAACTTTGATAAAAATGCATTTTTAAGTGAATTGTTATTTTAATTGTTATTCATTCATATTGCTAAATAAACACCCTAAATAAACACCCTAAGTGGTCATGCCATTAACATTTATAGAATTGAAAGGGTTGATCATTGTAACATAAACAAATCTGTGTTTTAATCTGAATAATTACTTATTAATTAGTGACAGTACATATACATTATTTAAATGTAGTTTTTTCTTACTTCTTACTAAGAGTTATACTTATTTGAAAAAAAAAAATTTTTTTTTGCTTTATATTTACAGTCTGACCAATCTAGACAATTAAAACAAGTTATATATATCTCAAATGTATTACATTTGTGTTTGATCACTGAATTCTCTATAAAATTTAGACCAGTATTAATTTACATTACCCAGTATTGCCGAGTATTACCCACTTAAACCCAGTAAAACCCGGGTTTTCCCAGTATTTCACACTGGGCTGGGCAATACTCATAAAACCCGGGTTTTTGCCAATACTCATAAAACCCGGGTTTATGCCAACCCTGTTTAGTTTGATGTTATAGTTGATGTTTTTAAGACTTCCAGATGAGTTATAGTCTTTCAGATGAACATGCTTTTGAAAGTCTAGATGGAATGTCTATCGTAGCTCTAGTTTCGGTATTTATTTCCAGCTATCAAGGTATGGAATATGGTTTGCTATTGATCGTGATTGGATCTTGTAACGAGGCGTTGAAGGATATATATACATTTGTTTTTTGTGTTGATGTTTGGGCTTGTTTTGTCTGATACCATGTTCAAAATCAACGGTTGAGTTTTCTCTTGCAACAGTTTTTTAATTGTTGATATTTCTGCATAATGTAAGTTTTTCAGTTGACTGAAAAGGATCCATTGCATACCATTCTATTTAGATCGAAGCGGTATACTAGTAAGCATATTGAGAAATAGATTATAGTGATAGGACATGTCTTACGCCAAATCTTACCTTGAATGTTTCGGCTGTTGTTAGCTCACCTGGGCTAAAAGGTTTGCTGCCCCTAAATTAGTAATATTAAGAACATTTTGCAGTTTTTAGTTTTATCTTGAATATTATTATAGATAGAGATAAACTTTCAACAGCAATCGGGCACGGATCCAGCCAATTTAAAAAGGGGGGATGGTCCCAACCCAGGACAAAAGGGGTTCCAACTATATGTCCCCATTCAAATGCATTGATCGTCCAAAAATAAGGGGGGGGTCCAGCTCCCGGAGCAGCCCTACCCCCCTCCCCCCGCCCCCAATGATCCGCCTCTGGCAATATTGTTCAGCAATGTAAGATATACAAATAAATCAACATGACTAAAATTGTCAGTATTGACCCCTGAAGGAGTAATGGAGCTTTATAGTTAATGTTTACCACTTTTTTCGTACAATTTGGTAATTTTTTACAGAAATCTTCTCCGCTGAAACTGCTCAGACAAATTTTGCCAAACCTGGCCACAATCATCATTAGGGTATCTAGTTTAAAAAAAACTGTGTCTGATGACCCCCGCCTGCCAACCAACATGGCTCACAGGGCTTAAAATAGAACATACGGATAAAATGCAGTTTTTGGCTTATATATCTCTGAAACCAAAGACATGTTCAGTCTGCTGAAACTAAAGCATTTAGAGCAAATCTGACATGATGTTAAAATGTTCATTAGGTTGAGATTTATCTGTCCTGAAATTTTCAGACGAAGCAGGCAACCCGTTGTTTGGTTGCTGCCCTTGAAATTAGAAATATAAAGGAAATTTTGCTGGTTTTTTTTTTTGTTATTTTCTGAATATTATTAAAGATAAAGATTATTCTCGAAAAACGTAAAAAGTATTTTCTGGCTTCAGAATTGAGAATTGATAATTTGAAAAAAAAATGAGATTTGCAAATCATTTCATTTGTTGTCAATATGCTTCTTTTAAATCATGCAATATAATGTGTATAGTAAACTGTGTTACAAGAAACATAAAATTTGTAATTATTAATTTAATAATGTCTTTGGCCTCAGTTAAAAAATCCTGGTGTAAGTGCTCTAAGAACGATAACCCCAGAGTGTCACGTGATTTATTCCATGGAGACGTTTACATCATGGCTGCCATGCAGAGTGCCGTTGAGGATTTGAAAGATGAAAAAGTACCTGCGTGTTTATATTGGACTGTCGAGCAAGTATCAGACTGGATAGAAGAACTGGGCTTCCCAAATTATAAAGTAAGCAAGCTGATGTGACCATAAATGTCGATTATTTGAAGTTTCTGAGAAAAAGAACACAAAACCTAAAACTAAAGAAAGTCACTCTCTCAAGTGTGTATCATAAATTGCACAACTTCAGAAGAGAATTGGACTTGTTGTGTAACTAATATTTAAAAATACATGTCATGTAAGTGTATATTTTTCTTAATTCTAAGTGTATCTTTATACCCTAAAGTCACTGACATATATATGAAATTATGACGCATAGGAAATTAACTGATTAAGACTGAAGACTGTGTTGATGAATAATGTTGTTTTTTTACAACACATGAGTGTCGAACTGTAATTGTCATCTGAGACTACTATAACACAATAGTAGTCTCAGTTGTGATATATATTTTTTTAACCATAGAATTTGATCTGAACAAAAGGGGTAACCTAAAGTAAATGTCTAAACAATACAATGTATATCATGACAGCATAAAAATGAAAACAATTTGAGGATAATAAATTTAGATATCTTTTCTTTTATACACCTTAACGCTATTTAGTCCAATCCTGGAAAAACAGTCATTTATACAACTAAAACAACTCTGAAAAAGAGGTCATCAGTAGTGAGCTGAGGGAGGAAAAACTTTAGAAAGCGATCATTAGTAAACTTTGATAGATTATGATCCACTTTTTTTAAATTAAAATTGAAATAAAAATATTTTGTTTGAAGTATTTACGGTAGTTTAAACAGGTCTCATGAAAAAGTATCATGCATGGTGCATTGTTTGAACAGGGTCCAAGATAGCTTCAACTGGATGAAAAAGTTGTGTAATTTTAGAACTTACCTGTAATGGAATAAATAGCGATAAGGTGTATTATACACCTTATTGCTATTTCCAGCTGACCTGGCCGCTTGAACTTTTGACATCATACAACAATCACTTTTCAGTTGTGGCGTCAGATATTTTATTTTATGAAGTCAAAATTTTACGGGAACCTGTGTGATATTTAGTAATGGTGGACGAATAGCGATAAGGTGTATTGGATTTGTGGTGTTTATGTATTGCATAAAAATGATGTCTAATTATCATTTTACGCATCATTTATTATTTGCAGGAATGTTTTCTACAGAATATGATAAATGGAAGGAAATTAATACTTATTGAAGCATCAGCCTTTCCTAATATAGGCATTACTGATTTTGAACATATAAAGGTAAACAGACAATAAATATAGACTGCTGTGATAAATAATAATTGATCATTAGTTTCAAAACATGTACAAAAATGTATATTTAATGAAAGTTTGCACATGTACATTACATGTAATATAATTTTATAATTTAAAAACATAAAACAATTAAAATTGATTATAATTGAGGTGAATTCACGATATTCAACTTAGTAAAAGTTGGAATATTATGATTACCGGTAACAACAAGCAACACGAGTCTGATGTAAAATTAACAAGTAATGCACTGTCCAAACCTTGAAAACACATACAACTATGCATGCTAAGATATTTTTCTTATTGGAGAATCAGAGTTCTCAAAAAGTGGTGGTTTCGAGGGATTTGACCACCAAAATTTGCAAAGGACCGACACAATTTTGATATTTTGTAAAAGAAATAGTAGTGATCATGAGGACCAGCAGTTTTTCTTCAGGGACCACAAGATATAAAATGATTTTGAGAATTCTGGAAAATTCGATAACTTATGTGAAAATAGTTGCACAAACCTCAAGACTTTTATAAGTATATACATGTAATTTCAGTTTTACATCTAAAGGATAAGTTGATGATTAGAATGTCAGTATAAAATAAAATAAATATACAACTTGGTATCTTTATGGAAAATATGTTTTATTGAAGAATTTACCTTGCATTATGGTAACAGTCTTAAAAAACTATATCAATTTCAGATGATTGCCAAAAGTATAAGAGATTTATTAGAGATTGAAGAACCAGACTGGACACGTAGTATATCTCTACCTCCAAGAAGTGATTTAGGTAAGACAACCTCATCCAAGTATGGTTTTGTGTTTTATTGAGTTTGTAGACACCAAATCTTAAGTCCTTCAGCGATAGACTTGGGCAACATGGACATGGTCTATTTAAAAAAAAATGTATCATTATGATATACATGTACCATTATTAATTTGATATACATGTACATGTGTAGTTGCAGTAACATTTCTGCGTGCAGTAAATGTTAAACACACACTTATTCATGCAACAGTTCAAATGTGTGTTTACTAACATCAGATGAGTATTTTTATTTTATATATACATGTATAATATGATATGACAATGTTCATCAAAAATTTATCAGGTGTGGGTATGGGATGCACTGGAATAAATTAAAGGATGGGATCTAAAAAAAGTGTACCATGCCACCAGCATTTCATTTGATAACCAACCTAAATATAGTAGACTGTTCATTTTATATTTAGACAGTTAGATTTCCCTTAGTAATAGACATTGGAATTTTTACATTGTTAAAATGTTTTACTTTCTGCTTTTGGATTAAATTACATTCAATCACTGATCTAGATATTAAAAATATTATAAAACTTTTCTATTTTTCAGGAATGTACCTTGAGGTTAAAGGAAACAATGGAAAAAATAAGGACTCACTGACATTTAAGAATTTTTGCCTGAACAATAACAATGCCAAATGGAGACCACCTTTAGCTAATCACTGCCTTATTCTCCCTAGCTATTAGAACATGAATTTATTGACTGAAATTAATTTGATATTTATACATCATGTGTACATGTATGTCTGTCAAGTGTCAAGCACATAAAAGAATGCAATTACACTGAAAATATACACAAGTGTTGGAGTTACCAATACATGTCTGAGTATGGGTTGACAATTGACTTGATATTCAGTGGTCTTACCCATTGATTAAAAAAGCATTTTATAATTTTATGGACCAATTACACTGTTTTAGTAAATTCTTTTGAAAATTTCATCAAGAATGCTTAATACAGTGATCAATATTACTGAACTTTGTTAGACACTTTGAATTATTAAATGTACTTTGCATATGCATAAATCAATGGTTGATCCTGAATCCCTTCATACACACAGAGGTGTGAAATGATAACATTGTGATATTTTATTTTTATTTCTAAAGTCAATGTGGTTTATTTTTTTAATTCCTATATTATTTTTTTGTTTGTTGAAAAGCTTCAACCCAACTGAAATATACATTTATTTTCTGATGCTGAACACAAAGTGCCAAATATCATCAATTCATTTACTTTTGCCTTTTGGGAAGGGATAAATAACAGATGTTTCTTATGCATGCTAACTTTGCATATCAGGTTCTCTTTTAATACATATGCGATACTGATAATGAATTTTCTTATACAGTTTTTAAGATAAAAAGTTAAAAAGGTTTTTGAATTTGGAAATCTTAAATAATTTTAAAAAATCTTTTTGTTTTGCCTCATTTCTTAGAAGTTTAAGCCTTTTGATGGGAAACTACTTTCTCATTGACTTCTATGTAGCAATACAATATGCATAAATAAGCAGAATGAAACAGAATGAAACAGTCTGATTTTGATGCTGATATATATTTAGCTGCCAACTTTATCATACTCTTTTTATTTTTGTTACTTTGAATAATTGTTTGTACCTTTTAATTTTAAGAAACTTTGTTTTATTTTCAATAAAAATATTTACTATTCTTTATTTGTACTTGTTTGTTGTGAGAGGAGTTATGGTCAATGTCACTTTTGGCCAAATATTTTCAGCTGCAACTGAACATTAAATTAGAATATAAATGAATTAAAGTAAAAGTAAAGCTCTGTTGAATGTTAAAAATTGAATCCTGAATTGTAAAATTTAACAAAGGCCTAGAGAAATGACACAAAGGGTGTCATTTTAACTTCACCATGTTGCATATAGTACGTTTCTCCTAGATGGAATCATCTGCATATCAAAATTGGCAAATTACTTTCTGTGAACTGACTGAATCTTCAATAATTCCTTTTTACTTTGTAAATATAGATGCATATGGATTTAAAATAAAAGCAATAGAAATAATAGCCATACAAAATACTTTCTATTTACATTTAAGCAGGAGTAAATTGGCAACTTAACTAAGTTCGTGTAATATGGTTTTATGTGCATGACATGTATATGAACACGTAGGAAAGATAAGTTTATAAAACTGTTGAGACCAAAACTAGAAATATAGCTGAACTAAAAAAAAACAGACCCCCATCTAGCAATACTACAGTATTAGTATATTTATTATCTCCCCTTTATTGTGAAAGATGAAATTTTGTGATGCACATCCCAAAAATATGTTCAATAATATCTATCTAGCTTCACTTCAATATGAGAGACCATTTCCACATAATTCAATATTGTGAGTAGGTAAATTTGAATATCTCCCTTAAACAACGAGGATTGGAAATATATTCTATTAAGCACATGATGATCCTGAGGTAGTGTTCTTCAACTGTGTACAGTTCCACCAATATCCTTCCAGCTGTTTAGCCAATAGGAGTTACACAACAATATTGCAATATTGAAGACAGTGAAAGATTATCTTCCCTTGAAAATGAAGGAGCATGATTGTATCCTTTATTAGTACTGTACAACTGTATAATGTGTCATCAATATCTGTCTAGCTGCTAAGGAGATGTAGTTTTAACAAGACAGATGAAAATTGACAGGTTTAATCCTTCGCGCACATACTTTTTTTTTGAAGCGAGTAAAACATTAAGAGAAATTTAAAAGGTCAAATGTTCTAGAAACCAGCATATCAACACAGTTTTCAACTTAACTATTTGTGTGTAAACACAGAATTCATGAACAAGAGACAAAAGAACCAGACAGACAGGGGGCACACAGTATATTATAAGTGGTATAAAAATAAAAACAGCTTTGATTTGATGTGTGTTATTGTTTTTTTTTTTTATTTTCATTAAATTGAAAAAAAATGTTTGTCCAGAAAACATATATAACCCATGTTAACGCAAACACTGGTTTAAGCCAAGAAAACCACTTTTAGAAAATAGAAAATAAAAATCATGATCATTTAGTTTATAATCTATGCACAAATTAACGATAGAGTTTAAACCATCCAAGAATCTCACTGTTTTACATACAAGGAAATTTCCCATTACACCTTTCTCATTTTATTCACCATATAAAGGTGAAATTTAATGTTGAATTTGTTGAAAAGTGTAATGCATTTAGTCTTCCTTTCATTTTATTCTCACAGCACTAAAAATAATGGTTTATTGGTGTTGAGAAATTTCTTATAATTCTGAATATTTCAGGCATTGTCTTCTTAAACAGCTTTACATACTTAAATCACACAGGAAATAATCTTTCATTTCATGCATTGCTTAGGTAAGGAAAGATTTCACTTTGCAATTTGATTTTATTATACTTGTAAAGTGTACATCACTATATCTCCAACATTTTGTCTATATCTACCAGCTGATATCTACTATTGCTTCATTTGTGAATTGACCTGAAAACAAGAAGGAAAGGCCTTTAATATTTTAAAAGAATCTTGGGTCAAATATTTGAAGAGAAACGCTGCTTTTATAATTGATAACTAAATATAACAAAATCATTAGTAAAACTGAAATGGACTTTTAAATAGAAACGTCTTAACTACTCATGTTACCAAAGAGCTAAAACTATTATGTAAAGTCAGAAACTATCACATATTTGACATGACCAACCATATTATGACATTAATTATTGCAAATATTAGAATGACAGTTCTTGCTATTGGGACAAATGAATTATTTGCATTTATAAAGACCTCACAATGCTTTCTGAATTTACAGCACTTGTATCTGAATTTCTTCTGTGTACTTTTGTACAGTTTTTACCATGACAATGATGTTTTAACACCTCAACAAATAAGATATCTTAACCGCTTACCCATGGCATTTAATGACTGCCCTGCTCCAACAATACAGTCTTTTATCTCACATTTCTCATGTATGTGTACATTAGATCCTACAATACTTCCAGTCACAGAACACCTTAAAAATGAAAATGTGAACTGGAAAATATGAGTGTTAATAGGGGGTCACAACAAGTTTAACCTTTCTAAAAAGATACAAAGTGCTCTGCAAAATCATAAATTATGTCAACATGAAGCAATATTTATTGATCCTGTTTGAAATACCAATACTGTTTTTATACCTTTAATCCTATACATTGTATTTGATATTTTCTTCTGTCCTGGACATGTTCCAAATCTTATTTATTAAACTTCATGTCAAAATGATTTTGATTGGATAATGCAAAGGAGATAATTTACTCTCCAATGGGCCAGAGGGAAACAATATTTTTAATGTCACTCTCCTGCAGACTAATAAAATATTCATAATTTAAAAAAAAATAAAATGAATTTATATCAATAAATTATAAAGACAATGCTTATGGTCCTCGTTTTGGCCTCAGAAGAACCTTTTTTATTGATTATCAAAATAAATAGAAGTTGTCTTGCTTTCATTCTGTTGTGTCTCTAATGACTGTTACAAAGTTATATGTGTAACTTCATAGATAAGTTTCAATTTAAAATTTATAAGTAACAGCCAATTTAATGATAGAACATTCAGTACATGTATCATAAATGAAATATCAGAATTAAAAAATTGACCCTGATACCTAGCCATTTTCCACAGGGGTTTAATGGTACAACGTGACATAAATATTGTCATGATCGCCACTTGACAAAAAGAATATTTGATGAAAGTGATTGTAGTCCTTACCCATCTAATATATTGACATAATCCATGATGACTGAGTTAGCTATTTTACATTTGTCTCCAATTTTACAATGTTTTCCTACAATGGCCCTCTTCACAGAAGACTTCTCTCCCAATGTTGTACCTTCAGCTACTAAACATTCACTTCCAACCTATAAAATTACAAACATTGTTTATCATATATTACATAAAAATCATTGTCATATTGCAACATTTGCTTAAGTTAAAGTTTTATGATTTACTGTAGCGCTATTCTGTATTGTAATTTTTGTATTTTAAAGACTGTCAAACCATAGGTGTGAACATTTGATCATACATCTACATGATAATATTAATAGTCAGATTCTGAGTTATTTCCCTTTAGGCCAAGAATGAATAGTAATGAATTAACAAGTTCATACACCACTTCAGGCACTTGGTAAACCGTTTGGAAGTTTTAAGAAGTAATGATAACAAATTACAACTTGATATATTTTTTATTTATTATCTTATTTAGGAAGCCATATCTGTTGTTTTATATTGTAATAATACCTTAGATCTAAAATAGAAATTTGTTTGGACGCACATTAATGAGAAGACTTTATTTTCTATAAATCTACCCAGTGTTTGCATATACATGTATACATATCTATCATAAGAACAATCTTTTATAGAAACAGTTCTCTAAAGATAAATTGGAGAAGAAGTTACTACCGTAAGTTGAAAAACTTGTGTCTGAACCATTTGTCATTTTTGAACAATAAAATATGTTTAAACTAAAGATCATTTGAAAATTTCATACCAGAATAGTTTGGTTCATGTTTGTCCAAACAGTTTTTACTGTGCAATTGCAGATATTTTTTATTTAATTGTTTTCATGAATGTGAAAATTAAAACACATCAAACAAGAATTTTATATCACCTGAGATTTATTTTTCACTGTTGCTGCTGGATGGATATTTGTTATTTCCAGTTTTGGTGCAATATTCGGTAATATTTTAGGAATCTACAATAAAAAAAAAAAAATAATCTAAGATAATATAGATTAAATGAAAATCCAAAATTTCATGAATTTTCATTGAAAGAAGATACGGCAACAACTACCATGTTTGAAACTTCCCCTAAAAGGTAGAGACTCCTAAGAAAAAAATGAAGCTGATAAAACTTAAGAATGTTCTTAGGTGAAATTAAAAATAACTAGTTTAAAATTGATATGATAAGTTGAACATTTGCATTGGTATTATTTGGGTCTCATATCAATAGAAAAAGAAATCGAGAACCTGCTTAAATTTTAGTAAATGACCTATCAGGATTGGTTGAAGTCTTATATGAAAGCAAAAAAGGGTGTTATGGGGCAGAATATTTAAACTGTTTCCAAGGAAAACAAACAAGGAGTCCGAAAACAAAAGACACAAATTCTTTAACCACACCTAAGTACTTCCTTAAAGCACTTTGTGTACCTGTTTGTTGGATTCACTGTAAGCTGACAGTGTGTTTGCTCTGACACAAAATCCTCCATCTTGTACATAAGCATAACAACGAATTTTGTTGTCATGGTACAAATCTTCCATATCACCTTGGTGATCAATCCATGTTGACATTTCCTGAACATCCTTAGTTAAAGGGTCTTCTGATGAAAAACTGAATATATCTAAAATGACAGATAGATTCAACATAAACAAATTTCAAAAGACTTTAACTTCAGACATTGCAGATAATCAACTTTCTTTTCCAAGCAACAAAAATTTCAAAAACATGTACAGTTTTTCGGTTTTTTATTTGTTTGAAATTTATGTTTATATTCCATCAAAAATAAAACAGCTCTAAGGTTTAGGGTTATTTATAAATATTCTGTTTTTTTTAAATCATCATTAATTAATGTCAAGGTTGTGAATGTTACCCCTTACAAAGTTTTATAAAATTTCAAGAATAGGCCTTGTCCTATGATTGTTAATGACTTCATGCTGATCTCTTAATGACTATTGGTATTTTGTGAGGTTTGGGAATTTTATCCCTTTCAAAGTTTTTTAAAATTTCCAGGAGAGGTCCTTTTCTAGGATTGTTGAAGACTACATGTTGTCTATTTATTTTTTTGTCAGTGGGCACTAGATCATTGACATTTACCCAATTGAGAAATCTTATTCTTGAATGGTTTTATATACATTTATATATAAACATAATTGTTGAGAATTTGAACATATTTTCCCGAAATTTGCTGTTACAAATGTTATAATACTATCTGGTTTAGCCAGGGGAAACATTTAAATTAAAGAGAAAGAGCCAAGTCATTTTAACTTTGTAATAGCTACTTTCCATATCAATGTATCACTATACCTGGTTTAGTATCTTCTGATATCACAGACTGGTTGGTGTTAGGCATTTCTTGTTTTGGTTTACTAAACTGTTTCTTTACTAAATATGGTATAAGTTCACTTTTTATAGATGATATTGATCTGAAGTTAAATCATAAAATCATGAAATTGTTCCAGTTGTTTTAAATTGATGAGCAAAATTGTTTAAAGTTATTTGATGGAAATGATAAGGTTGTGTGTTAAAAGCTCAATTGTTCCACTCAACTCCAATTTTCATTGACAAGGATAGTCAGTTTTTTACCAAAGGTGGATGGTTTTCTCTGAGCACTATGACTTCCTCTATCAATACAAACTGATCACAACAAAATGGATCAATATTGCTGAAAGTGGCATTAAAGACAACACTATATGAATTCTTGAATTTTTTTGTTTACATAGAATGCAACAGGGCAAAGAATTAGTTGTGTGTCTTCATAAAGCAGGTAAAACACTTACTTTGAGTTGTCACTTCTTTTTTCAGTATAAAAATAAAATCAGAATACTCACTGTGACGTAGACAGATAATCAATCACCCATTTCTTTATTAAATATAAATGACAATCTGTTAAGCCAGATTTTATATTTATAAAAGGATGTCTGAAAAATAAATACAAACATGATTATATGTGTTGAAACAAGTTATATGTTTTCATTGTCATAAATACATTTTATATTAAAAGTAAGCAAGAAAATTCCCCACAAATTCTTAATGTTTTTTTTATCCTACTTCAATAGCGTTTGAACTTTAGGAATAAATCATTAAACTTTTCTTTACAGTTAAAAGTGAGGAATACACTAACCTTTTTAAAACAGATTTTCTGAATGTAACTGTGTCTTCTAGATCTGCTTCTGATGCCATAAACAATACCCTGTCTCCTCTCTCGTCAAATCCAATAAAATCTTTCTCTGTAATTATATTAATCTGGTATTAATTTGACAATCTGACATTTACTGTAATGAAGTTTAATCAATTAACAAATAATAAATATGCAATTCAAGATGCTGTGTAAGTTATTATATTAAAATGAAAACATAATTTCTAATACATGTAATTCAAATAGAAATCATATACAAATAGTGTATTTTGATATATAAATTCAGAGTATAATTCATCAGCAATGAAAAAATATATAGCAAACTTATACGAACTTACAATGTATGCAAAATGATTTCAAAGAAAATTTGTTTGCAATAATGACAGCAACACATTTACATTTAAGTATTTTAATATTTTGACATTCAGAAGTTGCAGCAATGCTGTTATGATCTAAGAGTTAACTATCTGTGTAATCAAGTGTAGTGTAAAAGTTTTGCAAAAAGATGCAAGAACTGCATGTGAATTAAATAATAAGTGAATTCTCTTCAGGCTACATAAGGGAGATAACTCATAAATATCAAATTAAAACTCATCATACATTTGTAGTGTTACATGTTTCTTAACTTTCAAAAAGAACTTTTTTAAGTATATTAAAAAAAACAATATCTGGTGTACCTGAACGTTTCCGTGACTTGACACCAGGTGGAGCTATATCGAGGTATTGTTGAGGCACTGTAGACAATAACATGGTTACTGATGCATTGTATGTTCTGTGTACATTAGCTATGTGATGTAACGAAAGGTCAGTAATCAGGTCACAACTGATGACTAGAACATCTGTCTACAAACAACATATATATTTTATTTGTACTGCAAGCAAAAAAAGACATGTCAAAAGAGTCATATAGCCATATTTGGATTGGGTCCACTAAAGTAAATGAAGACTGTTAATATTGCACAAACTTTTGAGTACTTCAGACATGCTATTCATCCGACAGGAGTAAAAATCACCCATATTTTAAGCCCTCTTCCAAACCTCCCATAAATAATTAAAACTTTTGTTTTTTTTCAAAATTTCAACCCCCAAAAAATTGTCAACCTCTATTTTTAATTACCATCTGTGTTACTGATGAAGGTAATTAAAACCTGTAAATCAAAGAACTTGTTTAATTATATAGCATTTCTGTAGGACATCTAGTATGTTCTATCCAAAAAAACAACTGTAATGGAAGAAAAATGAAACTTACCTTAATTTTGCCTTTTAGATTTCTTAACGAGTCAGCAGTACCCAAATCATTATCTGGTATAGGTTCAAATATTAACTTCATCTTAACACCATGAATGTCAACTAAGGTTTTCTGTATTTCATTTAAAGTTGACTGCAACACAATCACGATGGCTTCTACAAGAAAGAGAATTTGGTTAGTTTTTGTTATATAGGCCATAAAAAAGAATAGGTTTGTTTGTTCAAACCCTACCTACCCAGAAAAAAGCTGCCTACTCAAATTCTTTAATTTTTTTAATCAGATAGGCATGAAGACTAATAAACACCTGATACTTCAATGTCTTTTTTTGAAGAAAAAAAGAAAATGCCTACCTACCTACCCACTGTCTCAACCTTTGGGTAGGGTTTAGGCAAACCAAAATATTTTTAATTGTGGCCATATTTCTTTGTGACTTTTCATCTAGTAAAAATATTTCTAGATCTATTATTTCAATTAATAATGGTCTTGTTGGTCACATGTGTAGATTTTTTACTAATTTTTGAACTTTGGCATTTGATCCAGTATTTTGTATAGACATGTTAGAGAATTAATAAATGTCTTCCAGTTAGAAATTTTACCTATTTGTGTTTTTAAGATACTTTACTATCTGTACATGTTGGTGTCCTGTGATTTTTTGAATTCATAATTTGTGGTTGTGAATTGTAGTAAATTTTGTATTTGTGTAGAACATATATATATAAATATGTTCAGAAATACAGGAGAGTTCTTCATTAAAGAAGTAATCAAACTATGAGGGATTTCATAATATAATTTCTACAAGCATCTGTGTGAAGTTTCATTTTAAACTGGACAGTTGTGGCACCATCATTTTTATCATTAACTCAAGAGTTTAATACTGAGTGTTTTGGACGTATCGATATAAGTAAACACAAAAGCGTCTTCAATGTTTCGTATGCTTTACTAGTCTATAATATACAAGAGAGACGTTGGCAAGTGACGACGTTGCAGGCCTATTGTTACGTAAATGGCGGTAAAACGTTAAACAAATAAAAGTGATAAAGTGCTAAACTGAAACTAAAACTAATTCACAACATTCTGGGGGCCGCAAAATGCAATTACTGTTCATGTATTGGTCATAAAAAGGGTATTGAAAAAACACTTTTAACAATTAAAGTTCATATTTCCAGTGGCACCAGTTTCACAATTGGTCTCGTGGTAATCAGTCCATTTGGTGTACGTAGTTTGACTGCTCTTACGACTCCATCCTTCCCGGTGATCAAATCTTCTATAACAGCTAGTTTCCACATCATTCTCGGTGAATTGTCCATGATTTGTACGACGGAACCGATTTTCACATGTGCGCTTTGGTCTCCGGCGACGCGATGAAATTCTCTTAATCCGGTGAGGTATTCCATTCTCCATCGTTTTGCAAAGTGTTCAATTAAAGTTACTTTATGATTAAAACGTTTGTTAGCCTCTGTGAAATCTAAATTAAAATTATTGTCCTCTGAAACAGAATTGTTGTCTTGCGATAATCTTCTTCCCTGCAGTAGATGTGACGGCGTTAGCGGCTCTGGATCTCGGATGTCGGACGACACATATGTAATCGGACGATCGTTGATTACACGTTCAATTTCTATCAAAGTTGTTCGTAATACGTCAGAATTTACTTGTGATTTTCCGAGCACTTTTTTCAATGTTGTTTTCGTAATTCCAACTAGTCTCTCCCACCATCCACCGTACCACGGTGCTGCTTTCGGGATAAATTTCCAATTAATTTGAATGTTCATTTCTTTCGGAATGTCATGTGAGGCGGAAACAAAGGTTGGTGCATTATCGGAATACACAGTACTCTGAATTCCTCTCCTACTAACGAATCGTCTAAACGCTAATTTGAATGATTCGATTGTCATATCAGTAACTAGTTCTAGGTGTACGGCACGAATACAAGCACATGTGAATAGGCAAATATACGATTTTGCAACAAGTCCATTATCTTTAACGAATAGTGGTCCAGCGAAATCAACACCAGTTGTCGTAAACGGAATCATATCGGTGACTCTATCCTTTGGTAGCGGAGGCGAAATTTGTTGTGGAAATGCTTTTCCGGTCACTTTTCGGCACTTCACACATTTCTGTACGATGTGGTTAACGCATTGTCTAATGGAAGGTATCCAATATGATTGGCGGATTTGCGTAATTGTCGCGTTCAATATAACTAAGTCCGTAAATTGATTTTTCTTCGGTAGTAACACTGGGAACTTCGCGGAGTCGTCTAACTGTGAATTGTGTATGCGCCCGGCGCATCGAATGACACCTTCTGTATCTATGAACAAGCGCAGTTGTCTTACTAACGGTAGATTCTTGTCATGTGACGGGTTTGCGAGTTGCTGCTTTTCATTACTGAATTTTTCATTTTGAATATCTGTAATCCATGTACGAGTTGCGCGGTCAATTTCATCTTTCGTAATATTTTTTCCGTGTCTAGCATATTTCCTCAAGTTATACGGTCGCTTACTTTTACATATATTAACGAATTTAAACACGTAGCATGTAACTCGTAGTAACTTCTTCAATAACGAGAATCTTGATAGATCGATTATTTTCGAAATTCCATTTAAAGCACACGGTTTTGTCTTTTCGCTGTCATCTGTTGTCGTTAACAAAAGAGTCTCTTGTTTAATTTGTGGGGTCCATGTAGGCCAACTGTTCTCATCTGATATCCACGACGGTCCTTGCATCCACAAAGTCGATTCTTTGAATTGCGTTGATGATATTCCTCTAGTTTGAAGGTCGGCTGGATTTGAGTCTGTTGGTACGTATTTCCAGTCGTAGTTTTGTGTCGTTTCTTTAATTTCTATCACACGATTCTGAACAAATCTTCCAAATGATTTTAAAGACGAAATCCAGTGCAGAACGATCTGACTGTCACTCCATAGTACTGTGCGTTGTGGTTTTAGGGTTTTCGTGAGGTTTTTAGCCATTCGAGCTCCTATTACTGCAGCCATCAATTCTAGCTTTGGTAATGTCATTTTGGCGAGCGGAGCGATCCGGTTTTTTGCAATTACGAGAGAAGAAGTGTTTCCTTTACACAAGTAGGCACTGGCTCCATAAGCGCGTTGGCTGGCATCAACAAAGACATGTAATGTGATTTTCTCATTACTTTCGTTCTCATTTTGATCGTTGAAATAATGTCGTGCGATTTTCGTATTAACTGTTACATCTCGGATGTCATCTAAAATTTCATACCATGATTTAACTATGTTGCTAGGCAACACCTGGTCCCAATCGTATCCTTCTTTCCATAATGTTTGTACCAGTAGCTTAGCTCTTACGGTCACTGGTCCAAGAATTCCGAGTGGGTCGTAAATTGACGATGATTTACTCAATATTTCTCTCTTTGTCGCTTGTGAATTATCAATATCTATACGATCTTCATTTAATTTCGCAAATGTCAATATGTCTGACTTCGCATCCCAACGCATCCCAAGAATTTTCGTCTCGCTATCCGTATCAAGTACGTTTGCCTTTGTAGCTTCGTTGCTAAGTTGCTTGCTATTTGACTTCCATGTTCTCAAATTAAATCCTGCATTTGTCATGAGTTCTCTAGATTCTTCAAAGAAATTTAAGGCGGCTTCTTCCGTATTAACACTTGTAAGTACGTTGTCTACATACAAATCTCGCTTGAGTATCTCAGCTGTAGCACTTGTAACCGTTGACAAATGTTTCAATAATGTAGCGTTTAGAATAAATGGCGAACATGTCGCTCAGAATAAAATTACCTTGAATCTGTAAGTCTCAAGTTCACTCTTGGGGTTGCTTGGGTCTCTAAGCCAGAAAAATCGGGTGGAATCGCGGTCTTCTTCGTCTAGTCCAATCTGGAGGAATGCTTTCTCAATATCATTGTTAAAGCGTATTTCCCGTAGCGGAATCTTGTAAGTATATCTGTTAGCTTATTAAGCTGCGGCGGTGTAGAAGAAAGGCAATCATTTAAGCTGGGTGATTCTGAATCTTGACGACAACTGCAATCATATACTATACGTATCGGTGTAGTCGATGAATCTTTTTTCACTGGGTGGTGCGGAATATAGTGTACTCGATTAGTAGTCTCCTCCGGGGTCTCAACCTTCTCTACAAAACCTCGATTTTCTCTGTCGTTGATAATGTTACCGTATATCTTAAGCATCTCTGGTTCTTTAGCTAGTCGGTTTATCACGTTGTATGTTCTCTTTCTGGCGATCATCTCGTTGCTAGGCAACTCCGGATGTTCCTGTTTCCATGGGAACTTGGCGATGTACCTATTGTCTTTCAAATGAATGTTATTCTCTTGGTAAGTGGTCATTTCTTGTAAGTCCGTTTTCGCTTTTACTTCACTGTCATTTTCTGTTCCTATGGATTCGATTTCCCAAAATTTATGTATTTCACATTCTTCTAGTCTGTGCGGGGTCAAAATATTCATAATCGATGACGTTGATTGATTATTACTGTTAGTGTTCAATTGTATAGGTCCTGATAGCAAGTATCCAACTTTGGACTGTACAGCGGTTGGTCCGGAACCTCTAATTACTCTGTCTCCAACTATATCCCAATAATAATCGGCGCCAACTACGACTGATAACTCAAAATCCTCGTCCTGTAAAGCTGGGTGGGCTAACTTCAATCCATTTAAATGAGTAAAACTCGACTGGTTCCTTGCGTATGTATGTATCGGATAAGCAATCTGTGGTACTATAAGAACTTCAATAGGGATAAGCATATTCGTTAGACCTTTTATATGGATAGTAGCAATTTGTAAATTTCTAACCTTCTTGTTGGATTCACCGAAACCGGATATCGTTATCGCTTCTTTCCTATGTGGTCTCAGGTTCAATAAATCGGCCATCTCTTGAGTGATAAAGCTTCGCTGGGCTCCTTCGTCGAATAGTATATTGGCGGTGTTAAAATGTGTCTTGTCATACGTGATAGGTGCTATCGCGGTTTTCAACAATACCTGCGATCTAACCGATGATGTGGATGAATGCATGCTTGCAACTGCGGCATCGGTGTCTGGTTTTGATGTACTGCTATCTTTAGACTTGGTATACAAGTGTGTTTCATTCTTTGAACAAATACTGGTATGGTGTCGTTTATTACAATTTTTACAAGTTTTATCGGATTTGCAATCTGCAACTCTGTGATTTCCTAAGCAATTGTAACATGCCTGTTTCTCCTTAACAATGCGTTTTCGAGCTTCAATTTCCGTAACAGTTTTACAAGCTAATGGGGCGTGAACTCCTTGGCAAAAGATGCACGGCTTCTTGGTTATGTCTCTTTTCCATTTATGATTTGCGTAGTTGCGATTTGTACCCGTAAAGAATGCTGGGTGTGTAATTTGGCTCTATATCATCACCGTTTACCGACTGACCCGCTTCCTTAATCGTTATCTCATGTTGAATAGCTTGCCGTAACGACGGCAAGTTCCAGTGGTCGCCTCCGTGGGCACGTACCATGTTTTCTCGTATATTCCCAGGTAATTTATTTAATATTATGGGCACTAAAAGGCTTCCAAACGACTCGTGAGACTCCCCTATACTTTCAAGGCCACGGATGTAGTTTTCCATACTGTCGTAGAATTTTTTCAAATGTGTAATATTTGACGTTGGACTAGGAAGGCTGATTAAACTCTGCATGTATGTCTGTACTATCTTATGTGGTTGACCGAATCTTTGTTTCAGTACATGTAATGCTTGTCCGTAATTTGTGTTAGTTATTTGTAGACCTGCTATGCATTGGGTGGCTTCTCCGAACAGTTGAGATTTCAAGTAATTAAATTTCTGTACATCGTTTAAAGACAGGTTATCGTGTACGGCAGCACTAAACGAATCCCAAAAGGGTTGCCATTCTAACATATTCCCACCGAACGTTGGTAAATTTAATTTGGGAAGTTTGTGGTACATGCTGGAGTTTGAAAAAACGGACGCTGATGTATTTGCGTGCATGAAACTGGGTTGTGGCTGACTTTCTTGATGATTTGTGTAATTAATAAACTCGTGTGCATTTGGGTTTAGCAATGACTTACTTGACTGTTTGACTGTGATTTCCGATTCCTTAATGATTTTTGAAAGTTTAGTTACACTCATTTCTATGTCATATGTGTATCTGTCGGCTTCCTCTATTTCTTCGCTCACTTCCTCTTCCGATAGTTCCTCCACAATCTTCTCGTTCAGTTGATCGATCGTTTCCTGCTTCTTCACAATAAGTCCTCGAATGGTTGAAAGTTCACTAACGTCATATTCCTGCAAAAGTTCCTCGGAACTCGGTTCCACTTTCTTCAGTAACTTTGTAAGAACTCCCCGATGTCCAGCTCGTCTGGTCTTCATCTTCGTTGTCGCGGTACTCATCTTTTGTATTCTTCTGTTTTTGTCACGGCACCAATGTTTTGGACGTATCGATATAAGTAAACACAAAAGCGTCTTCAATGTTTCGTATGCTTTACTAGTCTATAATATACAAGAGAGACGTTGGCAAGTGACGACGTTGCGGGCCTATTGTTACGTAAATGGCGGTAAAACGTTAAACAAATAAAAGTGATAAAGTGCTAAACTGAAACTAAAACTAATTCACAACACTGAGCATGTACATGTATGTTTTAAGCTAAAAATTATTATAAACAAATCTCAAACCTTCAAATCCAGCTCTCTCTAGCATATTAACAGGATACCAGATCATTGGCATGTTTCCTACCGGAAGTAAAGCTTTTGGGCACTTTGATGTCAGATCTGTCATCCTTGACCCCTCCCCAGCAGCCATAATGACTGGCATAAACTCCATTTTTTTTAATATATTTAAGGAAAAATCTGGTAACCTGACAAAAGAAAAAAAGAAAAGATGTATTTACCCTAATGGTCCATTTGTCAATTACCCATTTGATTCTGTAATATCACACTTTTTAAACAAATTACTTCCCTTTAATTTGTCATTCGTAGACTGGTTCTATAACAGATAAAATTGGCTTTTGTCAATGCAAAGCATGATAAGTTGAAAGTGAGGTATCGACGATTCAACTATTTTTCTTGAAAAATAACTTCTGGTGACAAAAGTATTTAGCTAAACAACAAATTAATTAAATTAAAAGATTTGAAAAACTTAAAGGTTTACTTATATTATGCACAGGTTAATTTGCTCTTTCTGCTAGCTCTCCAGTGTAAATAAAAATTTATATCCCTCATAAGGGAGACAAAAATTACAGGGTTAATTGTGAAAATTGGCAAATAGTCTAAAAGCAAATATATCTTTGTTTACATTTGTATGGAAACTCTAATGAAATTTTCAGACAGTTATGCAGTTTAACAATTTTTGATGTAACAGGTACGTGTAATTGTGTGAAATAAATTTCCATGGCATTATCAATTCCTAGTCACCCCTCAAGCAAGTATCAAATTTGGTTTTCACCGTTCTCCTGAATATGTTGTGGTTTTTCATCATCTAAATACTAAATTGAAGCATGTCATAATGTAATAATATAAAATATGTATCTTTCAAATAAAAATGTATTCATGCCATACAATATCAGAAGCAAGGTGTAAAGTTTTGGTCACAGCTCTCATTTTGTCTTGTCACACCCGACTATATGGCTTCCCTCGTGCCCCCTTTTTCAAATACCTTGTAATTTTGTTGTCCCAGCAGCTTGTGGTTGACTTACTTTCAGAGCAATATACTTGTATATATGAGTCTCTGTTTAATCAATTTTGTTTACCCATGTGTTCTTTTGTAATAGTTGATAATGTGACTTGCATACTTTTGTGATTTTGCACAGCTGTCTGTTGTCAATAGTTCAACAGAATATACAACTTTGTTGCAATAACTATTTGATACACATAGCACTAAGCACCCTTTCTACACATAGCAATGAATTTAAGAGTCAAATAAATAATATGGGAACGAAGTCCCCAATAACAGTAGAAAATTCAATGAAAAAAATTTAAAAATCGGGAAAATTTTCCCGATAATTTCATTGTACTATTAATGAACTAAAAATCGTTCAAACTATTTTATGTCATGTTTTGAATTCCAGCATCTGCGCAGAAATCAACAATGTATTTCCTTTTTCTGGTCTCGCTTGCATGAAATTTTGAGTAAAATATATATTTATCAGTCTAGTATAAAATAGGAAGGAACGCAATATCAATTTCATTTTTGTTACCTAATAATAATGTTTCTTTGTTTACATTGCATATGACGTCATAACTTTAATAACGTCACAACTAAAATCTCTAACAGAACCAAAATCGGAAACGTTACGGTATTTCCATTTTGAAATTAAGATATGTTTGAATTAAAAAAAAATCATACAGACTTCGTCCCCTTACACAGGTAATGCCTGCCTCATATTAAAAAAAATGGACAGCTGACTGTGGACATATGGTCTATTTTACATTGTTCAGCTGATTCCTCTATCATTGACGACTGTAGTCAGTACTAAGGACTATTCACGATTGTGAAAAGAGTTTCAAATATAACTTACAAGATTTTTTTCAAAGCATTTACTTTAGAAGGCAACTTGACTTCAATGATGAAATAAAAGCAAGCATTGGTAATTTTTTTTTATGTTCAATGTCAAAATATTTGTTATTTGCAAATTGATTTTTCGTCTGGTATAAACAGTTGACTGACCAAGAATTTAAAGTTTATACCGTAAACGGACATGATGAGAATATTTTACGGATTTGCTTAATTGGTAATGAATAAATGATAGATTCTGATCAAAAACATTTGTAACCGGACCAATATTTGATATAAAATTTAGCATATATTTTAAAGTTATTAGGTTTACCTTATTATTGATTTACCACGACTATATTAATATAAATTTCATGCGTCCGAAGCGCTTATCTGAATTTACCCCAGGGACACTATAAAAGCTGAATAATGTAAACGGCCAAGGATGCTGATGTAGTAATTTTTTCAGAAACACAGGAAGGCTTGCAAAAGAGAATTAATATGTTACATGAATATTGTTTAGAATGGTGTTTTGATGTAAATTTAAAAAAGACAAAAAGTGTAATTTTTAACAAGCCAGGAAAATTTTTTAAATGATGTTTACATTTTGGAGGTAACTGAGAGATTGAAAGCGCAAAATTATATAGATATCTTGGAATCACATTTACATCTAGTGGTATATTTAAGCAGTGTAAAGTTGAATTATACAACAAATCTTTAAAAGCTTGTTTTAAGCTACATGTAGAGATGTTTGTCATCATCTAACCCTAGTATTGCCACTTTTTTACATCTTTATGATCATACAATTAAACCCATACTATTATATGGCAGTGAAATCATGATGGGGAATATTTAGAACGGATTCAGCTGCTTGTAAAAAAGATAATGATTATATATTAGAAAAAGTCTTTGGTCAGGATTCTTCTGAAAAAGCTCATACCAAATTTATGAAATATATTCTTGGTGTAAACAGAAAGTCAAGTAATATAGCTGTAATGTCAGAGCTTGGTAGATTTCCTATGTATTTTACTATAATTTTATCAATGTTAAAATATTGTCATAGACTGGAACATTTGAAAGAAGGATTATCATTTGATGCATTTATATGTTGCAAACAGTTACATAACTCTAATGTAAATACATGGTATTCTAGTATAGATTATATTCAGAGAGAGATTGAATTACCAAATTTTGACCAATCAATTGGTTCTTTATGTCAGTATGTTAAAAATAAACTATGTAAAAGTTATTTTACATTTTGGAATAAACTGAAGTATCAAACAATTAACTCCGAAAAAGGGAAGCTTGGTACTTATTTTTCTATAAAAAATTGTTTTAAAAAAGAAAAATTTTGCAGGACTTCAAAAAGTCAATTTGTAAATTAAGAATAAGTGCTCACTGTTTAAAAATTGAGACAGACAGATATTCAAAAAAGCATATAGAAAGATCTCGGAGCGTCTTTGTTCTAATTGCTCACTTGGTAAAGTTGAAGATGAGCTTCAATTTTTATTAGAATGCCCTCTTTATGATATTCAAAGGGACGATTTCTTTCAAGACATTTCTAACAATTGTTATAATTTTATAAATTTAAATAAATCATCTAAATTTTTATGGCTCTTGACCCAAGAAAATGTTACTCTTATGGAAAAACTGGATTGTTGTATTTGTGACTGTTTTGAATTAAGGAGATCAGGTATGAACTCTGACACTAAGTCAAGTAAATAATTTGAGAATAAATACATATA
Source organism: Mytilus edulis (assembly GCF_963676685.1). Taxonomy (NCBI): domain Eukaryota; kingdom Metazoa; phylum Mollusca; class Bivalvia; order Mytilida; family Mytilidae; genus Mytilus; species Mytilus edulis. Next base: position 35,353,332 of record NC_092344.1, on the reverse strand, counting down.
CATGTATAATGTAATTTTATTATTCTTTTATTCACAATATATATGTGGTTTTTAGCTTGATTCTGACCAATGCTTATATTCCAAATATATATGTATATATATGCCTCTATTATTGTTGTTGTTACCAATTATGTAAATCAATTGTATCTGATTTTATGCCCTTTATGGGCCCTGTAATTTGGGAAATAAAAATTATTCTATAATTCTATTCTATTCAAAAGGACTGAAACAGTTGAAGAGCTATGTGACAAAAAAAGACACAGAAATTAAAACCTAAGTTTCTCAGTGATAAATTCTTATTTTCTAAACGGGACCGGCGGGGGACATTTTAGCGAAATCATGAATCAGACGATTAATCGCCAAAGTATAACCCTTTTTTTAGCGCAAGACTTTGAACCCCAATTTTTTTTTTAGCGAAAATTGAAATTATCAAGGTTCATTTTAGTCAAATATTTACAACCCAATGTAAAATTAATCCTGCGCTAAAATGGGCTCTAATGTCTGCACTAAAATGTCCCCAAGTAGTATAGATGTTTTCGCTAAAATGTCCTACACCCAAACGGAACACAGTTGTTTGCAGATGTTGTTATAAATCATGTCAGTACTGTACAGTTCTGAATACTGAGCGGCTTATACCCTCCATGACTGACACGTAAGTGATAGTCATACATTGGCAACAGTTATAACGAAATGGGGCGCAGAACATTTTAGCGAAAAATAAAAAAAAAATCATGGGGACATTTTAGCGCCGACATTAGAGCCAATTTTAGCGCCGGATTAATCCGTTCACCTGTATTTTCGGTAGCCGCCTTTGGCGAAAACCTACTTGGTTGAAAAATACTCACCTTACTATAACCATGAACACATAATGGTCCACAGTTGTTCCATGACCATTCATTATATTGAGCAATTTGATAGTTGTCACCCTGCTTTTTACGTTTTTCGTGATACTATTATCAAATTGCAAACAACAAAATATTTGAAAAATATGAAGTAAAGACGAATGTGCACCACAATCTAGACCAGATAAAGAGAAAGAACAGTTCCTAATTCAATTCTATGAACAGTAAATGTATGAGGGGTATAGCCAGAACCCATTACGTACGTTCTCTTGAATATAAATTCCAGACTAGAACGAACTTTTAACATTTGATTCAACCTTTTAGACTTTTAGTGCTGTATTCTATCTAGGATATGATATGTTTAAAAATTGTACTGCCTTAAGTCTATTAAAGTTTCTTATTTATTATATATCATTTGTTATAACGGTTAAAAAATATTTCGCTGAAATGGGCATTGACATTTTAATTTTCGCTTAAATGGGTTAAAAATCAGGCGCTAAAATGGGTTCTACTTTGGCGCTAAAACGTACGATTTTCTTTCGCCAAAATGTCCTATCAATGAGCTAAAATGTCCTCTGCCGAACGAATTGTGCATGTTCTGTAAAAATTTCTTGATTTTGACATGAATGATTTTGTGTACCCTCTAACAAGAAACTAAATATTTGGTTATATGTCAAAGATATATATGCAGTCCCCGGCTTCAGTGAGTTCAATAAATCAAAGAAAAAATTAATTATGAAAATTTATAATTATTTTTTTTTGCAGTTAATATTCACCTTTGTAGTTTTTTTAATTATAAGTTTAATCTCCGAATTAAAGCAAAATCATCAACATTAAATCAAATGTAAGTTAATGGCACCAACTAGACTGGCCACATGACAGCAACAGAAATTGTATTACCAGGTTTTCTATTCAGAATTTATTCTACCATTATTTACTACCGGTATATAGAAGTAATGGAATGATATCATCTTGGACAGGGGTTTTACATTTTTACTTGACTGAATGATATTGCTTTACCGGCGGCGTCAATTTGATAAATAGCTGTTGTCATAAACTGTATAGGTTTGAATGTGAAACACATTTGTATTTAAAAAGACAACCCTTTCTTGGGGATAGGAAAAGAGGGGGTGGATTGACATTTGTTTCTACACGTGTTTTTTTTCAGCATTAACCTTTGTACACACCTGTACCAGTGTTTCTTGCATTTTGTGTTTTAGAATATTCATTTTCATCCTGTCGTATGTCATCTCAGCTTTTTCCTTGCTAGAACTATATTTCATTGAAATTTTGTGTTCATTGACACTAAAAATTGTCAAAAATTTCTAGTCAGTGTAGAAAATGATCAGCTTTTAACTTATATTGCGGTTTCTTTGCTATGTAAGGTGTTTTAACAATGGAAATGAGGATGTTTTCCGTTTTTATGAATCATGCGCATATCATAATGGTGTATGGCGTCCTTGCATTACTATCTTGCTTAATTCAAGTTTATTTATAAAAAATCCAATTCAAGCGATATTTCTAGAATACTGCTTCATTTTTCTTGAGCACGAAGACAATTTATTGGTTTCACAGAAGACATTGGTTTAGAGTCACAACCTATTCTAAACAGTGATTTGTATACTAGTGTGGATCTAGCCGTCGATAGCAGCCGGCGTTAATATTCATGAGGCCAGCCTTCAATAATATTCATGAGCCGGCAATAATATTCATGAGATGACTTGCGTTCGAAGAAGTGTTGTTAGAAACTATGAACGATAACTATGATTAAATAACGTTCCTATTTATATGTGATATTACTTCAAACAGGCATGTCAATGGGTGTCTTCTTCGAGGTCCGCGTTTACTAAATTAACTTTTGGTCTTCTTCAAGGACTTCTAGGTCTGCGTCTTTAAATAACATTGTAAATGTAATAAAAACAATGCAAATGCTTCCATCAATATAAAACAAAGTAATGGTCTTTTAACATTCTGTGATAAGAGAAATAATGTAAACTGAAGCAATAACAAGTTGAAATAAATATAATTAAATATAGAAATTTAATGGGACATTACAACAAACAAATAAAGTAAAAAACAGTTCTTATTAAAATTTTGTGATTGTTGAATTAATGTAAGCTACAATAAATAAAAAAAATGATTGAATACTAGTATAGAAATTTAGGAATTACAGAGAATTGATGGTCATATGGGCATTCCATAATTTGTTCGTTGTTCGTTGTCCAATCATGAAACTAAAACATACAATACAGACAGTATTTTCTATTTAAACAGAACAGAAAAAATAGAAACATAGTTAATTGCAGAAATAAAAACAACAGAAAAATAAAAACTGTCAAGTACTATTTCAATGACATATAATTCTTCAAAATTACGGAGACCAATCTCAGTCATTAATCTTAACATTAACAATTTATATCATTGCCTTTAAAATGGCCCATAGCACTTATGCCCTAAACCCGTACGAGTTAGTCAGGAAAGGATAAGGGGGGGAAGGGGGACCCCTGGTATATCACAAATTCGAAAATGAACTATTGCCGGCTGGCAAAACGAAGAGATTCTCCACGTGGGCAATGATACCAGAGGAAGAGGTACTTATTGCCTTTAAAATGGCTCATAGCACTTGTACCCTAGACCCGTACGAGTTTGTCAGTAGAGGGTTAAAAGGGGGATATGGTATTCCGGTTTACAACGAATTCGAACTGAACTATTGCCGGCTGGTCAAACTAAGAGATTCTCCACATCAACCATCATACCAGAGGTAGAGGTTGGTATTGCCTATAAAATGGCTTATAGCACTTATGCCCTAGACCCGTACGAGTTAGTCAGGAAAGGATAAGGGGGGTACCCTGGTATATCACAATTTCTAAAATGAACTATTGCCGGCTGGCCAAACAAAGAGATTCTCCACGTGGGCAATGATACCAGAGGAAGAGGTACTTATTACCTTTAAAATGGTCCAAAGCACTTGTACCCTAGACCCGTACGAGTTTGTCAGTAGAAGGTTCAAAGGGGGGGGGGGGATATGGTATCCCGGATACAACGAATTCGAACTGAACTATTGCCGGCTGGCCAAACTAAGAGATTCTCCACATCGGCCATTATACCAGAGGTAGAGGTTGGTATTGCCTCTAAAATGGCCCATAGCACTTATGCCCTAGACCCGTACGAGTTAGTCAGAAAAGGATAAGGGGGATACCCTGGTATATCACAAATTCGAAAATGAACTATTGCCGGCTGACCAAACGAAGAGATTCTCCACGTGGGCAATGATACCAGAGGAAGAGGTATTTATTGCCTTTAAAATGGACCATAGCACTTATAGCCTAGACCCGTACGAGTTTGTCAGTAGAGGGTTCAAAGGGAGGATATGGTATCCCGGATACAACGAATTCGAACTGAACTATTGCCGGCTGGCCAAACTAAGAGATTCTCCACATCGGCCATTATACCAGAGGTAGAGGTTGGTATTGCCTCTAAAATGGCCCATAGCACTTATGCCCTAGACCTGTACGAGTTAGTCAGAAAAGGATAAGGGAGCTACCCTGGTATATCACAAATTCGAAAATGAACTATTGCCGGCTGGCCAAACGAAGAGATTCCCCACGTGGATAATGATACCAGAGGAAGAGGTACTTATTGCCTTCAAAATGTCCCATAGCACTTATACCCTAGACCCGTACGAGTTTGTCAGTAGAGGGTTCAAAGGGGGGATATGGTATCCCGGATACAACGAATTCGAAAATGAACTATTGCCGGCTGGCCAAACTAAGAGATTCTCCACATCGGCCATTATACCAGAGGTAGAGGTTGGTATTGCCTCTAAAATGGCCCATAGCACTTATGCCCTAGACCCGTACGAGTTAGTCAGAAAAGGATAAGGGGGGTACCCTGGTATATCACAAATTCGAAAATGAACTATTTCCGGCTGGCCAAACGAAGAGATTCTCCACGTGGGCAATGATACCAGAGGAAGAGGTATTTATTGCCTTTAAAATGGCCCATAGCACTGGTACCCTAGACCCGTACGAGTTTGTCAGTAGAGGGTTCAAAGGGGGGATATGGTATCCCGGATACAACGAATTCGAACTGAACTATTGCCGGCTGGCCAAACTAAGAGATTTTCCACATCGGCCATTATACCAGAGGTAGAGGTTGGTATTGCCTCTAAAATGGCTCATAGCACTTATGCCCAAGACCCGTACGAGTTAGTCAGAAAAGGATAAGGGGGGTACCCTGGTATATCACAAATTCGAAAATGAACTATTGCCGGCTGGCCAAACGAAGAGATTTTCCACGTGGGCAATGATACCAGAGGAAGAGGTACTTATTGCCTTTAAAATGGCCCATAGCACTTATACCCTAGACCCGTACGAGTTTGTCAGTAGAGGGTTCAAAGGGGGGATATGGTATCCCGGATACAACGAATTCGAACTGAACTATTGCCGGCTGGCCAAACTAAGAGATTTTCCACATCGGCCATCATACCAGAGGTAGAGGTTGGTATTGCCTCTAAAATGGCTCATAGCACTTATGCCCAAGACCCGTACGAGTTAGTCAGAAAAGGATAAGGGGGTACCCTGGTATATCACAAATTCGAAAATGAACTATTGCCGGCTGGCCAAACGAAGAGATTTTCCACGTGGGCAATGATACCAGAGGAAGAGGTACTTATTGCCTTTAAAATGGCTCATAGCACTTATACCCTAGACCCGTACGAGTTTGTCAGTAGAGGGTTCAAAGGGGGGATTTGGTATCCCGGATACAACGAATTCGAACTGAACTATTGCCGGCTGGCCAAACTAAGAGATTCTCCACATTGACCATTATACCAGAGGTAGAGGTTGGTATTGCCTCTAAAATGGCTCATAGCACTTATGCCCTAGACCCGTACGAGTTAGTCAGGAAAGGATAAGGGGGTACCCTGGTTTATCACAAATTCGAAAATGAACTATTGCAGGCTGGCCAAACGAAGAGATTCTCCACGTGGACAATGATACCAGAGGAAGAGGTACTTATTGCCTTTAAAATGGCCCATAGCACTGGTACCCTAGATCCATACGAGTTTGTCAGTAGAGGGTTAAAAGGGGGGATATGGTATTCCGGTTTACAACGAATTCGAACTGAACTATTGTCGGCTGGCCAAAATAAGAGATTCACCACATCGACCATCATACCAGAGGTAGAGGTTGGTATGGCCTATAAAATGGCCCATAGCACTTATGCCCTAGGCCCGTATGAGTTAGTCTTGAAAGGATAAGGGGGGTACCCTGGTATATTACAAATTCGAAAATGAACTATTGCCGGCTGACCAAACGAAGAGATTCTCCACGTGGGCAATGATACCACAGGAAGAGGTACTTATTGCCTTTAAAATGGCTCTGAGCACTTGTACCCTAGACCCGTACGAGTTTGTCAGTAGAGGGTTAAAAGGGGGGATATGGTGTTCCGGTTTACAACGAATTCGAACTGAACTATTGCCGGCTGGCCAAACTAAGAGATTCTCCACATCAACCATCATACCAGAGGTAGAGGTTGGTATTGTCTATGAAATGGCTCATAGCACGTATACCCTAGACCCGTACGAGTTAGTCAGGAAAGGATAAGGGGGTACCCTGGTTTATCACAAACTCGAAAATGAACTATTGCCGGCTGGCCAAACGAAGAGATTCTCCACGTGGGGAATGATACCAGAGGAAGAGGTACTTATTGCCTTTAAAATGGCCCATAAAAATTATACCCTAGATCCGTACGAATTTGTCAGTAGAGGGTTCAAATGGGGGGATATGGTATCCCGGATACAACGAATTCGAACTGAACTATAACCGGCTGGCCAAACTAAGAGATTCTCCACGTGGGCCATTATACCAGTGTTAGAGGTAGGCATTTCCTCTAAAATGGCCCATAACAATCATGCCCTAGACCTGTGCAAATTTGTCAGCAGACGGTTTAAAGGGGGATATAGTATCCCGGTGTACAACGAAGTCAAAATGAAATATTGCCAGCTGACCGACTAAGATAATCTAAACGTGGACCATATTAGCAGAGGTAGAGGTAGCCATTGCCTTTAAGATGGGCCATAGCACTAACCCTGATTGCGTTGTCAAACATATCAGATGTATGGAATAATGTTGCCTCGAAAATTACCCATGGTTCTTATGTCCTAGACCCGTACCTGTTGAACAGCAAAGGGAAGTACTCTTGTATATCACAAAGACCAAACTAAGAGATTCTCCTTGTGGGCTAACAAAACCGTAGGTGTTTTCTCTAAAAAGGCCCATGTATCGTATATCATAGATCCGTACGTATTGGTAGGAAAAGGGTAAGGGAAGTACTCTTGTATATCAAAATATTCAAACATACTTTTACTTGCTGGTCATTTTAAAGGTAATTAGTACCTTAACCTCTGTATCATGGTCCACGAGGAGAATCTTTTAGTTTGACAAGTCGTCAATAGTTCAATCCGACTTTGAGATATATAAAGGTGCCCATCTTTCTCTTTGCTGACTAGGTCGTACGGTCTAGGGTATAGTAGTATGGGTCATTTTAGAGGCAATTCCTATTTCTTCCTCTGATATAATGACCCACGTGGAGAATTTCTTAATTTGGCCATCCAGCAATAGTTTTTTTCGACTTCGTGATGAATCGGAGTACCACAACCCTTGTTATCCCCTCCTGACAAACTCGTACGGGTCTAGGACATAAGTACTATGGGCCATTATACAACTACTACATATACCTCTTGTGTCATGACCCATGTGAAAAATGTCTTGGTTTGGCCAGCTGGCAATAGTTCATTTCGACTTTGTGATATATAAAGGTACCAACCTTACCCTTTCCTGGCTAAGTCGTACGAGTCTAGGGCATTAAAGATTTTTGTCATTTTTGAGGCAATGGATACCTCTCCCTCTGATATAATGACTCGTGTGAATAATTCTTTCTATTCAAGCTCTAATGTCAACATGTCACACATGTTACAATGAATATGGGCAGCGAGAACGTTGCGTTTGTGATTTTGCTCTTAACATACTTTGGCCGCACATGAATTACTTTAAAATAAATGAAAGTGATCACAACATTAATTATTAATAAAATAAATTACTAGTAAAATTTTAAATTTATATGTAAAATATTTAACAGCCCACGGTTTAAATTCATTTTAATGTCCATATGCTAATCACACGTTATCATTTAACTTTTCACGATTTATATTTAACACATGTTAGTCTATGTTTTTATTTTCGTCTTTTCCTCACTCTGAGCTGCTATATTTTCAAGTTCCAAAGAATTCAAGTTTGATGATTGGTCTAGATATCAAACCAGTTTTTGTTCGAATTATGGCTGATCGTGTAAGTCCATCTTTGCCGTAAAAAAATTTGTCACTGATCGCCAAAGTCCAATTTACTCTAGATACATAGTCCTGAATCTGAACTACATATTTCCGACGTTAATGTTCTATGTGTTTCGATCTGTGTATCGGTAATATTTCCTAAGCGAATTTATGTATTCCTGCTTCCATCTTTTTATGTAGTTTTTAAGAATTAATGAAAGAAACTTCGATTGTCTAGCCAGTTACTGGTTCATGCGTAGTGTCTTTGGTTCCTGGTTGTAAACTACAGTCTTTAAGGCCGTTATACGGTAGCGTCTTGGTCCGTTTTCAATATAATAAATGTGACGGAGTAAGGGGTTCGTCGTCCGCGTTTGATCCGATGAAACGTATGTTAGTGGGCGATCACTGAGTAAACGTTCTACTTCAGTCATTATCGTGTTGAGTGTTTTATTGTCCATATGTGCTCGTTTAATTCAGTTTTTCGTTATTCCTCTCAATCTCTCCCACCATCCACCGAACAAAATTGTTCCATAAGGATTAAGCTTCTCGGTTACATGATGATTTTGATAAATGTTCAATTTCTTATGCTCTCGCATCATACAAATCATTTACAAATACTAAACGTGATGCATGGAAGAAGTCTAACAAAGCTCTTTGTTAATTAAAGCTCGATATAATATTGTCAACATAAAAGTATTTCTTTAACATTGCTGTCCAGTCTGTTGAATTGCAGTCAAATGTTTACGTATAACAGCATTTAGGATAAACGGAGAGAAAGTTGCTCCAAATTATACTGACTTGAATCTGTTTGCGGTTAGTTGACTATTTGGGTCATCCGGGTTACTAAGCATAAGAGAATCTGGTAACATCACGATCCTCTTCATCCAGCCCATAATAAGTAAGGCTTTTTCTATACCTGTCGAGACGGCGTATTTGTGCATTCTAAATCGGAGAAAAATTCCGGTTAAATCATTAAAGTTTGGCCAAAGATCCATCAAACAATCATTTAAGCTTAGATTAATAGGTGAAGGTTTGCAGCTACAGTCAAATACAATTCTGATTGGCGTGGTTGACGACTTTTTACGGAAATGATGGTGCGGTATGGAATGAACAATTGTTTTGGCTGATCGTTCATCAACTCTCTCGATAAATCTACGTTTTTCTTGTTCATTAATAATTTTTCCGTTTTTCTGTAAAAGTGTAAGTTTACGATTAAGACGCTTAATGACATTTTTTTGTTCTCCGTTATTCAATACTTCTGTTGTCTAGTAAGGTGTGGTGTTCCTCCTTACAAGGTAACTTATCAACATATCTTTATGTTTCCATATGGTAACCTCTACCATTTGATTTATATACATCTTGGAATTGTCTGTTTTCAGATTTGTTGTCACTATTACTTATACTAGCAGCTTCAACTTCCATAAATTTCTCCATTATAAAAGTTCTACTCTTCAACTCTGTGACCTACTAATATGTTCATCATTGACGTAAGTGTGTGATCTGGATTTGCAGGTATTCAATTGATTGTGCCGGACAGAAGGTTACGGATTTCCGACTTGACGGTAGTAGGTCCTGTTCCTCATACTATTCTATCATCGACAATTGACCAGTAATAATCGAATTAGATATAATTCAATAGAGAATCTTCAACCATTGGGTCATGTGAGACCGGATGGTCTAATTTCAAGCCAAACAAATACTTTAAATTTGTTATATTACGTACATAAGTCTTCATTGGTACAGCTATTTCTGGTACAATCAAAACGTTGATAGGTAATTTGCCGTTGTCTGTGCCATCACTTGTGTCACAAAATCCTGACAAGTTTATGGTCTTCTGTCTGGTAATTGTCAAATCAAGCTCTGTAGCTTATTTTTCTGTGATGAGGGCATCTGTGCGCCCTTGTCAAATAATGTGTTTGCGTAAGTACATTGAATGCCCGAACTTACTTGCGCTACGACAGTTTTTAGTCTGTGTCTGTGAGTGAAGAACTGTACCCGTTTTCTTCGCGTTGTGTTGTGTTTACTGAATTGTGTTACTAGTAATATATTCATTAGTGTTACTCTGTTTTTCATCTTTTTAACCTCGTCTTTGCATAAACTAGTATGCTGCTTTATTTTACATTTCCTGCAACTTTTGTGTGATTTGCAATCAGCTATATTGGGGGTCAAAGACAGTTAAAACATAAACGATGCTGTTTAACAACAGAAATATTTGCTGTTTGATCAATTATCTTAGTGCAATTAACAGGAAAATGTGATTCGTTACAAAAGTACACATGATTTTACGTTTATTTGTGTTGATTTATTTTGTACGTACCTTTGCATTGGTGTGACATGCTGCTGTAGTGGTTTAAGTTTCCGTATGATCAGAGATATTGCCTCTCTCCATAATGTTGAGTTCTTGAGATAGTATATGTAGTAGTTCATTTAATTGCCAACTATTTGATTCATGGTGTCTTGTAAGATTTATGCGTACGTCCCCGGTAACTTTTTCAATATGATAGGGACCAATAATGGGTCATATGTATTCTCTGTCTGACCAAGGCATTCTAAACCACGTACATATGTTTCAATTGTGTCGTAAAAAATAACGTAAGCTCTTGTATGAATGTATGTAAAATTATGCATTCATGTACGTTTGCGTGATGTTGCGAACTTGTGGCATTTGTGTTCAGCGTTGATGTTTGTACTTAGATAAATTTTGCTATTGGCTGTATTTTTTTTTCTAAATTAAATAAATAATCATCAGAGTTAACGATTTCTGTTTCGAAGGTTATTGGAATCAACAAGTTTTGTGCCGCTCTCCCCATTTTTCGTCGAATTTCTGGAATATTCTGGAGACGGCACTACTATGTCCTGCTAGTATCGATTTCAGCTGTAAATTCATCCTGGTCACTTGACACCAATATCGTTAAGAGGTTCACTTGACACAAATATCGTTAAGAGGTTACATCGGACAACTATATAGCTAACAATAACAAAAGTGAATAGAATGTATGTATATCTATTTTGACTCTATTGTCAACACGTGACACTTACGTAACATTACAATGATTAACAACAGCGAAAACTTGATCAATTACTCCTTAACATATTGTCTAAGTATCGGTACCCAATACGATTGTAATACGTAAGTAAGCGTAGCATTGAGTCCGAATTAAGTGAACGCTCGTGTGCGTCTGTCACTATCAGTTTGGTAAGTAAATGATTCGCAGGTAATAAATACGGAAATTTGGTATTCTCTAAAATGATTTCGCTGTGAATCCTTCCATTGCATCTCAAAAAGCTACCGTCATCTATGAAGAGTCACAATTGTCTAGTGCTAGGATATTGCCTTGTGTTTTTATATCAGATGTTTGGTATATTGGTAGTTAAATATGAACCGCTGAACGTAAGCAGTTACTCAAATCACTTTCCTGAAAATTTCAATATTTCCAATTGTCTATAACGTTACTGATATCATAGTGATCAGTATGAACTTCATTGTTTAGAAATTCCTCGTCTTGGTTTTTTTCTGTAATTGTCAATACCGTTAACTAATTCTGTCTTTTTTTAAAGGACACTATCGATGTATTGATCGACGTCAATTCCTCGTGTTAAGAGATTGGTTGGGTTGCATTCTTTTGGGCAATATCTCCATTAATGCTGATTTTGTAGATTTTGTTATTCCTCGCGCTCGATTCACAATAAATCGTTTAAACAGTTTCGATGATTTAACCAGTGCAATACTATACAGCTATCCGACCAGAAAGCCACGTTTTTACATTAGAAGGTCGATTTTACATGAAAAGCTAGTCTCGTTCCAATAACTGCGGCCATAAGTTCTAGTTGCGGTTATGTAAGGGTTTTCACTTGCGCTAATCTGCTTTTCGCAATCACTAACGTAATTTCGGTTCCGTTGTTCAGATAGTCAGTCGCAAAATACGTGTAGTTCAAGGTATACCTAAGATTAGATGAAACAAAGGAGAATACAAAATTCGATCAAGTAGAAGTCATTACAACACTAGGAAAACTTGTGCAAACACAAACATTGTTTTAGGACTTGAATGAACAAATTCTAAAGTTAACGGAACCGGAAGATGTGGTAAATTAGATTATTTCATTCAGATGAATTTTCGGTTAATATGATAACCTTGATTTGACACGTACGTAAGTTCATACAAATGTCCAAAATCCTGCAGTCCCGTCACATTGAATCAAATACTAAAGTACTAGAACGCACACTTTAAATCCAAAAACTATACCGTTTGTTTCAACGCAAAACATAGCAAACCTACACAACGCACTGTCGTTTGAAAACCAGTTTGCCCAAGCCATTCTCACAATCAACACGCAATAAAGTACATTTCCTGCAACTTTTAATCAGAGTAACGTACCAAAACTTACGCTTCCAACTTTCGAAGGCACGATTTCAGAATGGCAAACCTTCTGGGACTCATGTGAGTCGTCCGTACATCTTAACTAGTTACTTACAAATATACAAAAGTGTAACTGCTTGAAAGCTCATGAAGTAGAACACGAAGCACTAGATTTAGAAATTCCTTCGCCTATAAATCAGTAAACAAGCTTACGAAGTTTTTTACGATCAAATTGGAGGTAGCGTCAAGGTCTAGAAACTTTGGGTAAGACACATGAAACATACGGCACACTACTTCTTCCCATTATTGTCAACAAATTACCCGTTGAAGTCAGAAAATATCTCGCGCGAGGACATAGAACAAAAACGTTGGTATAACGGACCTCCCTGAAAGCATATTAGACGATATCGTTATACCGGACACAGGATAAAAGAGTCGACATCCGAAATTGGTGAAATCTAAATCTTACAAGAATATTAAGACTAGACCTAGCGTTTACTGTCACGAAATACATCCACCAACTCATTGCAGTAAAACAGCCGACACATAATGCCGTATGAACAAATTTGCTATCTTTAACTACCTTGGTATACACAGACTAAACGAATGTAAATCTAAACGCACATTGTAATGAGAAACACCACACAAACTTATGTAATGCACGTTAAACCCACTATCTTCGAATTCGCCCAACGTTCAACTCGTGAATGACATTGATGATACGGAACATAATACTACTATTTTGTATTCTCAACGGACAGAATTGCAATCGAATGTACTTTTGAAAACTGCCGTGGCACAAGTAGGCTCAAATCAGTTCTTTATCGATACGGATAATTCTTTTTGACGAAGGAGGGCAAACATCTTTTGAAACGCAAAACTTAACTAAATTTACAGATAGCGGGAACATAAATAATATATTAATCGGCATTTGGAGGTGCAGAGAAAAACGTGAGACACATAGAAAAGTCAACAATCTATCTCAAAACCGATGTAGGACACGTATTGTCAATCAAAGCACTGATAGTACAGATGATCGGCATGCCTATACAGAATCACATACGTAATATTGATACACAGAACGGTTATTTGCGTGGTTTAAAGATAGCGCACACGGTGACAAAGCACGATTCATTCGAGATATCGTTGCTGGTAGGCGCATATCACTACGGGGACATTGTTAACGATTATATAGTCCGTGTAAACGATCCGACCGCCGTGAAATCCAATATCGGATAAATGCTATCGGTACTTACATACGGTAAGAAAACAAACACGTCGAAGACTAGTATGTGTAATGTTGATAAAAGGGATGATTTTTCATTTCCTATCGTTAATTATCCGTTTTTAGATGGTGACGTTCCCTTATCACCATCTTACGGTGTTTATATATCTCAACTTGTACGATTCGCTCGTGTATGTAACAATGTTTTAGATTTTAACGAGAGAAATTTATGTATTACTGAAAAATTATTACACCAGGGTTTTCGATATCACAAACTAGTCAAAACATTTACTAAATTTTATCATCGGTATAAAGACATCATTCGTAAATATAGCTCAACATGTAGACTTCTAATACGTTCAGGTATTTCACATCCAATTTTTTATGGAAATATTCTTTATAAAGCACAAAGGTGTCAGTATTCACCTCGGAAACTTACAAAACCTTTGAATAGACTTATTAAGAAGGGATATAATTACGATACTGTTGTCAAGTCATTAAAAATTGCATATTTTGGCGTTAATATTGAGTCACTGATAAGGTCCTTGCATCGGAACTAAACACATTTATTCTAAAAACAGTTGTTGGCATGACACGGGTTATGTTCTTCTCATATATGTTATGATGGTATGATACTAAACCCCTAACGGGAAGGATTGTGCCTGATGTTCATATGATGAAATCATAATCTTTCAGTCAGTTTAATTGAAGTTTGGAGCTGGCATGTCAGTTAACTGCTAGTAGTCTGTTGTTATTTATGTATTATTGTCATTTTGTTTATTTTCTTTGGTTACATCTTCTGACATCAGACTCAGACTTCTCTTGAACTGAATTTTAATGTGCGTATTGTTATGCGTTTACTTTTCTACATTGGTTAGAGGTATAGGGGGAGGGTTGAGATCTCACAAACATGTTTAACCCCGCCGCATTTTTGCGCCTGTCCCAAGTCAGGAGCCTCTGGCCTTTGTTAGTCTTGTATTATTTTAATTTTAGTTTCTTGTGTACAATTTGGAAATTAGTATGGCGTTCATTATCACTGGACTAGTATATATTTGTTTAGGGGCCAGCTGAAGGACGCCTCCGGGTGCGGGAATTTCTCGCTACATTGAAGACCTGTTGGTGACCTTGTGCTGTTGATTTTTATTTGGTCGGGTTGTTGTATCTTTGACACATTCCCCATTTCCATTCTCAATTTTATCTAGTATCACACAAAGTTAAAGAATTCAATCTGGAGAGATTTTGGAATTTAGATTCAATAGGAATAAATAGTAGGGAGGTAGACGAAGACGACAATGCATATATTTAAGTCTATCAGGACAGATAAATTGAGTTCTGAGAAAACAAATATTCCGCTATGTTACCTTGAAAACGTGATGAATTGCCTATAAATTAAGCAGTCACGAACAGAAGGACAGAAAACGTCCTTCAATGACTTACTCAAAACTCAGATATGTTAAAGAAGTACGGGAACATTATACAAGAACAGGAACGAAGAGGATTCATAGAGAAGGTAGATGAAACAGATGAACTTAAGAAAAGTATCCCTACATTCCTTATTATCCTGTACAGACGGAATCAAGCACTATGCCTATCAAAATTGTTTACAACTGCATTTGTCGACATCGCATAATTCGCAAAGTTTGAATGACTGATTTGTATGTGGACAACATTCTGTTAAGTTTACAGAACGAGGGTGGGCTGACTATAAGGAAGGGAGATCAATGATGGAGGAAACTGGATTCTATCTACGATCCTGGACGTCAAACCGTGTGGATATACGTAAGCTAGCTAAAACGGAAAAAGTACTACTATATGCGGACAAAACACAAAAGTACTTGGTATGTTATGGAATAGCTGATTCGATGATCTGATGTACCAGAAATTAATACGGCCGCTTTGTGAAAAATTGTGCAAATCATGCTACAGGAATAAAATTTGGCATAGACTCAGCTCAGCTGTTACTCTTTTATTCAAGATAAGGAGGCATTTGAAAAAAATGTCTCACATCCGGTAAAAATCTTAAATGGCCGACATCATACTTAAATCATTCAAATATCAGAGGCTAGTGTAAGTGTGTGAAAAGCGGTTTTTATCATGCTGATATAATAATATTTGGAACAAACCTTTGTTATGTACTACTTTTTGATATTTTATATAGATTAGATGTCTTTTAAAACCCTACTTTCGGTAAAATCCGACATGGCGGACATTGTACTAAAATAAGCTTATTTTTAAAGGAGGGTATTGCTACTATCATTAAATTGTTCAGGAACCTTTCTTTGATGCTGCTAATGGATACAATACATAAGACATATGTCTTTAAAAGCATTACTTCCGGTTATAGTCAAACTGGCGGACATGAAACATCATTATTTTACTTTAATATTCAACTTAATTTCAAAATGTAAAGAAACTGGTTTTTTTTTTGTGCTGGTCAGTTACCATTTGGTTTTGGCTTTAAGTTATCTTCTAAACCACCTATTGTATTCTATAGATAATGATTAAATACAAAGCTAACACTTCCGGTATATAAAACCAATTTGGAGTAAATTTCAAAGATGAGTCCTCAGTCCATATCTTCGAAATAGAGCTTTTATTTGGATAGATTGATGAAAATAAGATAAAATCACTGTAGTACTAAAACATCTTTAAAAGTACAGATCATTTATGGCCGCAAATATTAACAATCGGAAAGCTGATTTTCCTCATTTACTAAGACAGCGGCGGTATTGGTTTTTACATCAATAATGTACAAGCTCCTGATAAGGTGAAGAGGCCTCACAAAGAGTTGTCCAAAGGGGTTCCAATGTTTCATATTTTCCCCGCCATTATAAGCGTCTGGAATAGTAAGCATAGAAACCAAATCTCAAGCTTGTTACTCATCCACACCCGCCATGGTATATTGCACATTTTACATGATGAAAAACATTAGACCGAGTCGTTCAAATATCATCAATAAGTCTTTCCACTTTCAAAAACATGTTTTCTTGCTTCGTAAACCCTATCTGATAAGTTTGTTCGATCTTACTACAAAACCACGTATCGTTTTATCAATGGCATTATCAAATCCATATCTGGTGATGTTGGCTGATCAATCATCATTCTAAATCATTAAGTCACATCTTCAAACGCCATCCATGTCAACAACGAAGTTTCCTTTCAAGGCTTTTTCCACTTCCAAATACAAGCCAAAGTTCAACTGCCCCCATGTCACGGAATAATGACACAGCAATGACAGCAGCATCAGTATCGACTGTTCAAGTCATGAGTCAGTTAAGTCTGTGAATCACTGCATCAGACACATGTTTTTTTTTTGTATATTGATTCTATAGTATACGCCTATTCATTTTAACATGGGGCTAAACTTGAAACACCATCATGTGGTGAATAACACAAAACATCCTCAGCATTTGTTGCTACAACTAACTCTTCCTCAAAATCTATTGAGCAAGCGCCTGTGAATAAAAACTAAAAAGTTATTTCTCAATGTCGTCATCTCTCAGAAAACTTTACCAATTTTGAGATTTGTTTCAACTCTGGATTCGTCTTTGTATTCTCTTACCCCGAAGTGTATTTCTTTTTTCTTGTGGCAGCATTCAAACTACCGGTATTGTCTATATATGCATTCATCCACTGTTACAGTTTCAAGTTGTTTCATAACGAGTATGCTGATAGGGTATTATGCCCTTATCTTAAAAAGCATGAAACTATTATGATAAAGTCTTGGATGCATATGACAGTTGTAGCAACACATGTTCAGGATATTCTATCTTTACCGACGTGATGCGTTTCAAGTTAAACACCATATTAATACATATGTATTAAAAGGCTGACACTAGAATCATGCGGTGCATGTGTCTGATGCAGTGAAACACAAAATTAAACAAGTCATTATTCGAACAGTTGTTACTGATGATGCTGTCATTACTGTTTCGCTATTCCGTGACATAGGGGTAGACGAACTATGGATTGTGTTTAAGAGGAGGAAAAGCTTTGGATAAATATATATAAATGACCTTCCAAATGCACTCGCGATTAGGGATCACACACAAATATTGTGATCCATTTTCCGGTTGTGATACGGTTCTCTGTTTTCTTGAAAAGGGGGGAAAAGACTGTTTGGGAGACATTGATAGCATTTGAAGATGTGACTTTAACTTAAAGAATGATAATTGATCCGCCTAAATCACCGGTGTTTACTGTAAGATAGCAAAAAATAATCATATGGGGTTAGCATGGTTAACAAAGCAAGAAATATCTATTTACGCAAAAGGGTAGGTTAATTGAGGTTATCAACTTAGTCTAGTCTTTTCCAGCATGCAAAATGTACAACATACTAAGACACGTGTTTAGGGGACGAGCCTGAAATTGGCTCGTATGCTACCAAGTCCAGGCGCTAATGGATGACGACGGGACAAAGAGGATCACTTTTAAAAAACTCTTTCTGAGGGCTCATCATGTTGTCAGAAGCTTGCACATTGTTGATGTAAGAAAGGTTGTCACGGTTGTTTTTATGAGGAAAATCAAGTCTCCCGTGCCCTGCGTCTTGTGCATGTGGTGGTAACTGGGAATTTACAAGTTTTTTTTGCCAAATAGTGGTAATTTTTAAAAGGTTTAGTACTTAAGTGATTTTATTTTGATTAAATCAATCTATCCAAAGCTCTACATCGAACATATGGAGTGAGGACTCATCTTTGACATTTACGCCATATTGGTTTTTTTTTTACCGGAAGTGTTAACTTTGTATTTAAATATTAATTACAGAATATGATAAGTGGTTTAGAGGATAAATTAAAGCCTAAAGTTGATGACCACCACAAAAAAATACCACTTTCTTCACATTTTGAAAAAAAAATAAATATCAAAATAAAAAAATGACATATTTATGTCCTCCATTTTGAATATTACCGGAAGAAAGGATTTTTAAGACATATATCTTATACATTGTATCCCTTGGAAGCATCAAAGAAATGTTACTGTACAATTTAATGATAGTAACAATACGTTAAAACACATTTCAATCCCTCTCCCTAAAAAATAAGCTTATTTTAGTCAATGTCCGCCATATTGGATTCTACCGAAAGTAGGGTTTTTAGAGACATTTTATCTATATAATATATCCAAAAGTATTACATAACAAAGGTTTGTACCAAATATTATTATAGCAGCATGCTGATAGATCCTTTTCACATACTGTGGATTCATTATTATTCGTGGGATACCAATTTCTCGTGGATTTCGTTGGTACAGGCAAACCACGAAATTTGATGTTCAACGAATGACAAATTTTACAAAGGCTTGTACTAGTATGCAGACTTCGGTAAAACCACGAAATCAAATATCCACGAATATGTAAGTTTCCCTGAATCCACGAAAATTGGTACCCACGAAAATATATGAATCCACAGTACTAGCCTTCTATATTGGGCCGATTAAAGTATGATGTTCGCCATTTTTTATTTAACCGGCAGTGAGACATTTTTTTCAAATGCCTTCTTATCTGAAATAAAAGAGTAATATTTCAGGAAGGTCTATGCCAATGTTCATGCTTATATCAGGATGTGCACAACTCGTCTGAAATATACTTGTGGCCGCCGGACTAAATGTGATATTCCAATACTAGACATTGTAACAAAAAGTGAGATTTTGAAAATTCTTCGAAAAAATACGATCCACTTAGAATACTTAGCCCGGTCACAATACGAACAAAGAAGCTCATACAGGATCTATGGAAAAGTGGATTGAATTGGGATAAACACGTTTCGGAAAACTCTAAGGATTACTGTAGCAAGCGACTTTGAGAAAGCGACACACAACGTATTTCCGAGATATTATTTCTCCGGTAATTCTATTTCGGAATAGTCTGGTAACAGCGCTTCTGTCTTCTGTTCTCCGATCTGACTGATTTCATTTTTTCGAGATCCGGGTCACGGTATCATAAATAAAGATGATAGTTAAGGCAATATGTACTACAACAACTGTTCAGCCAGTACATTAAATATACATATTCGTATTCCAAGGCGAAGTCACTGACAGTACGACGTCGACAATGGACAAGTACAATAAATCGGACGTTATGCTCCCGCGATAGGTTAACCAATAATGGCTAACGTGGAGAATCTCTTAGTATGGCCAGTCAACAATAGTTAATTTTCATTTTTAACCCTCTTCTGAAAAATCTTACGGGTCTAAGGCATCAGTGCTTTTATCCATTTTAAAGGTAATAACTACCTTTGTCCCTGTTATCGTGGCCCTAGTGGAGAATCTTTTAGTTTTGCTAGTCGGCAACAGTTCAATAAACCCCTTTCCCTTTGCTGACTGACTCGTACGGGTCTAGGGCATAAGTGTTAAGGGTCATTTTAGAGTCAATATCAACTTCTACCTCTGGTATAATTGTCGATGTGGAGAATCTCTTAGCTTGGCCAGCCGGCAATAGTTCAGTTCGAATTTGTTGTAAACCGGTATCCCATTTCCCCACTTTTAACCCTCTACTTACTTACTCATACGGGTCTAGGGTATAAGTGCTATGGGTCATTTTAAAGTCAATAAGTACCTCTTCCTCTGGTATCATTGCCTACGGGGACAATATCTTCGTTTGGCCAGCCGGCAATAATTCATTTCGAATTTGTGATATACTTGGGTATCCTTTCCTGACTAACTCGTACGGCTCTAGGGCATAAGTGCTATCGGCCATTTTAGAGGCGGTACCAACCTCTACCTCTGGTATAATGGTCGATGTTGAGAATCTTTTAGTTTGGCCAGCCGGCAATAGTTCAGTTCGAATTCGTTGTAAACCGGAATACCATATCCCCCCTTTTAACCCTCTACTGACAAACTCGTACGGGTCTAGGGTACAAGTGCTTGGAGCCATTTTTAAGGCAATAAGTACCTCTTCCTCTTGTATCATTGCCCACGTGGAGAATTTCTTCATTTGGCCAGCCGGCAATAGTTCATTTTCGAATTTGTGATATACCAGGGTACCCCCCTTATCCTTTTCTGACTAACTCGTACGGGTCTAGGGCATAAGTGCTATGGGCCATTTTAGAGGCAATACCAACCTCTACCTCTGGTATAATGGTCGATGTGGAGAATCTCTTAGTTTGGCCAGCCGGCAATAGTTCAGTTCGAATTTGTTGTATCCGGGATACCATACCCCCCCTTTAAACCCTCTACTGACAAACTCGTACGGGTCAAGGGTATAAGTGCTCTGGGCCATTTTAAAGGCAATAAGTACCTCTTCCTCTGGTATCATTGCCCACGTGGAGAATCTCTTCGTTTGGCCAGCCGGCAATAGTTCATTTTCGAATTTGTGATATACCAGGGTACCCCCCTTATCCTTTTCTGACTAACTCGTACGGGTCTAGGGCATAAGTGCTATGGGCCATTTTAGAGGCAATACCAACCTCTACCTCTGGTATAATGGTCGATGTGGAGAATCTCTTAGTTTGGCCAGCCGGCAATAGTTCAGTTCGAATTCGTTGTATCCGGGATACCAAATCCCCCCTTTGAACCCTCTACTGACAAACTCGTACGGGTCTAGGGTATAAGTGCTATGGGCCATTTTAAAGACAATAAGTACCTCTTCCTCTGGTATCATTGCCCACGTGGAAAATCTCTTCGTTTGGCCAGCCGGCAATAGTTCATTTTCGAATTTGTGATATACCAGGGTACCCCCCTTATCCTTTTCTGACTAACTCGTACGGGTCTTGGGCATAAGTGCTATGAGCCATTTTAGAGGCAATACCAACCTCTACCTCTGGTATAATGGCCGATGTGGAAAATCTCTTAGTTTGGCCAGCCGGCAATAGTTCAGTTCGAATTCGTTGTATCCGGGATACCATATCCCCCCTTTGAACCCTCTACTGACAAACTCGTACGGGTCTAGGGTATAAGTGCTATGGGCCATTTTAAAGGCAATAAGTACCTCTTCCTCTGGTATCATTGCCCACGTGGAAAATCTCTTCGTTTGGCCAGCCGGCAATAGTTCATTTTCGAATTTGTGATATACCAGGGTACCCCCCTTATCCTTTTCTGACTAACTCGTACGGGTCTTGGGCATAAGTGCTATGAGCCATTTTAGAGGCAATACCAACCTCTACCTCTGGTATAATGGCCGATGTGGAAAATCTCTTAGTTTGGCCAGCCGGCAATAGTTCAGTTCGAATTCGTTGTATCCGGGATACCATATCCCCCCTTTGAACCCTCTACTGACAAACTCGTACGGGTCTAGGGTATAAGTGCTATGGGCCATTTTAAAGGCAATAAGTACCTCTTCCTCTGGTATCATTGCCCACGTGGAAAATCTCTTCGTTTGGCCAGCCGGCAATAGTTCATTTTCGAATTTGTGATATACCAGGGTACCCCCCTTATCCTTTTCTGACTAACTCATACGGGTCTTGGGCATAAGTGCTATGAGCCATTTTAGAGGCAATACCAACCTCTACCTCTGGTATAATGGCCGATGTGGAAAATCTCTTAGTTTGGCCAGCCGGCAATAGTTCAGTTCGAATTTGTTGTATCCGGGATACCATATCCCCCCTTTGAACCCTCTACTGACAAACTCGTACGGGTCTAGGGTATAAGTGCTATGGGCCATTTTAAAGGCAATAAGTACCTCTTCCTCTGGTATCATTGCCCACGTGGAGAATCTCTTCGTTTGGCCAGCCGGCAATAGTTCATTTTCGAATTTGTGATATACCAGGGTACCCCCTTATCCTTTTCTGACTAACTCGTACGGGTCTAGGGCATAAGTGCTATGGGCCATTTTAGAGGCAATACCAACTTCTACCTCTGATATAATAGCCGATGTGGAGAATCTCTTAGTTTGGCCAGCCGGCAATAGTTCAGTTCGAATTTGTTGTATCCGGGATACCATATCCCCCCTTTGAACCCTCTACTGACAAACTCGTACGGGTCTAGGGTATAAGTGCTATGGGCCATTTTAAAGGCAATAAGTACCTCTTCCTCTGGTATCATTGCCCACGTGGAGAATCTCTTCGTTTGGCCAGCCGGCAATAGTTCATTTTCGAATTTGTGATATACCAGGGAACCCCCTTATCCTTTTCTGACTAACTCGTACGGGTCTAGGGCATAAGTGCTATGGGCCATTTTAGAGGCAATACCAACCTTTACCTCTGGTATAATAGCCGATGTGGAGAATCTCTTAGTTTGGCCAGCCGGCAATAGTTCAGTTCGAATTTGTTGTATCCGGGATACCATATCCCCCCTTTGAACCCTCTACTGACAAACTCGTACGGGTCTAGGGTATAAGTGCTATGGGCCATTTTAAAGGCAATAAGTACCTCTTCCTCTGGTATCATTGCCCACGTGGAGAATCTCTTCGTTTGGCCAGCCGGCAATAGTTCATTTTCGAATTTGTGATATACCAGGGTACCCCTTTATCCTTTTCTGACTAACTCGTACGGGTCTAGGGCATAAGTGCTATGGGCCATTTTAGAGGCAATACCAACCTCTACCTCTGGTATAATGGCCGATGTGGAGAATCTCTTAGTTTGGCCAGCCGGCAATAGTTCAGTTCGAATTTGTTGTATCCGGGATACCATATCCCCCCTTTGAACCCTCTACTGACAAACTCGTACGGGTCTAGGGTATAAGTGCTATGGGCCATTTTAAAGGCAATAAGTACCTCTTCCTCTGGTATCATTGCCCACGTGGAGAATCTCTTCGTTTGGCCAGCCGGCAATAGTTCATTTTCGAATTTGTGATATACCAGGGTACCCCCTTATCCTTTTCTGACTAACTCGTACGGGTCTAGGGCATAAGTGCTATGGGCCATTTTAGAGGCAATACTAACCTCTACCTCTGGTATAATAGCCGATGTGGAGAATCTCTTAGTTTGGCCAGCCGGCAATAGTTCAGTTCGAATTTGTTATATCCGGGATACCATATCCCCCCTTTGAACCCTCTACTGACAAACTCGTACGGGTCTAGGGTATAAGTGCTATGGGCCATTTTAAAGGCAATAAGTACCTCTTCCTCTGGTATCATTGCCCACGTGGAGAATCTCTTCGTTTGGCCAGCCGGCAATAGTTCATTTTCGAATTTGTGATATACCAGGGTACCCCCTTATCCTTTTCTGACTAACTCGTACGGGTCTAGGGCATAAGTGCTATGGGCCATTTTAGAGGCAATACCAACCTCTACCTCTGGTATAATAGCCGATGTGGAGAATCTCTTAGTTTGGCCAGCCGGCAATAGTTCAGTTCGAATTTGTTGTATCCGGGATACCATATCCCCCCTTTGAACCCTCTACTGACAAACTCGTACGGGTCTAGGGTATAAGTGCTATGGGCCATTTTAAAGGAAATAAGTACCTCTTCCTCTGGTATCATTGCCCACGTGGAGAATCTCTTCGTTTGGCCAGCCGGCAATAGTTCATTTTCGAATTTGTGATATACCAGGGTACCCCCTTATCCTTTTCTGACTAACTCGTACGGGTCTAGGGCATAAGTGCTATGGGCCATTTTAGAGGCAATACCAACCTCTACCTCTGGTATAATAGCCGATGTGGAGAATCTCTTAGTTTGGCCAGCCGGCAATAGTTCAGTTCGAATTTGTTGTATCCGGGATACCATATCCCCCCTTTGAACCCTCTACTGACAAACTCGTACGGGTCTAGGGTATAAGTGCTATGGGCCATTTTAAAGGCAATAAGTACCTCTTCCTCTGGTATCATTGCCCACGTGGAGAATCTCTTCGTTTGGCCAGCCGGCAATAGTTCATTTTCGAATTTGTGATATACCAGGGTACCCCTTTATCCTTTTCTGACTAACTCGTACGGGTCTAGGGCATAAGTGCTATGGGCCATTTTAGAGGCAATACCAACCTCTACCTCTGGTATAATGGCCGATGTGGAGAATCTCTTAGTTTGGCCAGCCGGCAATAGTTCAGTTCGAATTTGTTGTATCCGGGATACCATATCCCCCCTTTGAACCCTCTACTGACAAACTCGTACGGGTCTAGGGTATAAGTGCTATGGGCCATTTTAAAGGCAATAAGTACCTCTTCCTCTGGTATCATTGCCCACGTGGAGAATCTCTTCGTTTGGCCAGCCGGCAATAGTTCATTTTCGAATTTGTGATATACCAGGGTACCCCCTTATCCTTTTCTGACTAACTCGTACGGGTCTAGGGCATAAGTGCTATGGGCCATTTTAGAGGCAATACTAACCTCTACCTCTGGTATAATAGCCGATGTGGAGAATCTCTTAGTTTGGCCAGCCGGCAATAGTTCAGTTCGAATTTGTTATATCCGGGATACCATATCCCCCCTTTGAACCCTCTACTGACAAACTCGTACGGGTCTAGGGTATAAGTGCTATGGGCCATTTTAAAGGCAATAAGTACCTCTTCCTCTGGTATCATTGCCCACGTGGAGAATCTCTTCGTTTGGCCAGCCGGCAATAGTTCATTTTCGAATTTGTGATATACCAGGGTACCCCCTTATCCTTTTCTGACTAACTCGTACGGGTCTAGGGCATAAGTGCTATGGGCCATTTTAGAGGCAATACCAACCTCTACCTCTGGTATAATAGCCGATGTGGAGAATCTCTTAGTTTGGCCAGCCGGCAATAGTTCAGTTCGAATTTGTTGTATCCGGGATACCATATCCCCCCTTTGAACCCTCTACTGACAAACTCGTACGGGTCTAGGGTATAAGTGCTATGGGCCATTTTAAAGGCAATAAGTACCTCTTCCTCTGGTATCATTGCCCACGTGGAGAATCTCTTCGTTTGGCCAGCCGGCAATAGTTCATTTTCGAATTTGTGATATACCAGGGTACCCCCTTATCCTTTTCTGACTAACTCGTACGGGTCTAGGGCATAAGTGCTATGGGCCATTTTAGAGGCAATACCAACCTCTACCTCTGGTATAATAGCCGATGTGGAGAATCTCTTAGTTTGGCCAGCCGGCAATAGTTCAGTTCGAATTTGTTGTATCCGGGATACCATATCCCCCCTTTGAACCCTCTACTGACAAACTCGTACGGGTCTAGGGTATAAGTGCTATGGGCCATTTTAAAGGCAATAAGTACCTCTTCCTCTGGTATCATTGCCCACGTGGAGAATCTCTTCGTTTGGCCAGCCGGCAATAGTTCATTTTCGAATTTGTGATATACCAGGGTACCCCTTTATCCTTTTCTGACTAACTCGTACGGGTCTAGGGCATAAGTGCTATGGGCCATTTTAGAGGCAATTAAATGGACTGGTAATGTTGAGATTAAAGACTCTTATTGATCTCCGTAATTTTGAAGAATTATGTCATTGAAATAGTAATTGACAGTTTCTATTTTTCTGTTTATTATATTCCTTCAACAAACTATGTTTCTTGTTTTTCTGATCTTTTTAATTGTGTGATACTATCGTATGTATTGTATATTTTAGTTTTAGAATTGGACTATATTTGTAGACAACGAACAGTTTATGGAATGCCCATATGACAATTAATTCCATTTAATTACCCTATATTTAATCATCTTGTTTTAATTACTATAGTTTACATTGATTCAATAATAACAACATTTTAATGTTCATAATTGTTTTGTGTTGTGTGAGGCAATGCAATTAAACTTTTCATTTACTTTCATTTTAAATGACGCGGACCTTGCAGAAGACACCTATTGGCTTTCTATTTCCTAATTACTTTATATTGCTATAAATAGCATAACCATATTGGATATTAACAGCAAAAGTTATTTTATTGTCACAATCTAATAACTACCCAAAACATTTCATCGAACGCGGTTTTGATCTCATGAATATTATTGACGGCTAGCCTCATGAATATTAACGCCGGCTAGATCCACACTAGTGATTTGTATACCTGTTATTTTAGTTGCTATCTCATTGATATATTACCCAATGACGTCAACGGAGACCTCATTCGGTTAACACACCTGTAGCAGATTTTTTTTGCATGTTCACTCCCTTTAGTGAGTTCTATGAATCTCAGCTAAATATAAATAAGCATAAAATCAATTTTTTTTGCAGTCTGAATCACTTATATTCATCCATGTGCAGTTCAAACTCCATATTTTTGCTTTTCGTAAATTTGTTAAAACAAATCCACAAACACTGTACATCAATTTTTAATGAGAGGTAGTATATATATATATATATCTTGTCTTAGGTAGATATAAAACTTTTTTTGTAAAAAACAATCACTCTGATTCAACCAAAAAATTCTCTGAAACTGACATTAGCAATATGCTTGATTTCTAGATGAACAACATATCTGTTACGTTAGGAGGACGTGTTTTTCAACAAACAATCGACATTCCAATTGAAACAAACTGTGCTTCTCTTCTTGCCGACTTATTCCTTTATTCATATGAGGCATACTGGAACTACTTAGAAAGGTAGAACATAATTAAGTGTCCGCTATATTGATGATGTTCTCACAATAAATACTTTAAAATTTGGTGACTATGTTGAACGCATCTATCGCATCGAACTTGAGATAAAGGATACAACAGACACAGTTAAGTCTACCTCAAATCTGGACTGACAATAAGGGTACGATGAAAACAAAACTAAACAACAAAAGAGATGATTTCAGCTTCCCAATAGTGAACTTTCAATTTATATGCAGCAATTTTCCAGCAGCGCCTGCATACGGAGTATATATCTCCCAGGGCTTGTATTCATTATCATGATTTCCTTAATTGAGGATTGCTGCTCACAAGTAAGCTTTTAAAGCAAGAGTTCCAAGAGTTGAATTTGAAATCACCCATTCGCTAATTTTCCATCACGAGCTGGTTGACCGCTATAGAATATCTGTTTCACAGATGACGACGGATACGGTATAATGCTTCAATTGATGTAAATGCAATCCCGTCTCATGTTTCTCGAATATGACCTATCGAATTAGACTTACACCGGGTAAGTATTTACATAAGCCAAACGACGTGTGCCATATATGGAACAGGATCTTCTTACCTTTCCGGAGCACTTGAAATCACCCCCATATTTAGATGGGGTTCGTGGTGCTCAGTCTGTAGTTTTCTATGTTGTTTGTGCATGTTGTTCTGGTTTTTTAGCCATGCTGCTGTCAGTTTATTTTCAACTCAATAGTTTGAATGTGCCTTTAGTATCTTTCGACTCTCTTCTTCAGTTCTCGCATCGTTAGTATCAATAGTTATCCAAGCCAAATTTCTTGAAACTTTTAGTCATTTGTGAGATTAGCCCTTACTGATTCGTGTTTGTTTATCAAATGCATCACAGAAGAGTTTTTTCTAGACTGTAATATCAAGGATTTGTATATTAATCCTTGGTAAAGTTCCATAGAGAATGTTTCAGAAAAACTCAAAACAATATGAAGTTAGTATATGTTTTATCAAAATGCACAATGATATATTTTTTTCATAACATATACATGTATATCACTTAAATTTTATGAACATTTCAATATATGCTTTGGATAATCTTTTCAAATGACAAACTAACATCGCAATGCCAAAAAAAACCCAAAAAAGACCATAAAAACAAACAACTTTATACAAAATACAACACAGAAAACTAAAAACTGAGCAGCATGACCCCCTTCAAAAAACCAAAAACAACAACACAAAACAAAACAAAACAAAACCAAACAACAACCCGGGATGATCGCATGTTCTCCGGATGTTTAATCATATCCTACTCCACATGTGACAACGTCTTGTTACTCATATATAATACGATGATATAGAGAGAAGGAAGAAGAGACCATCAATAACAGAGGCAAAAAAGATCAGATTCACCAGAGAGGGAGATACTGGTCATACAACATAGTCCCAACAGCACTCCATCTTGGGCAAGGGCAGTGAATGGAACATGAGGGATGACATTGACAAGAAGCTTGTGTTTCTTGAATGCATACAGACAACGCTACACACAGATCGCAGTCATCAAAGATGAGAGTAGCAATAAAACTGACAGTGCCTTGGCAAGCGAGATGTGAAGAGGCATACCAGCGGAAGAAGGGAAAATGAACAGAGCTGATGATAACATGTAGAGAGAGGGATTGAAAAGCGTGAATGTTTCCAGTATAAGTAGGCTGCAGAGGTGTTCCTGCACAGTCAGTATGGAGGATGCTACAGGCAATGGGAATAGTCGAAAAGGCAAGGAAGACAGCAGTAAAACAGCAGAACGTCCATCTTGCTGGTTATGGCAACTCCGAGATGATCTGAGGTGGAAGCAGATTGTTGATAAGTAGATTTTTTGGCCACCTCTACTGACCCGCTCATCGGAGGATGTAATGATACAGGTTCGAAACATCTGCTGAAGGTTGGGACCATATGAAGACATCAAAACATCCACAGAGAGGGACGGAGATTCAGAGATGAGGGAAGATGAGTAAGTCAAGAGAATATGACTGCAGAAAAGCAGAATACCACCATCTGTAAGTTATAATCATAATTATCAGGTGGGTAGGCATCATGCAATAGTAGATTTGTAATTGATATGTCTAATCATAAGACATTACCAAATTCATAACCACCCTGAAACTAGAACACATGTGACATTTTGAAAATAGAAACACGTTCCCAGGACAAGGATAGACATAATTGTTTATGAACAAAACAGACATTCAAAAGGTAAAAACCACAAAGGGAAACACTATTAAAACTTAAGATAGAACACTATGAACCCCTTTGAAACAAAACTAGGATGATCTCAGGTACCACAGAAGGATACGTAGATCCTAACCCACATGTGACACCCGTCGTGTTGTTCTAATAAGTAAAAGATCTGTGAGAAGTATAACTTAGTGATGCCACATTCGAGAATAAGATTACGGGATTGTGGTTTACGTTTTGTTAATTGGAACATATCCGTGGTCATCTTATATTCCATAATAATCAACCAACTCGTGATGGAGTACATAAAATTTATCAAGATAGATGTGTACCGTTAACATAAGCGATTTGTTTTGTAGTTTTTATTACATGCATGCCTACTTTGTTTTTCGTCATTACCTAAAGTATTTTGTGTTAACATTTATACAGGGAGGTGACGTCACTAATGTTGTTATAACTTTTGTCCAATCCCTTTTGCTACTTTTGCATATAAAAATGTGTTAAAATTAAAAACAAAACAAAAACAAAACATGGGCAATACTAATCTTACTGTTGTTAAATGTCTAATAGTTTATAGTTGCAATTGTAATTCTATTTTAATTTTTATTTTCTATTCGTGTATAAAATTAAAGATAATTAATCACCCAGTTCATTTCTAAGATTTTAGTTTAAAGCAACTATATATATATGATTTCTTTGTCATACAGTTTTATTCAAAAAAAATAACGACATAGCTAGATAATTTATTATCTAATAACTAACACAATTCTATATTAATATTCTTGTTATTGTTATAAAATATATCAAATTACATAGTTACAAACCTGATCTTGAAAGTATCAAAATGTTTCGAAATTTACCTGTGCCGTCACTTTAGTGGCGTTGATCCAGTCGTGTGAAAGACAGTTCGTGGTTCTGTTATGCTGTTTTTGTGTGCTGTCCTATGTTGTTTTACGTGTTTGTTTTTATCCTGTGATTAACATGTCGAAAAATACTATTGTATTTTTTATTTCTCTGTATTTCTCTGTCCTGAATGTTCTTACATTTATTGGTACTGTATTCCTGTCATATAATGGTGTAATTTTAGTGTTATAATTAAAAAAGAGAGACGAAAGATACCAAAGGGACAGTCAAACTCATAAATCTAAAACAAACTGACAACGCCATGGCTAAAAATGAACATTGACATAAAAGTGCGAGGTTTGGCTACCACAAAACCGGGTTCAACCCGCCATTTTTCTTAAAATTTCCTGTACCAAGTCTGGAAAATGGCAGTTGTTATCTTATAGTTCGTTTATGTGTGTGATGCATTGTCGTTTGTTTTTTTGTTCACTTCAGTGTTTCTGTTGTTTCGTTATTTTCCTCTTATAGTTTATTTGTTTCTTCCTCGGTTTTAGTATGTTACCCGGACTTGTTTTCCCTAAATCGATTTATGACTTTCGAACAGCGGTATCGGTATACTTCTGTTGCCTTTATTTACTGCTCCAAATGCGCATTTTTGACAATAATATCACTGCATATAATAAAACATTAGAACAGTTGATCTAATTCATACTTACTTAAGAGTTTAAAAAAGATTAATTTAGTAATGATAACAGTGATAAATCATTATTTAATCATATTTCCAATTACCTGCATGAATATATGAAATAAATTCTATGTATGATGCTGGACATGGACGAGTAAATAATTTAATTGTTAATATGAAGTCAGTATATGTTTTATCAAAATGCCCAATACTATATTTTTTTCATAACATATACATGTATATATCACTTAAATTTGATGAACATTTCAATATATGCTTTGGATAATCTTTTCAAATGACAAACTAACATCTCAATGCAAAAAAAACCCCGAAAAAGACCACAAAACAAACAACTTTATACAAAATACAACACAAAAAACTAAAAACTGAGAAGCATGACCCCCCTTCAAAAAACCAAAAACAACAACACAAAACAACAGCAAGACAGCATGGATATATGAAATAAATTCTGTGTATGATGCTGGACATGGACGAGTAAATAATTTAATTGTTTTGGTCCTAATGGTTGACTGGGGGTAAAATATGGTCATCCCTTGGTCTTTTCCTACCAACAGTGAAACCCTTTGCAAGAGTTGGGACATATACTGCGGCTATGCGTGATGTATGAATTCACCGTCAAGTCCGGTTAGATTGGACCGTGTGTCGAATAATGTTACAGAATATTACATTTTGTACTGGTATGATTAGCTATTTCAGTGCATGGTTTCACGATTGTTTCGAAGCCTTCAAAAGATTCATATGGTATGGGCTCGTGCTATTTTACCGGGAAATATGATCTACATGTTAGTAAACATATGACCAATATATCTTGCTTAGCTTTTATTCTGCATGTGTTATCTATGCATTAATATATAATATATATATGTGATGTCTGTATGTTTGTGTTGTATGTGTATCTGCTGTTATTACATGTATGTTTTGTTTATTAATATCAGTCGGTTAAAGAGCTCTTAAGAGCTCATGTTCTTTGTTATTATGTATATATGCAATCCAATTTTAAATAAAGATTACTTTACTTTACTTTACCTGTAACAGTTTTTGACTTAAATGTACTCTCCATCCTGGGAAAATGGGATTTACGTCAGCAATACTATTTTATGTAAATCATAAATCTTCGGTTTTATCTTATATAATGCTGTCTTGGTAGTTATGTCATACATGCAATTTATTTTATGGTGTAATACTTCTTAATTCATACATTGTCGTGTTTAACATTTTACTTGCTTGTACATTATTCATTTTATATACTATCAGACATATTCGCGGGAAACAGGGATAGTGGGGTGGCCTACACGTGTCTCCTTTGTAAAGGGACAGTTTTTAATGAATTAAAAATATTAACATATAATAAATATTAGAAAGAAAATTAAGGTTAGTTATGGATTATTTTCAAAAAGATCGAATACTTTTTAGTACATCCGATTAAGAATTTACAACATACAAAAAATCTATGAATTAAATCCTTCAAAGGGGTCCAGAAGCAGGAGTCTGACTATCAGATATCGAGTACGATATACTTTTTAATTACTTCTTGTAAATTTAATCTTTAGCCTCAAACTTTGAGTAAATACAACAAAAGCTATACTTATTTTCAAATAAACTCATTATTAAGATACCAGGGGCCTGTTTTTCGAAACTGTCCTAAGTTCCGTCCAAAGAATTTCCTAGGACAGAATTTAGGATAAAATTAGGACCGACTTACGACACGTCTCAGCATGCACATCGAAGCTATCTTAGGAATATCTTAGCTAGGACCTCCTAACCGATGTCCTAAGTATTGGCGGAAAAGAGAATACAAATTAGATATGAAAAAACCCAATGTGATATCATATTTTATCAATAATTTTGTTTTTTCAAATATCGTTAATTAGAAACTAATTATTTGTGTTACATTAAAGATAATAAATGATTATTGTATAATATTTGCACATTTAAACTGTATAAAACAAAACATAAGACAAAAAAAATAACTACGTATTATATAAAAAATTAACAAACTAATTGTAAACTAGATATACAATCGGTAAAAATCATTACATGTTTTTGAGTGAGTTGAATTCGAAGTGTCAAGGTTTCAATATTTAACAGTCCAAAGACAAATCTCGTGCATTTTTCATATAAATCCGGAGTATTTCAACTATTTTACTACTGGTAAAAACAACAATACGTGTGAAAATGATCAAAAGGCGAAGTTGAATATATCCTAAAGTTAGGACCATCCTCAGACCATCTTAAGACACCTAAATTGGTATCCTAAAGTTAGAACAATTCCTAGGATTTTCCTAAGTTGAGACGTGTTTTATAAACCCAGTTAGGACTAAGATGTGTCCTAAGTTGATCTTAGGACACGTCCTAAACCTAAGAGAGCTTCGATAAACAGGCCCCAGGCTGATAATGTTGCACACCAGACCCGCGTTTCGTCATATTCATATCTAGCTGGTATTTCTGTAGATGCGAACGACAATATTGTCATAAATAAAGACAGTGTGACGACGCCAGTCTAAAATATTGGTAGTCAAGACACAAGAGTAAAAACCAAAAGGAAGTGCGACAACGATAAACTCTCCAAGTTATGCGAACTATGCCATTATTGACAGCTAATAAAAAAATTAATGTTTCTCTTATTCTTCGTCAATTTATCCCTTTCTGCACCCATTGTATAAAAAAATTTAATCAACGTGTGGTTCGTTTGATCTCAGTTCTTCGTTGGTTAAAATCCGATTTTGACGTCGAATTTTCTTCTTTCCTCTGAATTTTCTATTGTGACGGCATGAAAAAAGGCGACCATGCCTGATGACGTCACATAGGAAGAGCACATCTTTTTGCAGATCAGTCACAAAGAAGGCATAAATTTGCCTGCGTATTGTTTGAAAATCATTGGAGAAACAGATTCTACCACTAAATCTCGTGTAATACGATTTTTATTCACTCTCGACAGTTAAACGCTCGCGTTTTAAATTAGAAAATTTAACTGTCTCGAGTGGATAAATATCGTATCACACTCGATGCAGTGGTAGAATCTATATATCTACAAAAATTTTTGTTAAATATATCAATTAATTTGAATATATCTGCAATTAAAGGTGCGCACTTCAAGTTCCCATTTTAATGCCAATATTTTGACGACTCAAGATCTCACGTCTGTGGTGAAATTGCATTGCAAAATAACATCTACATTACATCTAACTAGCTTAAATTAACCAAGGGTCAAACCTGTATTTAATATAGACGGGATTAAAAACATTTAAATACATTGTTTGTTTGTTGAGAAAATGATATATTTAAAATCTCCTTTGATACTTATATTTCAAACTATTACTAAGCCTGGTCGTAAACTTACTAGTTCGTTAGTAATTTTCATCTTTTAAAACGTCTTTAATTGGAATGTTATAACAATTTAAACATGGTTCACATTTATTCATTATCCCTTCTATATGCATCTTTCCGTTTTGATTATTTTCGCAATTAATTTGCTTTAACTTGGATAACAAAAATAGGTCATGCTAACCTATAAAAGTTTTTAAACCAGGTCAGCAAAAAACAAATTGAAAATGAAATATTATTTTATTCTTTGTCTCCGAATTCTACTTAATCCGAAAACAATAAAACATTTGACATAAATATGTGTAAAATTATCAGCAAGAAAAAACAATGTTGGATAAACGTTATGTGTCTTGTTGGTTTAATGTTTTGTGAAAAATATTAAACTAATCCTAACGAGAGGACTTTCCTATGTGAACTACAGTATAATGCAACAATACTCGCAAACAAATCCAAAGGGATCGCTAAAATTCCACTACAACTTGTAAGTAGCTTACTTTAGCCTGAATTAAGCGTTGATTTGAAAGCGATCAATTTTACAATGATCCATCCTAGTCTTCTGGGAAACAATACTCGACGTATCGTTTCAATACTGCTGTCAACTGAAGAAAGGAATATAATGAGGGTTTATCTGTTTTATTGGAAAATTTTCATGAAAAATTTAATTTTGTACTATTTTGTTCATAACATAAAGGTTGCCGATATGCATTATCAATTTTATTAATTCAGTTATTTAACATTCGTGGTATAACTTGAAACCATATCTGTCATGACTGTCAACCATACGAAGCAACTGATATATATAAAGTTGTGCACGCATCTAAAAAACGAATATGTAAATAAGATTTGGACTCAATAATGGATTATCATTTACAGTAATGTTCAGGTTAACTATATAAAGGTAGTCATTATAAATGTCTTTTTACAAAAAGATCAAAGACCATTATAACTACATTTTCATAAATCAAGGTTGAAAATAAAAATTATCATTTCACATTTTAACCTCTGACAAAGGAGAAATGTGATAAGGCCATTAACCTCCCCCTGAATTCGAAAATCAAAAAGTACAATTAATCTGCCAAATTATATCCCCAAGATATCCAAAAGTCATCAGTATTTGTATTTGTATTTTTATTATCGTGTTATATATAAACTCATCATAGATACCAGGACTAAATTTTATATATACGCCAGACGCGCGTTTCGTCTACAAAAGACTCATCAGTGACGCTCGAATAAAAGAAAAGTTGAAAAAAAAGCCAAATAAAGTACGAAGTTGAAGAGCATTGAGATCCAAAATTCCTAAAAGTGTGGCCAAATACAGCTAAGGTAATATATGCCTGAGGTAGAAAAGCCTTAGTATTTCTAAAAATTCAATATATTGTAAACAGTTAATTTATAAATATAACAATATCAATGATAATATTTGGATAAGATCTTATTGCATTTCGTGCAAAACTGCAGAAACAGCAAAAAAGCCACATTTTGAATACTTGTTCTATATGCTACAATATATCTTTTCTTTATGGAAAAATATCGGTTGGACGACTTTAAAACTAACGTGATAGACAATACAAAAGACAGTGGTGTATACAGATTATATAATTTGAAAATAGAACAGACTGTTCAATTCGCAGTCTTTAATTAAATGGAAGAATAAATATTTATTTACGATATTCATTATTTTGGATAAATATGTTGTCAATTAACATAAACTCAAAAGTACTACACACGAATTTAGGTTAATCATTTCGTAGTCTTTATGGAATATAAAATGGCTAAAACAAAAACAAAAACATTTTTATTTGCTTTTGATAAAGCCCTTATCGGGAAGTCAGAGTAGGGACTACATTGTCAGCTAGATATATCAGATAAATTTGCATCAAAGTGGAATCCAACCGATATTTTTCAATAAACGTTATAATAATAGGTAAGCGTTTTGATAAAAAAAAATTAAAAAAATTAGAATGACATCCAGGCAAAGAAGAAGCTTTTCTTGGCAAATCCAATGACTATAAATATATCTCGATTTCCAGTATATTTCCACCTTTAATTGCCGTTTTGCTTTTCCATATATATCATTTCAATATTTGTTAATTAAAAGATAATTTCGATGTCTACAATGGCTGGTTCGGTCTAATATTTTCAAGATTTTTCAAATATATCATATTCAGCTCGTGATGTCATTGACAGATGTATAAATTCATGCCGATTTTAATAAAAACTTTTTTTTAAAAGTCAGAAAAAACACAAGGCAAGGGAAAATAATAAGTGTGGTGGTGGGTATACGTAGCTTGCCACTTTTGAGTTATTTGTAGGCTAAATGAGCGTATGATTTTGAACTATTATAGCTTATACTATGTCCCAGGTCTGACGTTAACAATTTGAATCTGGAATTAATTTATTGTAGTGTGGAATAGAAATGTGAATTAAAAACATCTAACTTCAAAGTATATAAAAAAGTGTTCACATTAATAACATTATCAAATTTTTCGTGTGCGTAGTTAGTTTTCTTTAAAGTAAAATGCGGTTTATGCTGATTTGTTTAGTTGTATTCCTTTACATAAAACATAACAATTAGATAAAATATTTTCAATAAGTTCTTGATCAAAACTTAACTGCATTATGTACTTCCTTCTTAGGTACGGTATGCACTAAAGAATCTTTAATAAAAACGATATTTGCCCGAAAGAAAAAGAGATATAAAGAAAATGACAAAAATGTACACAGCGTCCTTATTGCAGACATCAGAGCTCCAGGAATTGGACGAAACATCATCAATGTTATTGGAATAATTGATATTATATCAGAAAAGAATTATTGCACCAGTATAGAAAGTGCTGGATTTGTTTGCTTTGTTGATAACATTTGGATTCGAATGTATCACAAGCCCAGTAGTCAGCACTTCTGTGTCGACATGAATATCAATTATATGATCATTTTTATATAAAGGACAAGGTACGATAAGACCTGTTTTTGGCCCCCCTATTTTCTCATTTTGGCATTCTTTTTTGGAAAGCCACTCATTATGCTAAAACATTCTCTCAGATTTGAAGTTTGTTTTGATGAACTTCAAAACCACAAATTTTTGCAACTGGGTGAGGTGAGGGGGGGGGGGGGGGGGGCAAACTTCCTATTATTATTCAAATATTGTAATTAATATTCACTTTGCAGGTGCTCAGTACAACTAGTTTTTAGTTTTTAAATGCCTGCGCCAACGTGACGTATGATTTTTTAATTTTTTTTATTCTAATGTCATGAGAACTGTTTTTGCTGTCTAAATTGCCATAATTTTCTGCGGGTCACGTAGGCGCACGCTATTAAATTTTTAGAAACAATGTAAAAAAAATCGAAATTTTTCCTTCTTTTGGCGTTTTTGCTGCCCTTTTATCCCCCTCATCTCACCCATTTTCTGAAATTAATGGTTTTGAAGTTAATACAAACAAACATCAAACCTAAGGGAATATTTAACGTGATAAGTAGCTTTCCAAAACAGAATTTGTAAAATGAAAAAGTAGGGGGGGGGGGGGGGGGCAAAAACGGGCCTTATCGTACCTTGCCCTTTACTGTTTGCAAAAGTAATTATTCGAAATACTAAAGATTTTCTTATCCCAGGAATATATAACCTTGGCCGAATTTGACACATCGTTTTGGAATTTTGGGTCATCAATGCTCTTCAACTTTGTACTTATTTGGCTTTCAAACTTTTTTGATGTAAGCGTCACTGATGAGTCTTATGTAGACGAAACGCCCGTCGCATTAAATTATGAGCCTGGTATATTTGATAACTAATTACCTTAACCTACGAAATGCACAAAAATTTATATACCTTTTTTTTTCTTCAAAAATTATCGTTCTAACAATTAGTAATTACTGTCATTATTATAAGGTAGTCCTTTCCCTTTATATCCACAATGCACTTGGAGTTAATGTCCCCGATTGAACCCGGATTTGCTGCATTTATAAACCATAGCATAGCCAGATAGACACCACTCACTCAACAAAACAGTTTGGTGAGGGTTATTGTACCTGACAAAATTATCAACAGAAATACCGAACTCCAAGGTAGATTTGATAGAAGGTGGAAGTCCATCAACTTGATAAAATTAAATTTTATATTATACATTGTATTAAACGACGGGTATAGCATAGACACGGGTGTCATTCGGTTTATCGAGAGAAATGAGCGTGAAAGAATATTTAACGGCGGTCAAGTATTGAGCGACGATCGTGAAAGTTCTGGTAACGGATCGTGAAAGACATTTAATCGAGAAGACATATGAAAGGTCAATACATATTCTAATTAAATTAATTACACAGACAAATTTATACGACAAAATAAAACTGTCTGTCAAAATGGTTCAACATTATGATCAGTATGTCAGAATATCCAGTTTTAAAAGTACATAGTTATTACAAAACAACAAAAGGCAGATTGCTTCTCGACATTTCAATGACATAAAAAATGTAAACAAACATGATTTTTTTTCACAAATTCGACTAGAAAACCTACTTTAATACGAATAAGGGCATTCTATTTGAATTAATCAAATGGTTCTTATAGTTATTTTGTATAAACATAATATGAAACTTGGTAAATAAAGAACTATTTACACAAAAATGGATTTTTTGGATCGTGAAAGATCATGTACCGTATTTTTGAAGATCGTGAAAAGGATCGTGAAATATCCGATGCTACGAAGACGTTCAAATTTTTCTTCAATTATATCATAGTTAATATTTGTTATTGGTATTGAGAAAAGCTATATAGGTCAACATCCTCACTAGGTTTAAGCTTTTCAAAGTATAAATATTTTCAGAAAATGAAATGTAAAATAGTTGGATGATTGTAGGATGAAGCTTTTTATTGTCATGTGAAGTACTCACTTATCACGAGTTATAGGATATTCACATTTGGTATATTGGATCCTATAAACTACATTCACCTGACCCCGAATTTGCCTTATTTCATGGATGACGATTCATTTTTGTGGTCAAGTCCGTATCGCGGATTCGTTAATCTTTAGGATAAGTGTCTGTTGTTATGATTGTGAGGTGTACATTTTCGACTTCTGCAAGGTTTCAACTGACATGGAACCCATTGTCATGCATCATTCGGCAATGCTCGTTTTATGTTGTCTAGCCTTGGATATATACATGTATGCTATAGCGCTAGGCATTTCGTGTATGGTGTACATGTCTGTTTGCATGTTTCATAAATGACCATAATATCATCAATTGTATTTGATATATTGAATGATAGAAATATGTCTATGTCTGGCTGTCGGTCAGGGTTCATATACTTTTGACCTTATGTTTCGAATTAATTGGCCAGCATAACTTTTATATTTGTCAGTTTCTAAGGCACTGTAGGGATCGGAACACATTTATTTGGTCTACGGGATATTTGTAGAGATCTGTATGTCATGGTTATCTGACCTTGCACTCTTTTTATTAACCATTGACAATCATAATTTAAAAAAAAATGTGGTATGATTGCCAAAGAGACAATTATCCACAAGAGACCAAGGTGACACAGACATTAACAACTATAGGTCACCGTACGTCCCTCAACAATGAGCAACGCCCATACCGCATAGTCAGCTACAACAGGTCCCCATAGTGACAATGTAAAACAATTAAAACAGGAAAACTAACGGCCTTATTTGTATAAAAAAAAATGAACGAACACCAAATATGTAACACATAAACAAACAACAAGCACTGAATTACAGGCTCCTGACTTTGGACAGGCACATACATTAATAATGTGGCGGGGTTAGACACGTTATTGGGATCCCAACCCTCCCCCGAATCTGTGACAGTGGTATAACTGTACAACATAAGAAAGAACTATAAAAATCAATTGAAAAGGATTAATTCATCAGATGGACAAAAATACATTAAGCGCATTAAGCGCATTTGACACTTCTAGTAAAACCCTTGATTTTATAGACGTTCCATAAAATTAACTATCATAAGTAAAGCAGACGAGACATTACAGCATTTGCGATTTGGTATTCTATAGTCTGTAGTATATAGTTAAATCAATCCACATCTGCGTTGCATATACAAAACTTAAGAAAATACTGTTGCACAAAATGTTAGTTATCGTTTAATCTCTAATCACTCATGAAAGATGCTGTAATTTTTTGTTTGATGGATATCATTTTGGTTTAAACGTTGCATATCCATATTATTGGCTATTAGTAAATAGTGTCAGTCTGCATGAATTGCACTTGACCGATTCTAAGAGCTGATTCTTTCAAACTAATTATCTAGAGATGTTTTAGTTGTTGTTTAACTTTCGAGGTAAAGCGTTGAATAAAAAAAAGCTTTAATGTTCATCCTTATCAAAATAGTTACAGGCTTCAACCAGTTTCAGGTTTATCAAATGGTAAAAGAAATACTGATTTCTGATTACTAGTAATACGTCTGGTCACGCATTATCTTTCACGATCAAAATAATGCGTTGCCTGATCTTTCACGATCAAGTTTGATGGATATTCAACAAATTCAAGGTTTTCATAAACAAATTAATGCTTTTAAGAGGAGAACATACCTTAATTTTACTGTACTATCAGATACACCAAAGATTACATTTCAAATATATCACGATGAACTGAAACATGACCATTATAGTAACAAAAAGTGTGTTATTTGTAATAAATTGCATATACATGCATTGCGCCTATTGTGTTTTTTCATAAAGTACTGCATATTTTCTCTTTCTTATTTCACAGTTATGTTGGGGAAGTTAAACCATTTTGACAGACATATTTTTTTATTCGGATTTGTTCCGCGTTTTGAAAATTAAGCGATATTTTTAAAGATTCTGACCTAGAATTCCCATTAAATGTCTTTCACGATCCGTTACCAGAGATTTCACGATCGTCGCTCAATACTTGACCGCCATTAGATATTCTTTCACGCTCATTTCTCTCGATAAACCGAATGACACCCGTGATAGACATGAGATCATGAAGTACTTCACATATTACATACATATTTTATTTGTCATCCCATACAAGTATGGATGTGACTGTATGTACACATTTTTTAAAGGTCAAACTGACAACCCTAAGTCAGAATTACCTCAATCAATTTTTTTTTTAAATTGAAATTTTAGCAATGGCATATTTATGCTATAAACATAACCATATTTCTCAATATATATAGGAAGATGTGGTGTGAGTGCCAATGAGACAACTCTCCATCCAAATAACAATTTATAAAAGTAAACCATTATAGGTCAATGTACGGCCTTCAACACGGATCCTTGGCTCACACCGAACAACAAGCTATCAAGGGCCCCAAAATTACTAGTGTAAAACCATTCAAACGGGAAAACAACGGTCTAATCTACATAAAAAACGAGAAACGAGAAACACGTATAAATTACATAAACAAACGTCAAGTCTGAATCATTACCAGACCCTGCGAAATTAACAATACACATGTCTTGTAGTAATATGACCGTAATAAAACCTGGAGACTAATCATTTGTATTTTTACTGGATCAGTTCATCTAACAAATGATTTATACGTATTCACATTATAACTCCAATTAGTGTTTTGAGAAACGGATACGGTATAACATATATAATACATATTAATATAATATAACATATATAATACATATTAATATAATATAGCATATATAATAACTACCTATCTGATAATCACTTTTATTGTCTTATCGTATTACAAAGATTACCATGATGAAATTATCTGTAATCATTTATGAAATTGTATTCTTGCATCCAAGAAATCATAATGGCTGTCATTGATTTGGCTAAAGATTTTCCATCACATATTTCGACGTAGTGTCACCTGTCAGGTCGAACATATCTGATAATCATCGGCTGCGTGAATGATAATCCCTTGAAATAACAATCGCCATTTTTTTTAAATTGTTAAAAGAATTTCTCAAAATCAAAGGCGAAGTTTTCTTTTTTATAGTTCCCAGAGGTGTGCAGACTATCGATTTACATTCTGCAGTGGTGTCTTTATTAGTTTTCAATGACAAATTGTTGTCTTCTAGGAACTTAAACCTAAGATTTGCCATACTGGCTGACACTTCGTTGTATGGTTAGTAATACTGGTAAAATCCTATACTAACAAATTAAGTTCGGATGAACAAACTTCTTTTGTAATACTTTGATATAAAAATCTGTAATCATATCCACACAATTATAATGACAATGGCGCAGTTTTTATTCTCAAAGAAATACGCCAGCCATCTTCTTTCAGATGTACAATTATAGCTAAGGTAATTATAGATATTATTTTCATAACTTTCTTGTTTTGAGATGTACAAACAATAGGATAAGATGTGGATAAAATAGTTAATGCTTTAATTTAGTCATCATGGTTCAAAACAAATACATTCCAGAAAATTTATTTTCTCTCTTAACAGATACAAATAAGCACATCGTAGATACTAGGATTAATATTTTGTACGACTAAGACATAACCATCGGCCAAATGTAAAAAAAAAGTCTTCCAATTCTATATCGCCTTCTGGAAACTTTGATGATATTTATAATCCGCTAGAGCTACAATATTAGAACTAATTTTTTTTTCATTACATATTAATTTTCAAAAATGTTTGAGATTATACACTCGACAAGGAATGCACATATATATATTCTATAATATACAGGCGGGTCAGTTTAATTTGTGATGTAGCTCTTTCCAGTCTTTTTGCACCAGTAAGACCGGAACCATTACAAGATGAAAGTAGAAAATTCCGCCCACTTCAGTTTCCTAGTACAGTAATTGATGCTAGGAACACCAGCAGACGTTCTTCATCACAAATGGTAGCACTGAAAATTCCATTTAATT
Organism: Mytilus edulis; assembly: GCF_963676685.1. Classification (NCBI taxonomy): domain Eukaryota; kingdom Metazoa; phylum Mollusca; class Bivalvia; order Mytilida; family Mytilidae; genus Mytilus; species Mytilus edulis. The sequence goes on along the minus strand of NC_092344.1, from coordinate 35,310,281 downwards.
TACAAAATCAGTCTGTTCCGATTGTATCCTACAGTTCCACCAAAAACATTACACCTGAAGTATTTACCTATGAACAAGCATTGCAGGACCTTGATTTGTAAGAGTACAATAAGAACTCTGATATGTGACTATTCTTACTTGCCTTATATTTACAGCCTCTGTGGTCATGTCAAAACTGAGGATCTAAACATATTTCAACATGAACATATCCGAAAGGTGATATCTCATTGTCATAATTTCAGAGAACACCAATTCATTAATTGAAAAAAATTACTTTAAAATAATTATAAAAGCCACCAAGGACTACGCCAAACCATGTACTTCACGAGAAAAAGTTGAACTGGGCACTTTTCAGAATTGGTTTAAACTATCAGGTATCTGATTTAACTATATAAAAACGAGAAACGAGAAACACGTATGAGCTACATAAACAGACGACAACTACTGTACATCAGATTCTGAGTCTGAGTTCCATTAGACACTTGTTTAAAATTAAAAGATCAAAGAAGGGATATAACTTCAGAATTAGCCGACACAGATTCCTCCGCCTCATTTTTAGACTTATATCTCAAATTTGACGAAAGCTGTCATCTCAATACCAGAATATATGATGAACGAGAAATTATAAAATTTCCCCACTTTAGCAGCAATATACCAACTTCATCAGCATTTCGAAAATACATCTCCCAACTCATTCGATATTCAAGAGTTTGCAGCTGCTACTTTTTATGAAACGTCACCAGTGTCTGAGCAGAAAGTTGATAAACCAGGATAATGACAAAGAAAGCCTTGTCCTTTTTCCTTAAAAAAATTTCAATCGGTAGATACCTAGAGCTTGTTGGTAAATATTCCGTTGCAAATTCACAAATAATTCATGATGGTCTTGGTGTATAGCTTTTAGGTACTGACGTTGTTTATCATCTTAATTCTGTGAAATAGTGTACTTTTTATTTGGTTTTTTTTAATATTTCAAACCTTATAAGTTTAGTCCATTTTTGGTTTTATCATTTTGGTTTGGCAGGTTAGTTAAATAAACCACCGGTGTGATACTGTGCTATTGACTTTTTTGTATTCTTGTCTTTCATTTTTGATTTATATGAGTTTCTACAGCCATTTTGTTTTTCTTTGTTGAAATATTTGTTTGTTTATATAGTGTTTAAGATCGTATCCCTACTTTGAAAATTGTACCCACTATATCTGTTTGTATTGTTCACATATTGTTGTTCACATAATGGAGTTGTATGCGACTTCATACAAGTGAGAGCTTTAGCTAGCTAAACAACAAGGTTCAATCCACCATTTTCTAAATAAGTCAGGAATATAGCAGTTGTTTATCCATTTGCTTGCTGTGTTTGAGCTTCTGATTTTGCCATTTGTTAAGAGACTTTCCATTTTGAATTCCCTCGGCCAAATGTAAAAAAAAAGTCTTCCAATTCTATATCGCCTTCTGGAAACTTTGATGATATTTATAATCCGCTAGAGCTACAATATTAGAACTAATTTTTTTTTCATTACATATTAATTTTCAAAAATGTTTGAGATTATACACTCGACAAGGAATGCACATATATATATTCTATAATATACAGGCGGGTCAGTTTAATTTGTGATGTAGCTCTTTCCAGTCTTTTTGCACCAGTAAGACCGGAACCATTACAAGATGAAAGTAGAAAATTCCGCCCACTTCAGTTTCCTAGTACAGTAATTGATGCTAGGAACACCAGCAGACGTTCTTCATCACAAATGGTAGCACTGAAAATTCCATTTAATTTACAAAATCAGTCTGTTCCGATTGTATCCTACAGTTCCACCAAAAACATTACACCTGAAGTATTTACCTATGAACAAGCATTGCAGGACCTTGATTTGTAAGAGTACAATAAGAACTCTGATATGTGACTATTCTTACTTGCCTTATATTTACAGCCTCTCTGGTCATGTCAAAACTGAGGATCTAAACATATTTCAACATGAACATATCCGAAAGGTGATATCTCATTGTCATAATTTCAGAGAACACCAATTCATTAATTGAAAAAAATTACTTTAAAATAATTATAAAAGCCACCAAGGACTACGCCAAACCATGTACTTCACGAGAAAAAGTTGAACTGGGCACTTTTCAGAATTGGTTTAAACTATCAGGTATCTGATTTAACTATATAAAAACGAGAAACGAGAAACACGTATGAGCTACATAAACAGACGACAACTACTGTACATCAGATTCTGAGTCTGAGTTCCATTAGACACTTGTTTAAAATTAAAAGATCAAAGAAGGGATATAACTTCAGAATTAGCCGACACAGATTCCTCCGCCTCATTTTTAGACTTATATCTCAAATTTGACGAAAGCTGTCATCTCAATACCAGAATATATGATGAACGAGAAATTATAAAATTTCCCCACTTTAGCAGCAATATACCAACTTCATCAGCATTTCGAAAATACATCTCCCAACTCATTCGATATTCAAGAGTTTGCAGCTGCTACTTTTTATGAAACGTCACCAGTGTCTGAGCAGAAAGTTGATAAACCAGGATAATGACAAAGAAAGCCTTGTCCTTTTTCCTTAAAAAAATTTCAATCGGTAGATACCTAGAGCTTGTTGGTAAATATTCCGTTGCAAATTCACAAATAATTCATGATGGTCTTGGTGTATAGCTTTTAGGTACTGACGTTGTTTATCATCTTAATTCTGTGAAATAGTGTACTTTTTATTTGGTTTTTTTTAATATTTCAAACCTTATAAGTTTAGTCCATTTTTGGTTTTATCATTTTGGTTTGGCAGGTTAGTTAAATAAACCACCGGTGTGATACTGTGCTATTGACTTTTTTGTATTCTTGTCTTTCATTTTTGATTTATATGAGTTTCTACAGCCATTTTGTTTTTCTTTGTTGAAATATTTGTTTGTTTATATAGTGTTTAAGATCGTATCCCTACTTTGAAAATTGTACCCACTATATCTGTTTGTATTGTTCACATATTGTTGTTCACATAATGGAGTTGTATGCGACTTCATACAAGTGAGAGCTTTAGCTAGCTAAACAACAAGGTTCAATCCACCATTTTCTAAATAAGTCAGGAATATAGCAGTTGTTTATCCATTTGCTTGCTGTGTTTGAGCTTCTGATTTTGCCATTTGTTAAGAGACTTTCCATTTTGAATTCCCTTGGACTTCGGTTCTTTTGAAGTATGAATATTTTTCTATCATTGAAAATTGTGCTTTGAATTCTATAGCTTTTTATTGTTTGTTACAATGTTAAGGTGCTATAATTAAAGTTCATCGAACATTCCGGCATGCACGACTTTTGAAATTTGTATGCAAAAATAAAATTTCACAAAGTTTGTCTATCTTAATGAAAAGTTATTATTTGTTGGGCAAATACCTTAAGCTGGAGTCACACATTCACGCTTTTTACTGCCGTCCTTGACAGGACCATTCACGATTAAAAGGGGTAGGTCCGGTAAGGACAGATTTTGGCCTCAAATTTCATGTTCATCTGACGAAAGATTTTGATCACTTTTTAAACACTTAAGTGTCTATTTTATTCGAATCAATTAGTTTATGTGAAAGATTTCAACTGATTTAGTCATAAAAAACGCACGGATTCAAGCTGAAATATGAAAAATCTACCAAATATGCCGAAAAATGTCATTTTTCAGGTGGTTTTTGTCAAAAATGAAAGTGGCCGCATCCGTGTTCATCCTCAACCTTTATATATGTTATGTATTATCATAAAATACAACTTACATTTCAATATTAAGGATGAACACGAATGCGGCCACTTTCGTTTTACACACAAACCGTCTAAAATTTAACTAAAATGCTAGAATTGTGAAGATTTTAGTAATTTAGCATGACTTAATGGTGCTAGTACCCGAAATATGTGCATTGTATTGTCAAAATCAACCCAAATATATGTAGCAGAAGCATTCTACTGTCCAATGAATAACTAAAAGTTTGCATTTTAACAATTTTGTAAAACTGCTATATTTTGGGGCCAAAAAGGGGTCTTACTGGACCTACTCCTTTATCAAAAGTCTGATCAAGATCCTATGAATCGTGGATGGAAATTCAAACTTTAATTAAAATTTGTATAAAAAAAATTTAATCACGACAACAATCAGATATTGTTCAGGAAGCGTCGATATTCAACCGTTTCCAAGCGAATTTATCCCGATAATCCCTTTCTAAATCCGCTTCTAATTCGATTTGTATCTTTCGCCAGGTAAAATTCGACCGAGTCTGTCACGACTGCGTCCCGATTCTACCGAATGTAATCCGACAGAGATCAGATAGTGACAAGACGCTGACGGAAATTATCCGTTCGAAACTGTCGGACTACTCGGGATGATCAGGTACTGTCGGAACGTAATCCTATCACGGTCCGCTCTATCGCAATGCAAACGGCTTTGTCTGGTCTCAGTCGTATTGTATTCTGTAATTGTCGGGACTCTGACATGGGTATCATTGACGAATTTAGAATTAATAACGGGACTGTTTCGGAACGGTTTCGGCAAAAAACGGTTCGCAATCGACAAGATCTGGATGCAATCTGGACTCAATCGGCAGAAAAACAGCAATGAAAAATTTCTCCAGATCATTCCCGTTCCACAGGACACCGTCCCGAATACACAGAACATTGTTAGGAATTCGATCCGATACAGCAGAATCTGTCACGACATAGGCACGATTGTAATCCGACTAGACAAAATCGGCTGAGTTTCCCCGAAGGTTACGGGACGCACCTAACTGTCGGGGTGCTTTGCCGAACTATTCGGACCCTTCCCGACCAGTAGGAATCTGTTACGAACTAAAACGACTGCGTTCAGACAATAATAGGACATTCCAGATAATTGAGGATACTAATCCGACTTTTTCACTTTTCGTATCGTATCGATGTCTGATCTCAAACGGGAGCAATAATCGGCAATGTGTGAACTCCGCATTACAGGTAATTTATTCATATTTGATTCAGTGGGTTAAACGTAAACGTAGGATACATATTTGAAAGTGCAAGACTTGTCTCTGAAGTTGATATGTCATGGCGGCAATTTAGTCAGTAGATCATAACCTTTGTAACAGTCGCACTGAATGTGCAACTTTCGCGTAGTCATCCTTATGATAAAAGTGATAATTTTGGTCTGTTTTATTACACACACAAACTCACAACATTCTTTTTTTACATATGATGAAGGATATTTAACAATAACCATGCAAGTTAAGATTTATGTTATCATATGAAAGAAGTACACACAAATAGCGAACTCTGAGGCAAATTCAAAAAGGGTAAGTCCATAAAAACTGAAAAAAATTAACGGAACAAGTGAAATCCACTGCCATATTCTTGACTTAGTATAGAGATTTTCCGAAGCAAATGGTGGGTTAAACATTGTTTTATAGCTAGCTCAACCTCCCACTTGTATGAAAAATGTAGGAAAAAAAGTGAATTAAGATATTTGTTTTATATCGATGTGTTTGATAAGTTTATAAAATATTGTAAAACGGTTGCCATGTGAACCTAAGCTAATGAATGTCTTTGTCATCAGGTTTAAAGACAAAATTCTCAATACAAATCATAGACCACAACAGACATATAAAAACATAATCAAAATAATAACGCAACGGGTATATGTTCATTTGTATTTAATGAAAATAATCCAGCATGAAGTACGCAATAAAAACTACGAGCCTACCTAATTATTTCTCAAAATACTGCATTTATTGCACCTTAAGAAACAAATAAAACAAATGAATTATTGATTTTTAGATTAGTAAAAACTAATCTTCTAAGAAACAGATGTTTCCATGTATAATCACGTACCATTCATGGGATTTGAATTTCAACATATATTGTTTGTAACATTAGTCAGATAGTCTGGCACCTCGAGGGAGTCTTATATTGTAGAACACACCACCAGGGAATACGCTGTCATATATCGTTTTGATTTGTATATCTGTTGTAGGATGGCATGTTTTTTTACTTTTTGATGTTTTATACATAACATTCATGTCTGATACTAGTAAACAGAAACGCTGGAAGAATAAAAGGGACAATAAATTGTAGAAGAGTGAATGTACTCTTTATATTTTAATCGAAATAATAAAAAAAAATATAACTTTTTGCTCAGCAATGCACTTTGTGTACTGTTTGTAATTTGTTTCCCAAATTACATTCTCATTTAACGCCCAATTCATGAAATGAATATTGTCACTCCAATTTTTGTCATCAATAACCTATATTTGATTGTTCTTGTATCTCATAAGATGAACGTTAAAGCTCAAACTAAAAAAATGTATTTCTGCATCCCATTTGAGGTATTTTCATTATCATTTATTTACATTTGAGAATTTTTCTTTATATTTTGCTAAACGATATCTTAAACAAGAATGTTTGTGGTTGGAAAATGTTTTTTCTTCTTCAAATCTAATATTTCCCGATATTGATTTGCCTAAAGGCCATTTTTGTTCTAACTTACATGATGGGTCTATGCATAGCCAAAATATCTGTAATTCAGTGTCGATGGTTGCTGTGTATCTTATCAATGTACCATCTCCTGTTTTCCTTCTTAATATTTCATAAACAAATCCAACTTAACTCTAATGTAATAGCTGACTATGCGATATGGGTTTTGCTCATTGTTGAAGGTCATACAGTGAACTATAGCTGTCAACTTCTATGTCATTTGGTCTTTGGTGAAGAGTTGTATTAATCGCAATCAAACCACATCTCTTTATTTCTATATCTATTGTTAACCACCCTTTACAAATGTTCCAAAAATGTCTAACAAATGGATGGTAAACATCCTTATGCCCGCGTCACACTGTCCCGATTTTTACGCCGATGGCAACACGATAATGGAAATTTTAAAAATCGGGGCTGATCGTATCCAGATCGGGCTATTCGTAGTGCCATCTTTAACCATCGGCCACTTTTTCTAGCCTTCGGGGACAACTTCGGGAAGGGTTCTAAATTTTTAACATGTTAAAAAATCCCCGAAGGTGCGCCCGATGTTGGGGGTTCGTATTGAGTTCGTATCACCATCCTCAATATCGTAATGTCACCGGGAATGCATCTTTACACATCGTATTGCATTCGTGTTTCAATCGTTTCCATCGGGCAGTTTTGACATTACGATGTCTACACGAATGAATCACGAAGGTACCCGAAGGTCTTACGATGGCAACACGACTTCGTGAAGACCTCGTAATCCCGTCGTGTTGCCATCGAATAAAAGTACGAAGGCGACAAGATGGAACTACGACGGCAATAAATCCAGCTAAATGTAAGTTCATTTTAGCGCTAAAATACATTTAAAGTGCCATGCGCGATATGCACTGGTCAGTCCAATACGACAGTTAAGAAAGACGTTCACAAAACATGGAGCTCATATCATATGATTTTATGAGAACAAGAAAGGCGACAGCGTTGTTTCTATTAATTCAAATGGAACAAGAAGAGCAGCTATTACAGGCTCAGGATTTACTTTTACAAGTAAAATATTATTTTTTGTCAATTTTTTATATCAAGTAACATAATTAAAGGTGACAAAGAATTTAGAATTTTTAATTTATATTAGACAATGTCGGAACATATTCAATTTCTTCTATTCACAACAACAACACGAAAAGACAAAAACGTTAGTTATGATAAGAGCGATATGTTCAGGCCTTTTCCATCTGGATTGTTTCATATCATTACATGCTGGGGTTCCTTTAAATAAACGCGCCACGTACACCAACACTGCAGGTACACGTATATAAGGAAACCAACTTTTTATTCATTATTCTGATTTTTTATGTATCGTCTGAGTTGTTGTCACACGAATGTTTACTCCATAACCATTTTATTTTCTATATGTCATATTTTGCCGCCTTTGTTGCTTTCCCCACATCCTTCCTTTTGTCTTTATTATTGTGATATTCTCCTGGAAAGAGCTCTTTTTGAATAAAAGGGATCAACGAACCCATTTCCTTACCTTTAAGATAGATCAGTAAACATGAGCATAATTATGGGTGATTATTCAGACTAGTGCACACATTTTACAGTTCAAACAAGGCTATGCCGAGCGTGGCATCCCCTCGTATGTAACATATTGGGGACAAATATGGACACTATATTTGTATATGACACATGCAGAAAATGGTAAATTGAATATGCATATTTGATACATAAACTATTTTTTTAGAAATCAACCAAAACATTTAGTAACTGGAAATACCTTTAAATATTGTCTTTAGAACCAGCAGGTAAAAAAATGAGCGACCAATTTCCTGTGTATTATGCTATTTCAAGGAGAAAAAACAAGTCCATCTGCATGACCTAGACCTTTGGCCTTGAACGTAAAAAATGTCAGATCATTACAAGGAGGAACAATATACCAAATGTGGTTAAAATCTTTTGAAGCATATTGGTTTTAGAGTGTCCACAAGGGTGATATTGCCTTGTATTACAACTGCCACTGTGACCTTGACCTTTGAACTGTAAAGTCAATAGCGCTTAAGATGGTATTAACGAGTAACACCATACCAAGTTTTAAGCATTTTGGTTCTAGAGTGTCCATAACAATTTTATCTACACGCAACTTACATGTAGTAGGCGAGGGGATAATAAGTTTTATAAGAATTAGACAAAAAGATCGATTACCCGCCATGCATGGCAGACTTGTACAGAAACGATATGTTGTCGAAATTCTGTTCGTATTTTTTAAACATCGTATGGCCATCGCGCCATCATCGTAATCCATCGTGTAGCCTTCGTAATCCATCGTGTAGCCTTCGTGATCCATCGTGTAGACTACGGCTGAGATATGAAGCTTAAATACCCGTCTTCGGTTAACCTTCGTATGTCCATCTTTTGCTATCATATACAATTTCGGCACCATCGTATAGACTTCGTTATTCATCGTACTTGCTTCGGTCACCTTTTGGTATTTTAACGAGATCGGGACCAACTTCGTACGAACTTACAATTTTAGCATTCGGGTGTCCATCGTATATAAAAATCGGGACAGTGTGACGCGGGCATTATGGTATGCTTTACATAAGAGCGATCTGAATAAAGAATGTTGAAAGTGTAAAATTATCATGAACTCAACTCCGAATTTCCAAACAATTTTAAGAAGCAAATGTTGAATGACTTTGTATTCCTATGAAGCAGAATTTATCCAAGGGCATGTACAGAAAGGAGAAAAGAAATTAGCCCAGTCTATTAATTTCACCTTTCGGTATATTGATGATGTACTGTCTCTTAATAATAATAGATTCAGTGATCACTTACATTTAAGATATTGAAGTGAACTTGAAATTAAAGATACTACCGACACAAATAAATCTGCTTCCTATTTAGACCTTTTTCTCGAAATGACTAATGATGGTAGGTTGAAAACCAAAATTTATGACAAACGCGATGATTTAAATTTTGCAATAGTCAACTTTCCATTTCTGTGTAGCAACATCCCAGCATATGGAGTATATGTGTCTCAATTGATACGTTACTCTAGAGCTTGCTCAAAGTACTTTGATTTTGTTTAACGAGGAATACTGCTTTCTCAAAAGTTGCTAAGACAGGGCTATGAATCAATCAAATTAAGGTCATGATCACTCAAGAAATTTTACGGTCGCCATCATGAGCTGATTGGCCATTATGACAAAAGTGTGTCAGAAATTATATCTGATATTCTTCCTCAGTCATGATAACCTTCCATCATTACCGAACTGACCAAAGAAATAACACGACGGGTGCCGTATACGGTGCAGGAAATGCGTACCCTTCCGGAGCACCTGATTTCACTCCTTGTATTTAGTGGAGTTCGTGTTGTTTATTATTTATTATTTATGACTGTTAATGTAAATGTCCTTTGGTTTTGTGGGTCTTTGTTTACTCTTTGGTTTTCATTGTTTTTAAAAGTAGAAAACAAAATAAAGAATAAGATAATCAGTTCATTTTCTTGGTCTTTTCGTATCAAAATAGAATGATATGACAAAAAGAATAAAACGTTCCATCCTTTAAAGTCCATTGATCTATGTAAGCCATTGATATATTTGTCAATACCCAGCTGACTATTTAAACAGAAGCTTTTGATAGAAACTGTTATATCATCATGTGCCATTATTTTGCATGAACAAAATTATAAAACTGAAAGGTAGGTCTTTTGTTTAAACTGAGCATTATTATACACGTGGCACGTGCAACAAGATGGCGACCTGTTTCTAAATGATTTAAAATAGTTTTCATAGACTTATTTGCATAGTTAAATAATGAAATCACGATTGATACAGAGCCAAATATAGAATTTATCAAAAAAAAGAATGTTCTTATACCAACCATAGATTACTTAGCCGTATTTGGCACAATTTTGGGGAATTTGGATGCGCAATGCTCTTCAACTTTGTACTTGTTTGGCTTTTATAACTATTTTGACATAGGCGTCACTGACGAATCTTATGTAGACGAAACGCGCGTCTGGCGTACCAAATTATAGTCCTGGTAACTTTGATAATTATTAATAACATTTGTAAGAAAACTTATGCAAATAATGGTATTAACTATTTTTGGAGTATTCAAATCTCTTTTAAATCAAATACGTGTTTTTGATGGTACTTCTTATTCTGTTGACAGTTATGATTTTCTACACTCCTCTTCCACATAATCACACCAAGAAAAAGTTTTCATAATTAATTAAATGGTCATTCTCGTGGTAAATTTACTTGCAGTTCCTCGAAATAGGTAAGTAGCTTTGATACACTTACTGGAAATGTGAAGAAATGATTGAAGTTTTAAATTTTCTTCTGGAAAACATATTTTTACGTTTCGGCAATACAGTGTATAGATAGGTAGTAGGTATTCCTATGGACACTATCTGTGCCCCTTTCATATCAGATTTATTCCTGTATTGCTATGAATCTGAGTTTATGACCAAATCAAGTAAAGACACGTCTTTGCTACATTTGGTTGACACATTTGAAAATATCTAATGTTATTCTAATGATAGTTTTTCGTTAATTATACTACCGAAATTTACATAAAGGAACTTAATTTATATTTATCTAACATAAACAGCAGTAGTTGTCCTTTTCTTGATTTAGACTTTTAAACGTTAAAGGAAAACTATTCCTCTCATTTTTCGCTTTCTTGTTTCATAACAAAACAATATTTGTCTCAACTTAACTATTGACAAAAATTGGAATGCAGATTGCATGTATCCCACACAAATCAAAATTTGATATACAACTGATACATCAAGGTTTACTATTAGAATAACGACCTTTCCATTTATCGACTGTAACATGGAGTATCTTCAATAAATTGTCGAAATACGCATTTGGTAGGTAAAATGGATACAATTAATATTATTTTATTTCAAATAATATAGAGCTCCAAAACATTTCTAACAGAATTTTTGACAACCATACAAAAAGATGCTAATCACGACCTACTTGAAAATGCCAAAGCATCACACTGAATGGTTAACACTTGTTGTCAAGACAGTTAATATTTACTAAACATTTCAATGCAGAAAACTTTTTCTCATTGTTGCATTATGGGGATTGCTATTTATTAAATGTTTGTATTTGTTTTATTTAAAATTGATATTCATAATTATAATATACTGTTTAATGCCTAATATTAAGAATTTCGACACACTTTTATTTTGCAATGTACATAAATCTGAAAGAGAAACATTATTTTATTGTCAACACGTTTCTTGGCACTAAAGGCAAAACGATTTTTAAAAGAAAAAAACCGTTAGATAATCATGAATTTTTATTTTTATAGTGTCTGTAAAAAAACTACTATAAATTTAGCAGGATGTAGGAGATTTCACCTTTGAAATAAAATTGGAAGAAGTTGAATAAAATCCAATAAATATTCAATACCAATGTGGACTTTATTATGTATTTTGCCATGGTAACCATTTCGAAATACAGTGTACAAGTGCATTTTCAAATCAATCATTTGAACATTTAAAAAATCAAAAGTTCTCGACTGTATATTTTCAAATTAATCAACGGCTGGTGTCTCATGTAGGGTAGGATCTTCCAAATCCTCAGGGGCTCATCAGCCCCAGCTCAGTCTTATGTTTTCTATGTTGTGTTTTGTATATTGTTGTTTGTCTTTTGGTCTTTTCTCATTCTTTTGTGCCATGGCGTTGTCAGTTTATTTTCGACTTTTGAGCCTGTAGCCCTGTCACAAAAAATCTTACGATAAAAATATTTAGTTGAATTTTTCAGGAATATTTTAGACTTACGATAATTTTTAAATATTTTGTGAAAAGGGCTACTGAATATTGCTTTGATATCTTTCGATATTCTTTACTGTCTTAATTTAATAAACATATTAATCACAATTCCTATACATGTCTAATTCAACATTGTGTCGCTGACAAAGGAGTAGGTCCAGTAAGACCCCTTTTTGGCCCCAAAATATAGCAGTTTTACAAAATTGTTAAAATGTAAACTTTTAGTTATTAATTGGACAGTAGAATGCTTCTGCTACATAAATATAGACTGTTTTTGACAAAACAATGCACACATATCGGGTAATAGCACCATTAAGTCTTGCTAAATTACTGAAATCTTCACAATTCCATCATCTTATGCAGGAACTTCTTAGGAAAAAAGATAAGAAGTTAGCAATATCCTTTAACTCTACTTTCCGCTGTATAGATGACGTTCTTTCACTAAACAATTCAAAATTTGGTGACTATGTGGAACGCATCTATCCCATCGAATTGGAGATAAAGGATACTACAGATACAGTTAAGTCAGCTTCATATCTTGACTTACATCTAGAAATTGACAATGAGGGTCGGTTGAAGACAAAACTTTACGACAAAAGAGATGATTTCAGCTTTCCAATTGTGAACTTTCCATTTCTAAGTAGCAACATTCCAGCAGCACCTGCATACGGGGTATATATCTCTCAATTGATACGATATTCCCGTGCTTGCATTTCCTATCATGATTTTCTTGATAGAGGGTTACTGCTCACAAGGAAGCTATTAAATCAAGAGTTCCAAATGGTGAAGTTGAAATCATCCCTTCGTAAATTTTACGGACGCCATCACGAGTTGGTTGACCGTTATGGAATAACCATTTCACAAATGATATCGGATATGTTCCTCACGTCGTAACTACAATCCCCTTCCCTTTCATGAATTTGACCTACCGAATTAGACTATTTACCGGATTTGTAATCACATAAGCAACACGACGGGTGCCGCATGTGGAGCAGGATCTGCTTACCCTTCCGGAGCACCTGAGATCACCCCTAGTTTTTGGTGGGGTTCGTGTTGTTTATTCTTTAGTTTTCTATGTTGTGTCATGTGTACTATTGTTTTTCTGTTTGTCTTTTTCATTTTTAGCCATGGCGTTGTCAGTTTGTTTTAGATTTATGAGTTTGACTGTCCCTTTGGTATCTTTCGTCCCTCTTTTAGTTAAATTTTAGACAGTTTTCGTGTATAACGGAAGTGGCCGCATTCGTGTTCATCCTTAATATTGAAATGTAAGTTGTATTTGATGATAATACATAACATATATAAAGGTTGAGGATGAACACAGATGCAGCCACTTTAATTTTTGACAAAAACCATCTGAAAAGTGACATTTTTCGGCATATTTGGTAGATTTTTCATATTTGAGCTTGAAAGGGGCATTTTTGATGACTACATCAGTTAAAATCTTTCACATGCACTAATTGAATCAAATGAAACAGACACTCAAGTGTTTAAAAAGTGGTCAAAATCTTTCGTCAGATGAACCTGAAATTTGAGGACAAACTCGGTTTTTACCGGACCTACTCCTCTCCGATCGAATCTAATTTAGCTAAGCCAAACGGTTCTGATGTCAGTGGTAATCTATGATGAGTCGATAAAAAGTCATTGTTCCTTATTGAACTCGTAAAAATGTAACCACAGCTCATATGTTGATGAGTCGATAAAAAGTCATTGTTCCTTATTGAACTCGTAAAATGTAAACTCAGCTCTTATTGCAACCCCCCCCCCCCCCCCGCCCCCAAAAAAAAATTTGGTTAAGACTGGTTTAAAAGTACAACCGAAATCAAAATATGAACAATACGTAAAAATTCGTAAAAAAAATAATCATAAATTGTGTTCGTCTTTTTAAAAGCGATTGTCATGATTTACCATCACCAGGAACGCTAATAAGAAATGAAAGCCAGGTTCGCAATGACAACAATGAATGGTGTAACTATATATTCTACTCCAAGGTAGTGATATTAACAAATTAAAATTATTCAACTCATCGGTTTGACATTATTTGAGTCTTGGTAATCGAGAATATATATCATCTTCTCTTCACAGATGGTTTTGTTATCCACTGTTCACAAACCTTCGGTAATTTATTTTTTTCATAGTAAACTCTATTCTGTACTAAAGCGAAATTTACTATTTCGAGAAGCTCAATACACTATCGTAAGTGATACGAAGTATAAACTGTGGTTGAAATGATTATGTTAAATTTCAAGCCATCAGTGTCTCAACACTCACTCGACGGCATGTTTTCTTTGTCTTATAACTTATGAAATCAATAAAGTTGTATGAAGGAATCACACGAATTGCTAAAGGAGCGGCACTGGTTGCGCCGACAGGGTAGGTGTCCTCTATTATGCATGAATCACCCACCAGGCGAATCCACAATCGGTTAAAAGTTATGAATAAGACATTTTCGGTTAATTAACAAATCAGACTTTTTTCATATATTCTGGTTCAAAACAAATCACCAGTAACGGTTGCAGAACAGACTTCAACAGACAGGCAAAATCTCAATGGGTTCTAATATATTCTGGTAATTAAGTATCGAAAAGACATTTTCATATAGTTAGTCTCAAGAAAACCGAAAGACGATATCGATTAGTTTAATTCACATTCTGTTCTGTTAAAAATGTCAATGTTCATAATCGTATAAAAGAGACAAAAAATATCAAAGGTACATACACTCCCATAAGTCGAAAAAAAACCCTAACAACACCATGGTTAAATCAAAAAATAAAGACAACAATACACAGAACACAACACAGAACAAGATACTAAAGACTAAGAAAGAAGAACCCCACTTAAGACTAGAGCTTATCTCAGGTGCTCCATTATCATCTCTTTGATAAGATACAGATATATTGTAGGTATGTTGTATACCATGTCATATATCTGTAAATTGCAGGTAAAAAAAACCAGTTGAGTTGCAAACAACAATGTTCTATTTGAAACTTTTGATTTACATGTTACATCGTACAACCAGCATCTTCGTATGAAGTATATGCTTTCGTTCTGTCTTTAAGTTAAAAACAAAAAAAACAGCGAATAGAGTTCCAAAGGGAATTATAATTTAAAGTAAAAAAAAATCACATTGAAAGGATATCAAAGTGAAGACTATCTTGTTTTTCACTCTCATTACAGTTACCATATTAGAAGTAAAACAAACACTTGTAATGTTCCTGTTGTGCATATATTAAACCTTTGGCCTTAATTATATTTAAAACAAGATGAGGGTTTCGATGTTAAAATAATCTTAATGTCTTGGATAGGTCAACATTCTACACATCTTGGTAATTTGTGATCTTTTAATACATTATGATTTAACGGTTGACACATATGTAACAATTATCAATCTCTAAAGATTTTCCTCTTTTATGCATATGCATCATTTTATGATATATAACTCAATTACACTTGCCTATATCTGATCAACTGAAATAATCACACAGTTTGGATTTTAAAAGATTATGAAATAGTTAGCGTAATGATAATGAGATATCTTTTATAAAGCAAGTATTTCAGTCCGTCACAAGTACAAAAATGCATTAGACCATTTATTTGATAATGACCAAATTTTGAGGACATATAACTTATTGGTATTGACCCTTCAATTTGAGGACTGCTCAATAAAATTCCTCATAGTATTTTCTTCGTGACATTAAGAAGAACAGAGGGAATTGACTTGAACATTGAATCAAACCAGCACAGCTTTACACGTTTTTTTCCTTGAATATTTCTTAACTCAAATATAAAAAAAACAACTTAAGGGACATTGAATCATATTTTTCCACCTGGATAATTTTCTCAATACTGGACACTTCAACCAAACAAAACTTGGAATGTGAAGGATGTTTTGAGTAATTTAGATCTCACACTATTCTGCTATATAACATAGTAATCAAAATATAGATCAATTTGTAACTTTGGAACATAAAAACGTTCAAACAACAGCTAAGAAATGCAAATCAGAACTAGCTTAATAGTTTATAGGTCAAGATTAGGCAACATAAATTCATAAATCGATTGAGAAAAAAACCAAATCCGGGTTAAAACTAAAACTGAGGGAAACACATCAAATACAAGAGGAGAACTATGACACAAAAGGAACACAACATTGAATTGTAACACACACAAAAACGAACTATAATATAACAATAGCCATTTCCCTGTACATTTCAAGTAGTAAAATACAACATACAATTATTATTCGTTGTTTAAAAAAATTCAAACGTTGTGTTAACCGCCGTTAACAAACTTTTGGTGTTCAAAATTCATCAGTAAAAAAGTGACAACGTAATGCCCCCCCCCCCCCCCCCAAAAAAAAAGAAGACTAAAAGACAAACAACAGTATACACAACATAGAAAACTAAAGAATGAGCAACACTCACCCACCAAAAAATCAGGTGCTCCGGAAGGATAAAAAGATCTTACTCAACATGAAGCACCCATTTTATATTTCCACTAATGGCGACAGTAAAAAGTAAAATAAAAAAAATACTGAACTCCGAGGAACATTAAAAAAGGAAAGTCCCTAATCAAATGGCAAAATCAAATGATAAAACACATCAAACGAATAGACCAGAACAGTCATATTCCTGACTTGGTACACAGTAGTCAGTGTGTTGGTAAACTGCAATAAAAAAAGCCATATTTACATTGTGTATGAATAGAACATATTAAAGTTTAAATTTAAAGATACAAAGTACTACATGTAAATAATCAGTTTTCTTTTCTTTCTCACATATACCAAAAATCTTTAAGTTAATGTGCAACAGTACAACTTTTTTTTTTTAAATTCTTTCATGCCAGAAATATGGTAAATTAAGAATATCCTAGTTCAAAGAACTAATTATGAGTTCTAAAATCTTAGGATTCAAATAACATTGTTCCTGAACCTCACTACTGAACATCAAGACAATGAGTATGAGTTAATATTGATGTGGTAATCTGTCACAATGCAATATGCCATTCAATTGATATGCTGTTATATAGGAACTCCATATTTTGAAGTTCTATATGAAACAACTTATATTTCAGACGAAACTTGAGAGTTTGAAATTGTATGCCTCATGGATTCCAGTAAAATATTCTATATTCTTTATATATTGTAATTAATTATGAATAATGTTAATTTTCCTTA
This sequence comes from Mytilus edulis, assembly GCF_963676685.1. Taxonomy (NCBI): domain Eukaryota; kingdom Metazoa; phylum Mollusca; class Bivalvia; order Mytilida; family Mytilidae; genus Mytilus; species Mytilus edulis. The sequence continues at coordinate 35,292,860 of NC_092344.1, read as the reverse complement.
ACCGATGTAAAAAGGAATTAAACAAAAAAATACAAATTCCAAGGAAAAATTATAAACGGAACGGAAAGTCCCCAAGCAAATGGCAGAATCAAAAACTTATAACACATCAAACGAATGGATTATAATTATAAGCATAAACGTTATAGACGAAATATTGTTTTGAAAACAAAAGCTAACATGTTGGTATAAAAGATTCCATTGAAATCAACATCTGAGTAAAATATGAAATCACAGTCTACATTAACTTGTTAACATATTAAAATTTATATCTACATATAAGTGTAACTCGTGAAATAGTCTTTTTGCACTAAACTTATGGATTGAGATCCTATAAATCTTAAATGATCATAGTATTTATTAAAATGTTTGTTAAAGCCTATATGTATACGAGTCTAAATTGATAACTACGTTTAAACCTATGATTGCGTTGGATAAAAACCGCAATTTTTATACGTATGCATGTAAAAGAAATTTCGTTATTGAAGGGTCTAAAAACAGCTCAAACAACATTTTCCAAAAGACCAAAAAAGTGAAAAGGTATATTTAAACAAAACGCATTTGACTAACAGGTCGAACAACTGATGTTCTTAAACCCTGCTGACTGCCAAAGGCGATTGCCAAATAAAATTGATCACAAGATGTAACAAAATGGATCTTAATATAAATTTAATACTAAACAGAAAAAAAATTTAACTTGTGGCCACGATGTTATGCCACAAACATACGGTGTCAATAATTTTTAGTACACCAGATCCGGATTTCGACAATAAATGTCTCTTCAGTGATGTTAGGGATCGAAACGGTATTTGGAAGGCCATAAAAAAAGTACACTCATTTTTAGATAGACTCTTGAATTTAAAGAGTCAATATAGGATGAACGAATCATATAAACCGGAGGGAAAATATGATACAAGCCCAAACGAAAAAATATAAACGAGTCTAAATTGAAAACTACGTTCAAACCTATGATTGCGTTGGATAAAAACCGCAATTTTTATACGTGTGCATGTAAAACAAATGTCGTTGTAGAAGGGTCTAAAAACAGCTCAAACAACATTTTCCGAAAGACCAAAAAAGTGAAAAGGTATATTTAAACAAAACGCATTTGACTAACAGGTCGAACAACTGATGTTCTTAAACCCTGCTGACTGCCATTGGCGATTGCCAAATAAAATTGATCACAAGATGTAACAAAATGGATCTTAATATAAATTTAATACTAAACAGAAAAAAATTTAACTTGTGGCCACGATGTTATGCCACAAACATACGGTGTCAATATTTTTTTAGTACACCAGATCCGGATTTCGACAATAAATGTCTCTTCAGTGATGTTAGGGATCGAAACGGCATTTGGAAGACCATATAAAAAGTACACTCATTTTTAGATAGACTCTTGAATTTAAAGAGTCAATATATATATATATATATGTATACTTCGCCTGAAATAAAGCCAAACCAATGTTAAATATTCAAATTTGGGGTTGTTAATCTTTGTCCTTCACTTATCCGGACTTGAACTAATGCTCATTTGACCAATCCCTTATCATTTATATTTTTTTAAACACATGGTGATATTGCTAACACAGGTATAAGTAGAGGTAACATAGTTTGCTTATTTTCAAAACTCCTAAAATCCATTTTGAATATACAAACAAACAAACAAAAAAGAATAAAAATGAAAAAATCACTTGAACTTAAAACGTCTGTTGACAGAAGAAGCTTCTCCTGTTCTGTATGTATTACCCACAAGCGTATCAAGATTCAGTAAAAATGTCATGATTGGGAAAAAGACATAATCGGTTATATTTACCGGGAAAAAGCATATTCTGGTATTGTAAGAGCTAAGACCACGATAACAGGTCTCACGTGAGTTGAAACACAGACGTACCGAGTCAGGAATATGGCAGTTGTTTTCCATATGATACAGGACTTTCTGTTTTGATTTTCCTTTTGAGTTCCGTATGTTTGCTATTTTTCTTTTTACATATAATATATCATATAAGTCAACCAATTCGTGATGGTGACCGTAAAACTTAATGTGTATCAATATCTGTAATTCCTCTCATATCCGTAAAAAGAAACCCTATTGAAGTGATCACTACTCCGTCACAGTTTCTTCGACTCAGTGGTCATAAAGATACCAGGCTGATAGTTTGATACCTCAGGAGTGCGTTTTTAAACTAACATAAATTGTAGAGCATTAAACTTGAATAAAACATTTTTCACTTAAGGATGTTTACTCCTCTACATTTTGAATTTTTGCCAGATTTTCGGAATCCTCTGGTTTTATCCATGTATTAACATTAAAAAAAATTGCCCACTAACCGCTTCTTTTCTTTTCATATTTTTATTACATATTATTTAAAAAGCCATATTTCAAAATCTTATGAAATCCTTGTTATTTTTTCATTGTTTTTAAACAAAAAAGGTGCCAATAATAAGTTAAAGAAAAATCTAGAGAGAATTATTTCCTGCCAAATTTTCAACGGCTTCTATCTCGAAAACAAGCACACGGACCGGCTCCTCCATTTTTTTCTGCTTTTTTAGTTTCTTTATTGATATACTTTCAATTTACAACAGTCTTTCAAAAAGCTTGTTATTTTTAAACAGAGTAACGAACATCCATAAACAGCCTTCTCAGTGTACAAAGTAACAAACATAATTCTGAACAGCGCGACTATGAAAATTTTACAAACCCTTACACTAAGCTGCTTGGACAATGTCACGAGTAATGTAGTTGTATTTTTGCAAAATTTATATGTAACGGTACGTCATTCATATGAACTTTGATCTCTGAACAAAAAGATATGGGTCGCTGAAAATTTTACCAAAGAGACTTGTCTAATAATTTTGTACACCAAACCCGCGTTTCTTCTACTTTGACTCATCAGTGGTGCATGAATCTAAAAAATAAGAAGGCCTAATCAAAAACTAAGTTACAGAGTATTTGGAAAAAAAAGTTGCAGCAGTTTTGTCCTTTTTATTCTTAGATGGGAAATGTCTTAATATGTTTTGACATGTTTGTGAATGCAAAAAGTGTAAAATTATGTCATGCAAAATGTCTATAATTCGCCTGCTTGAATACATTGAAAACTCAACTATTTAAATCAGTGCCGTCCCCTTCTTCCCCTTTTGTCAGAAATATTTTTTATCTTTCATCTTACTCATAAAGTGATATATTTAAAGGAACAAAAGTCAAAATATTCATTAAACTTGAAATGTGTACATGATAACTGCTTAAAATGGGTCATTTTTGTTGGTCAAAATATGCATTTTTGAGACAAAATCAAAGGGAACCCTTTACCATAGCAACGAGGGCATAAACACATGTTTTGTCAACATATTTCTTGTTTGTTTATCGATAGCTACCGACATACCAAATTTCAAGAAAATCTGAGACTATGCGTGCCGCAACTTGGTTTGTTTTTACAGAGAATTGCTATTAACATATTATGAACAGTAAGTTTATATAAAATAACATTAAGAAGGACATTTCATGTCAACCCAGCAAAACACGTAATATACATTATTTTTAGACCTTACGGTTGTAGCAATTAGAACATTCAAATTACATTTGAATATAATTAAAAATTTGAGATAATATTTTTTTCATTTATATGAATATTTTGATTCGATTAATGAAATTTGAACATCGGTAAACTACTTTTTCTTGCTTATATTTGAGCAGCTTGCACGTTTCGGAATACTCAAGTCGAAAGCAATATGTCTATAAACTCATCATAGATAACAGGATTGACATTTAGTATTTACGCCTTGTAGCAGGACATGAATCAATGAAGAGACACGTTGGTCAGTGACGAACGGATCAAAAAAAGTTTAAAATGCCAAATAAAGAACTAAGTTGAAGAGCATAGAGGACCAAAAGTTCCTAAACGTTTTGTCAAATAAAGCTAAGGTAATCTATTCGTGAGGAAGAAAAGTCTTAGTATTTCAAAAATTTAAAGTTTTGTAAACAGTTTAAAATGATACAAATTTGTTTTCTAGAGAGTGCTTCTTATATTTACACTTGTTCATATTATGGTTAATCTCGGACTGGTATTATATTCCTGGTAAGGAGTGAGCACGTTATTATTTTGCCACAGCAATTAATGAATAAACAAGTTTAATTCTCCAATCCTTCGAAATGATGTTAACCAATGGATACACGAACAGATGGATATGGTATCTGGTTATATCAGTGCAATAATGTCATGAATATATAGAAATTTACGCATTTGCACAACAATGGTCAGACTTAATATAGGATTTGGCTTAATCAAATATGAGCTTAATAAAAAAAAAATAGATAATCTATCTCACATTATCATATTTTTGTTTCACACCATCAATGACATTTCATGCCAACACAGAAATCACGTAATATATCAAACATTATGTAAAATATATGTTTTAGTAAAAAGTCTGATCTCAAAATTTTGAAGCTGACATGCAATATTTATGATATGACATTTCATTCGAACCAACGTTATATATAAAAACATCATGTAGAAAATATGTTTTGGTAAGGCCGTGTCTCGAGTCTGATCTCAAAATTTTGAAGCTGACATGCAATATTTGTGATATGATTCACAATCAAAGATATCTGATAAACTTATAACTTTTATTCACAACCAAGAGAAGTTTTTGGCTAGATTTATAAACTAAAATCTTCTAAACGTACGATAAGATTTTCTCCTTTATCTCATATTCTGAATCAGTTTTATTTCAGAGTCGATTTACATTGTTATCTTCATATTTATAAAATACTTTAAAGTCTAAGTCCATAATTTTGGCAAAGCCTTCTTAGGCAAAATCTTGCAAATACATTGTATGTATGTTGATATGCTTTCACTCAATATTTTTTTTAATGCAACAAGTGTGGACACAGATGAGTGTGGATAGTGTGTTTGGATGTTTGACAGTGTCTTATGACAATAAAGTTCTATGTTTTTCCTATATGGTGTTAATAACTGTGTTGCACGGTGACAACCGATCTGAGCATTAGGAGTGTTATTTATTTGATATTTTTTTATGTTCAATACAGACATGGGGAGACAGTAATTACATTAGTTACCAAATGATTATGATAGAACATGTTCTACATCTTTGGTTTTGGATACATTTTGTAGCTGGAAATTGTTAATTTCTGTGTCGATTTGGTCTCTTGTGGAGAATTGTCTCATTGGCAATCATACCTCATCTTTTTTTATATGTATTTGCTTACTATTGGTATGGTTCCATCTATAATACTAAAATTACGAGGTCCAGTTTGTCAGCCGTCATCACGTAAAAACGACGAATCACAGAATTCAACTTTATATATAACTAATATAGTACAAAGGTGTAGATTAAAAATTACACCACTCCAGGCCCTTTTGTTTTCCACGTAATTAATATTGCCAATAATTAAGAAGTTCCGGGTCGAGTCCGCTACCGATACCAATATAGTATATTCACCTGTTACCTATTACCTTATCTGTACGTTCCGCATCTGACAGGCGCACCACCAAACGTTGTATTCAGGACTAATATGCTATATACACGGGTCATAACCACAGGGTTGACACTACTAAATTGTCAAATTGTTACCTATTGTAGTATTTTAATCAGTAAGACTTTCTAAGATAACAATACGAATACTAAAAATCTGGACTATAAATAAGGCGTATGAGGTACAGTTTTCAGTTTGTTAGTGGGCATGACGTAAAACAGCAAAGCAAATAATTCAACTTTATTTATAACTTATATAGGACAATGCTGTTGATTAAAAAATACTCCATTCCAGGACCTTTTGTTTTCAAAATAATTAATATTACCAATAACTGATAAGTTCCAGTTCAACGGGTTCAAACAGAAAGACTTGAAAGCAGAGAAAAACTGTGTCTTAAAATCTTATAATCGACATGACTTTATCAGATGACAATACTAATACTAAAATAAGGCTTGCGCATAGTTGTATACTTTAATTCAGTCACGGACCCGTGATATCACGGGTGTGTTCTAGTTTACATTACTTTGTGGTGGATCGTCAGTATCATTAGTAAAAAAAAAATTTAAAATGTCGAATTTCTTCCTCAGATTAGAATACATTTATTGGTTTTAAGTAATGACAATGGCTTAAGTCTGACATGATTATTGGTGCTAAATAAGATCGGAAGTAAACCTCTGTGCTGATTTATATCAATTCTTTATATCTCCTCCAAAGCTGGTCGAAGCAAAGACAAATTTTGACCAAAATAAAAATGATTTCACCAAAAGAACCTTTGTGAGCATGCTTCAAAGACTCATAACTGCTCCAAAAGTAATCTGATCGAATTTGAAGCATGTCAAGCAGATATCATCAACATCTACTTAATAAGTCTTAAAATATGTCTAAATACCTAAAAAGCTATTTAGTACTCAAAAGGTATTGCAAAATTATTCCTTTTCATTTTTTGTTTTGTTATATGGATACAAATATAAGTGATACATGTACCAATACAGTATTTGTTGTGGTATGCAAGTGTAGTAATTAGCATTTACTGTAACAATGTTAATTCACACAAATTAAGAAAAAACAAATGAATGGAACAGATACTCCGCAGGGTGCTGCTTTATACGACTGCAGAGGTGGAAACCTGAACGGTTGGGGCTAGTATGGACACAACATTCAAGCTAGATACAGCTTTGAATTTGGATTGTGGTTAAATAGTTGACACAACATAGGTTTCTGACACAGATTGAATGTGGTCTATAAAGAACATCAACTTAAAAATTTTAAATTGGACATTTACCTATTTTGGTCCAATATCCAAAATCTAAATACATGGTTAAATTCAGAATATCCTAGAACCCGAAGAATTCAATTTTTGATCGGACCAACTTGAAAACTGGGCCCATAATCAAAAATCTAAGTACATGTTAAGACTCACCATATCAAAGAACCCCAAAAATTCAATTTTTGTTAAAATCAAGCTGATTTTAAATTTGGACCCTTTGGACCTTAATGTAGATCAATTTAAAAGCAGGACCAAAAATTAAGAATCTTAACACGGTTAGATTTGGCATATCAAAGAAGCACAATAATTCATTTTTTTGATGAAAGCAAACAAAGTTTAATTTTGGCCCCTTATTCCTTGGGACCAAAACTCCCAAAAATAATCCAAACCTTCCTTTTGTGGTCATAAACCTTTATAGATTTCTATTAACTTATGCTAAAGGTATTGTTAAAAAAACCAAGAAAAATGCTTATTTGGGACCTGTTTTTGGTTCCTAAATCCTACCCTGTTGGGACTAAAACTACCAAAATCTATTCCAACCCTCCTTGTGTGGCCATAGACCTTATGTTAAAATATCATAGATTCCTGTTTACTAATACTTGAGTTATAGAGCAAAAACCAAGAACAATGCTAAATTTGGGCCCTTTTTCCTAAACTGTTGAGACCAAAATACCCAAAATCAATCCCAGCCTTCCTTTCATGGTCATAAACCTTGTGTCTAAATTTCATATATTTCTATTGACTTTTACTTAAGTTAGAGTGCTAAAACCAAATGTCTTTGTATGAAGACGATGACGCCAACGTGATACAAATGTACAACCAAAAAGTTTTCAATTTTTGTGGTGGTATAAAAATGATCTCAAATCAAATTTCTAATGGAGTTTGCAACAATAATTATTCAACTACTCATTTTAATAAAACATTAAGTATTAAAATATAAATGTCATACAGTCATGGTGATGATGCCCCCGCTAGCATATAACGTTAAAAAGGTACATAAAGTGAAGCTGCCAAAAATTGAACTTAAACTGAGTTTAGAGGTAATAAGCATTATATACACATTTCACTAAATTTAGTTGAGACAAACTTGAGAAACTTTTCCATTTGTGAAAGGGCATAACCCTAGAATGATAATCAAAGTGCTTGTAATCACTGAATGGCTATTAAAGACTGCTTAAATTTATCAGTTGGTAGTAAAGTGAATTTTGCATTGTATAGTGTATATACATGTATAGCATTATTTTAAGTTGATTCAACTTCTATTATGGACAGAGAAATCTAAACTCCAATTTTTAAAGAAGATTTCATAAAGCATTGGTTTTAGGTAATTCAACAACCATTCTGGACAAAGAAATAACTCAAATTTATTGTCTGGAATCTACAAAAATGTTTGTTTTTGGCCCTTAATTCCTAGACTGTTTGACCCATAACCCACAAAATAGACCTCAACCTTCTACTTATGGTATTCAATATTATGGTACAATTTCAGAACAATTGAAATACTTATACACAACTTTTTGTACGGACACTAGATTAATGCTTGTTTTGGTCACCTTTGGAACCCTTATTCCTAAACCTTAGGGACTATATATATAACCCCCCAAAACAATCCCAGGCTTCCTTTTATGATTATAAATATTACTGTGGATGCATTATTATTCTTTGGATACCAATTTTCGTGGCTTTTGTGGCTAGAGTCTTACCACGAAATTAAATGTTCAACGATTAACAAATTTTCTATAGGCTTGTATGCAGACTTCGCTAAACCACGAAATTAAATATCCACGAAAATGCAAACTTTCTTTAATCCACGAAAATTGGTACCCACGAAAATAAATGAATCCACAGTATGTTATAATTTTAAGGCTTCCTTTTTACTTATACTGAAGTTATTATCTGGAAACCATCCGTCTTGGGAAGACGATGACAGGATACATACATGTATTTCAACTGCAAAAATTTCTGTGGTTGTTTAAAAATTTCAAACATGTACGATGAAATATTGTTTTAGAAATTGATAAGCCTAGATATGCCTTATAATTTTTCCCTGCATAGTTGAAGGACCATTTACACTCAGAACCGAGTCATCAGTAGGCAGGTAGTACAGATGTATTAAAACAACCTAGCATCATATTGCTAGTAGTGGTAGTAGCATTCTCGGGTAAATTTGTTCTATTTTTTTATAATATATTTGGTTCAAATCAATATAGAATGCTTTTATCTCCCTAATACTTACATTGTAAATAGAGGTGATACTACTTTGACAAATCCTTGTACATGTGAGTTTTCTGTCAAATCTTTATTTCACAAAGAATGATTTGCATAACAATGAACTGAGCTCAAAGCAAAGTATTCAATAATACACTTAGACAAAGAGCTAAATTCAGTGATATACTTTGTACTACAGGTCCTTCATTAACATCCATGACCAAAACCACATCTCAAAAACATTCCATACTACATGGTTGGATTCAGAAGACCTGAAAAAGACATGATTTTTTTTATCATATTTTAAGTATATACACACAGGTTTAAACTTTCTTGTGGTACAATCATTCCGTATCTAGCAACTATCAATTAGCTTCATGCACATATTGATGTGTTGAGTTTACCTCTGTTGGAAATAAGAACACACATAAACCTCCACCTAATTTTAGTCAACGGACAAAACATTAAAAACTATAAAATATTATCTAAGACTTGTCAGTGTCTATTTACCATTGCCACTGAATCAGTGATATATGTACACATAATTATGTACATGCAAGACTAAAATTATAAAGTACACTAGAACAGACACGTGGTATCGCAGGTCCAAGACTGAGTTAACGTATATAACTATGTGCAAGCCTTATTTTAGTGTTAGTATTTTTATCTGATAAAGTTTTGCCGATTAAACGATACACAGTTTTCTCTGCTTTCAAATCTTTCTGATTGAAACCGTCGAACTGGAACTTATCAATTATTGGTAATATTAATTATTTGAAAAACAAAAGTTCCTGGAATGGAGTATTTTTTTAATCAACAGCATTGTCTTATACATACATGTATTAGTTGTAAATAAAATTGAATTCTTTGATTCGCTGTTTTACGTCATGCCGGCTAACAAATTGAAAACTGTACCTATACGCCTTATTTTTAGTCCAGATTTTAGTATTTGTATTGTTACAATGTATCTTAGAAAGTCTAAACTGATTAAAATTTGACAATTTAGTAGTTTCAACCCTGTGGATACGACCTGTGTATATAGCATATTAATCCTGAACACCGTTTGGTGGTGCACCTGTCAGACGCGGAACGTACAAATAAGGTAATCGGTAACAGGTGAATATACTATTAACTTTTGGTATCGGTATCGGACTCGATCCGGAACTTCTTAATTATTGGCAATATTAATTACGTGGAAAACAAAAGGGCCTGGAGTGGTGTAATTTTTAATCTACACCTTTGTACTATATTAGTTATATATAAAGTCGAATTCTTTGATTCGTCGTTTATACGCGATGACGGCTGACAAATTAGACATCGTAATTTTAGTATTATAGATATATAAGACTAAAACTGACATTCAGTCTTTACAATATCTTCATTCCCAAAGTCATTTTCAAATCTGACTTCATGGTAAAATAAGATTCCATATCTACAACCAATGAAAAGGAAATATCCCTCTAATAGACCATACATGTCAAGTGACATGATATTCGCGTGTAATACACGCTTTTTCAACGGTTTACACGCGAGGATTTTGTCACATGGCGTGTACACACTTTTCACCACTTTACACGCAATTACACGCTTTTTCGTTCTTTTCATTTTTTGGTCGTTAGTGATATCGCTATTCTCGGGTTTTTTCCTTATTCGGCAATAAATACCGAAAAAATGCGAAGTAATTGTTGGCTGCCGTATTGTTTATTTTTCTATATGGACAAACAGATTTCTACAGGCCATGGGGATAAAAATATCACAGAACTGTTGGATCAGCTCTCATAGTACCAGCTTTCGTCTGATGAACTACCCAGTTTTAACCAGGCAATAGCAATGGGAACAATGGCAGAGATAATAGATGACATTTTGCATTGCCAAAAAAAACCAACATTATGACATTCTTTCAAATCTTGATGAAGCTAATTCAGTCAAATATCATTTCCTACTGTGGGAGAGCCTTTTCAATTATAAAGAAATTGACACTGAATTCTGATCAGAACTTGACATTTGTATTGTGTGCTATTATCAAATAAATGTAACTAAACTTAAACTGGCAGTTGTTTTGAATATATGCCTATAGCTAGTGGTGGTGCTTTAAAAGCAACATAACAGACCACTGCTTAATACAATAAAAGTTCACAGTAGAATATGTATTGTTTTTTATATTCACAAATTTGTAAGTATTAATAAGTCCGCATCTACGTCACGCGTTTTCACACGCTTTTTGACATATCATGTCATGTCATGACATGATTTCCCATTGTCAGAGGTTGACATGTATGTAATAGACTAGCATTTAAATCACAGTTTTCGAAAATGGAAGCTAGGTCACCGTGGAACCTAGAACAAAAAAAAGGGAAACAATACATCTTAAATATTTCAAATGCATGTACATGAAATAATATTAATCTCTAAAATTCACCATATTGTTCCCTTTTTTATCTTCTGTTCGATACTGTATATCCAGTGGCGAATCCAGAAATTTTCTAAAGTGGGAGCCCACTGACTGACCTAAGAGGGGGCTCGCTCCAGTCACGATTCAGTCAGTGATTCCCTATATAAGCAACCAAATTTTTTCTCAAAAAGCAGGCCCCCCCCCCCCCCTAAATCCACCTCTGATATCAACCTCTAGATGTCTTTCAATTACATTCAGTTTAGTGTGGGTTGATGTTTGATTGTTGTACATGTTACAATTACATTCAGTTTAGTGTGGGTTGATGTTTGATTGTTGTACATGTTACAATGAGCAAAGCCCATACCGCAGTCAGCTATAAAAGGCCCTGATAAGACAATGTAAAACAATTCAAACGAGAAAACTAACATGTCTGTTTAAGGTTACTCCCGTACGAAATTATAAGGCGTATTACGCCTGGAAATAAGGCGTAAACCAGGCGTAAGTGGTAGTTACGTGTCTAGATCCAAGCGTAAGGGAGCAGGAAACGTAAATTTGTAGTCCTTACGGGCGTAGAAAAAAGCAGATAACCTGGCGTAAATTGAAATAAGCAAGGCGTAAGTTTTCTTACGGGCGTAAATTGAAATAAGCAAGGCGTAAATTTTCTTACGGGCGTAAAACTGTTGGTATGGCGTAAATAGAAATACCCATAATGCTTTGTTTAAAGGATCATGGGATTTTTTTTCAAAATTTGGCTCTTTGGTTTTAGTTTGTAAGTGTTGGACACATGGCAGCTTCATATATTCAGGGATAATTTGCTTGTTTTGTGCTTTTTGGAAGAATCTGAAATTGGAAATTACTGAATCAAATAAATTAATGAAAGTTGTGAAATAAAAGGAAAGTAGTAATACATGGTAAATAATAATAATGTGAGTATAACTAAGTTATTAAGTTGCTAATTATGTTCTATCAGAATTTTTGAAATCCCAAAACCTTTATCCTTAGATAATAACATTAAAATGTTTTACTTTAAGTTAAATTGCAGTATTATCATTTATAAATTAGTTCAAAAGACAATAATTTTCAAAAACAACTTAGTTAAAATGCTACTTTTATTTCAAGAAAAAATAATTGTAACAGTTATAATTCTTATTTAAAATTAAACTTATTTGAGCCATTGTCTGCATAAAATGTATTTATTTCTATATATATTAGCTTCTTCAATGGTTAATATTTCAAGTTTTTTGTCAAACAATAAGAAATAAAAGCAGCAGTACAGAAGTTTGTATCAAATACACAAAAGTACACAGCTTAGGGTTAATACACTGAACTAAAATAAGTGTAGTATTATGTAAGGATATTACGCCTGGTTTATTTATTGACCAGGCGTACTCATTTGCATATTACGCCTATTTTTTTGTGAACCAGGCGTACTCATTTAGATATTACGCCTAATTTTACGCCTGGTTTACGCCTTACTTACGCCTAATTTACGCCTGGTTTACGCCTGGTTGACGCCTGGATATGTATTTTGTAAACACTGCAATGCCGCCAGGATAAAGTATGATTTTTACGCCTGGTTTCCGTGTCATATACGGGCGTCACAGTTCGTACAGGCATCATCAAAATATGTAGGGTAGGTAGGTAGGTCGGTATTTTCTTTTTATTATTTTGTCCATTTTATTTTTTGTGCCATGATTTTGAATTGTGTGGTCCGAGTTGTCCATGGGGCGAGAGTTCCCCTATTTAGAATGATTGGATTATTTCTTACGACGGCAATAAAATGGCTTAGGGTGGGTGCTCAAAATAGGATCGGTCAGGTACCCATAATCAAACATATATTTTTTTGGCCTTACCGAGAGCACCATTGAAATATATACAAATCACGGATCGGATACGCATCACCTATGTAAGACCTAATTTCAACACCCCTAAACAGTGAATATTTTTATCGCAAACAGTAGAATTTTATTACATAATGTGAAATCAATCGTAACTACTCGGCCATTCTCGCTATGAAGTACAATAACGTTATTTCTTCGTGCAACCAGAAAGGCCGAGTAGTTCCGATTGAATGTGAAATGTGTGGGATTGTGCAGCACGTGTCATCATGACATGTGTCCCTTCGCGGCCTTCAGTTTTGATTATAGACTAGAGAAGAGACTAAATGCGTACAAACCTGATGTCAAATGAAGATATACGGAATTTAAATAACGTTGATCCTTTAAATGTATGAAAAACAAAAACATATGACAACTGTTGACATAAAATAGATAGTAAAATTTTCCAAATGAACGTCCATTAAAATTATTAAAGTCTCTGATGAATATTTCCCGCGCAAATGTCATGGAATAGACCAAAACGAATTTTAGGTGTGAGTTGTCATTAAAAAATTCGGGTCAATGAACACAGTTAGATTAAATATATAAATATGTTAACTATATTTATATTGGTTTTTCAGAAAAGTAACTTTACCAGATTTTTTTTGTGGCAAACAACGGTAAATAGCCTATATCATCTTGACATGACATATGAAAACCCCTTAAGCATAATGGTGTGTGTATGGAATAGTCCATGGAATTGTCCAAACCGATACAGGTGAAATACGTAGAATAATGTTGCTGTGTCTATTGTGGACACAGCAATAAAATCAGATTTAAGATCCTTATGAGCCCGTAGTAAAGTAAAAAAAAATGTAAAAAGCCTTATTAAATAAAAATTGCTCGATTAACCTTGAAGTGAAGACTAATAAAAATTTGCGTGTATAGTGAACCCCCTAAATAAAATAATACTGTGTTCTAGACCACTTCCCCTTTCGGTGATCTACAGAAATGATTTTTTACTATATAGTATGTTAATAAGCACTTTTTACTTTAATTGAACTTTTTAACTTTCTTGATTCGAACGTCACTGGTGAGTCTTTTGTAGACGAAACGCATGTCTGCCATACAATATTGTAATCCTCTAATCTACGATAAAATTATATCCCTATATATGGATTTCCTATCCCGGGAATATATTACCATTGCTGTATTTGGCCAAACCTTTCGGAATTTTTTTGTCCTTTATGTCCCTCAACTTCATACTTGATATGGTTTTTTTATAAAACAAAAATAATCGAGGGTCGCTAATGAATCTTTTGCCGACAAAAAACGCGCCTGGTTAACAAAATACTTTTGCCGACAAAAAACGCGTCTGGTTAACAAAATATCTTATAAGCTTGGTATCTATCATATTCTATCTATGCCTTTGAACTAAATATTAAGGTAATGAAAGAAACCAGGATGTCGATGTTTAACATCTAGACCTTTTTATGTCTTTCGCCACCATGACTTGTTTGAACGTTAAAATGTTTCTGAACTAATTTTTCATATTTTAACTCGTTCCATTTATAATACTTTTCCATTATTATCGATTTAGGTATGTTTTCGACTTTGATTGACTTCTCTCTTAAAATGAATAGAGTAAAAACTCCAGGAAAAAAAACATCTAACAGGTAATCAGACAATTCATCTTTAACTACTGCAAAGACAGTAAGTTTCCTTTAACAAAACTATATCAAATTTTGTCATTTATTACCCTTTGTATATTTCAATGATTGAATTGTGTATATACTAGTAATATATATTGTAAATTAATGTATGAATGTATGAATGTTATCTGTATGCATGTATTTTGTTTGAGGGCCTCAATGAAAATTAGACTATTTCTAATTGAGTTACCCTCTTTAAATAAAGAATTTATTATTATTATTATTATATTATAAAGACAATAAGAAATAATTCCTATACCACATAAATAAAATCTTATGTGTGAGTAGATGAATTATAAATCACTTCTGATGTATAGTAATTGTATCAAAACGTCCTGAAGTATCTAAAACATTTTTGAGATTTGATGAAATAAATTCAAAACTGGTATTGGACTTTATTTGGAATACTTTTGAGGTCGGCTGACTATAGTGTCTACTGTTACTGCTTGTTCTATTTTTCATCCTCCATCCACATATTATTAAAAAGAATAGTATTGTTTAATTATCATAATCATTACAAATTAGTATTTAAAAAATTCTGATAATCTCATTTTACCTTGAAAAAAAGCACCAATTGTTGTTAATCGACACACTGCAGGTCCTGATTTGTCCGTTTACATTTCCGTGTTATCATCTTTTGTAATACAATTGAGCAATTTAAACCAAAACTATAGGCCATGGGTTAAGTATATAAATTATCATTGCCACAATAATCAATATTTTGATATGACAGGTCAATTTTTTAATTCATTTTTCCTGAAACACCAATGTTAAACTACTTGATTTTTGATTTTATTCAATCTGATTCATCAATGTTAAAAGTGTTGATGAAAAATGTCAACCTCTGACAAATATTCCTCATTTTCGTATAAAGCTGTTAGCATTTCCTTTCCTCTAAAATGAAAGTCTAAAATCTTTCCAAGCATTATTGTCGTAATCATTTGGTGTTAATTGGGTGTTACATAGAATTACTAGATTGCACATCTGTTGCCGAGAAACCCTTAAGGAAATCATATTTTAACCGCATCTCGGAAACATCTTGGTCAATGTGAACCAAACTTGGTCAGACTAATGTGAAGAGGTTTGTTTTAAGGATTTTATTGATATTGTCATGTTTTGTTTATTATAAATCATCTTCATTGGGTTCCTTCTCCAATACATGCACAAGCAGCTGTTTTAGGAATTGTCAGTCGTATTCACAGGTACTTGTCTCAGATTTTTTTCACTATATATACCTTAATATAACACGTGTTATATTAAGGTATATAGGATTTTTTCTGAAACAATTGCCTGTGGTCGTATTGACTAAAACAAGGAATAAAAAATCACATCGCACTAGACAATGCACATAAATATTTCAAATTGAGTATGAACCCCCAAAAACATTTGATGAACTCCAGATGGGTTAATAAAAATCCTGCTTTACTAATCGTTTCTAATTTCACATGCTTTAAAGCGTTAAATCCTGTCTCTTAACCATATACATTGTATGTCCTAAATCTTATTTTTCCCTCTAGATTGGTTTGGGTTAACCAATCAATATTCAAATAAATGTGTCTACATTATTTTGTAAGTTGCTTTATTCTTAGAAACAATATGATATATTAAGCTATTTTTGTAAATGCTGAAATGCAGTGCATTTAAGCCGCTTTCCCTGGTTAGACCGGGTCGGTTGCTTATATTCACGTGATTTGGACTCATGCATGTAGACATATGTCTCCTTGGAAATCATGCAACATGTTCCATTTCTTGATTTTGATATCCCAATCTATCCTGTGTATCTAATGAAATAACAAAGTCATGTTGTTCCTTATGAGAAACATGATAAACATAAAATATGTCCTTTGCTTTGGATCATACCCATCCTTGAAAACCACAGGCACTTGTCTCAGAAAAATAATTCCTATGTACCTTAATATGTGTTATATTGAGGTACATAGGAATTATTTTTCTGAGACAAGTGCCTGTGTTCAAAACACCAATACATAATCATCTCAAAAGCTAATAATACCATCAATCCCAATCTAATATGAAAACGCTAGACTTCGTAAAAGACCATGCTGCATTTGTGAGAATGAAAAGAACACTATAAAATTGTTGCGTCCAAACCGTTTACATCAGGAAAATATATATATAAATAGACTTTAGTATAAACTAGAACACACCCGCGAAATCGCGCGCATTCAGAGCGTAGTTTTAAGTATGTAAAGTGTTGTTGGAAGAATTTTGTGAAATATTGAATGACTGGAGAATTTCAGCAAAAGTATCATGAATCATAGGTTATTGGGGACAGGAAAATGTTTTTTTTTTAATCCCTCCTTCCTTTATTTCCAAAATTCCCAATTTGTGGTTTTCT